>NC_137130.1:5165853-5765853 GCF_949319135.1 Squalius cephalus
TGTTTATGATAAACCACCCTTGTGTATTTGGTGAGATCTGAGCCAGACCTTCACTTTGTTCTCTCTAACATCAAACAGTCTGTTCTGCTTCAACAACAAGGGCTGACAACCTCATAAAAGTTACATTTGCAGGGGAAAGGCAAAGGACACAAACAATATGCAGCGGCTCCGTTCACTCGCTTCCAGTCATTTAAGTGGGAGAGAACACTGAAGTCACCACAACTATGGGATGTGTCCACGTCATGCATCACAGAGGGAGTGTGTGTGTGTGTGTGTGTGTGTGTGTGTGTGTGTGTGTGTGTGTGTGTGTGTGTGTGTGTGTGTGTGTGTGTGTGTGTGTGTCCAACACTTCCAATGCACACCACTGACCATTGGTGAATCACGTTAAAAATGTCACGTCAAGAACATGTCCAGGTCTAGTTCCACGTCAAAAAGCTCATTAACAGCACTGTTTTTTTAGGTTGTTTGAAAAGTATGCAGATTAATTACGCTGCTGTCTAAGAAACTTCTTTTGGGGTATCATATTTATCATTCACAAAGAAGGCAATCATATAAATCACTGTGACAAGCCCAGTGAAAAAATCCATCTAAGATGCCGGACAAAGAAAGAGAAAAATAGTTCTTATTAGTAATTATACTACGGGGCTGTTGAATGCTTGAATCTGATTGATTTACAAATGTTCTAAGGTGTGCAATTATTTACAGGGAAATGCACGGCTAAAGTATTTCTAGGCATTTTACACACACACACACACACACACACATATATATATATATATATATACATATATATACACACACACACACATACATATATATATATATATATATATATAAATGTGTGTATGTGTGTGTGTACATATATATGTATATATATATATATATATATATATGTGTATGTTTTGTCATATATATATATATATGATTAATCGCGATTAATTGCATCCAAAATAAAAGTTTGGGTTTACATAATATATGTGTGTGTACTGTGTATAATTATTTGTATATATAAATACACACATATAAATGTATATATTTATACATAAATTATATTATATATAAACAATCATATTTGATATATAAATAACACATTTTTCTTAAAGCTGCATTCCGTAACTTTTTTGGGTTAAAAATTGTCCTAAATAAATGTTTGAGCAAGTACATAACCAGCCAGTGTTCAAAACTCTCTGCTTGCCTTAGCTCGATTCAAAACGGTAAGCTTGTAATAATGCTTTTAATTCCAGTGGTACTTAGTAGGCTATGAGTGTGAGGATGTTGGAGGTGGAGATTTACAGCCTTTTCTCACAGCACTTGATATAATTAAACTTGTCAATTTGATGGCGGATCCAGAAAGGTTCAAACGACAATCACCAGTGACAACTGGAGATTCACCCGTTGTAAAATGCAAAAGACTTTGGACTGGCTACAGAAAAAAAGAGACTGCAACCGGGCCCATGCGAAAACAAGGATAAATATCGGAAGGGCATTGAATGTAGTCACGCAATGCTGATGTTGTTAACATTAACAATTTGAGAACAGAGTATAATTTGCACAGTTTGACGTGATATGATAAGCGATCGTTAGATTTAATTAGCGCGATTTACAATGCTTTTTTTCCCTTAGTTAGTCAGAACAAAAGTGGATGTTACTTACTTGTTCGGATAACATTTTCCGGTGAAAATTCTTATGTTGGTCATACTTCCAAAAAGTAGAATCTGTGATTGCGAATGACATACCGGCGCGGTGACCGACAGCCGCACATTCTCCTCAAAACATCGGATTCATCCGCGCTGTGCCTGGGCATAGGCACAACCCACGTAAAGCTGATAATTCCGCGAATAACTGCAATTGCAGCTTTAGAACAGAGATGGCGACAAAGAGGAAAAACTACAGACTGCAGCTTTAAATATGCATGTGTGTGTATTTAAATATACAAAATTATTATACACAGTACACACACATATACTATGTAAACACAAACTTTTATTTTGGATGCGATTAACCGTGATTAATCATTGCCCAGCACTAATATATATACAGTATATATATATATATATATATATATATATATACACACACAGTACCTGGTTATCCAGACATCTACAACACCATGTTCAATGCCACATCTGTTTAGGACATGGTGCATTGACAATGTTTTATCTTCTGATCAAAAGGCCTGATAATGCATTTACTAAACATATACAAGTTGATTTTGTGAAAGGTGAAGTCTCCATATTACCAAGCTGTGTGTGCAAGCTCCTTCAGCGGCTGCTTTAACCGCTGTTCCAGAGCTCCAGCTGTGCTATTGAGCCCAGTGGACTTATTTAGCAGATTGACACTTGCATTAGCCTAATTTTCTCTAGTACTAGATTATAATGACAGCAATCATCACTGGTGTTGCTCTCCACCCCTCCGTCTCTCAAGTAGGTCACTTAACTGATCTTACTCTAGGCGAATATACGAACAACAATTTTAAGAGGTTTATATAGCCGGTCCCACATTACGATGCATAGTGGGTTGTCAATGGCACGGTGGACCTTGAAGACTAAAAAGGATTTTAAAAAGCAAAACCATCATGCTGGCAGCGATAAATCCGTTATGGAGCTAATAAAAAGTAGTCTGTAGGGGTGTGAAGTAATCTTAGCAGGCAGACGGAATAAAACCAGATTTTAGTTAGTGATTGTAATGCTTATACACACATATATACTCCTCCTATGCCATGTAAAACTTTTGTAATTTCAGTATAGGGCTTTGATATTATCATTCAATTGCTTTCTAACTAGCATCAGAAAATAACCAGGGGTTGTGGGGGGAAATGCTAAAATGTTGTAGATATTTTTGCTAAATACACACAAATCAAATTAGTATCATTGAGTATATGTGGACTAAACATGCCTTTACATCAGGTAATTATATACTGTTGCCAAAAACGAAAAAAAAAAAGAAATCTCTGATGGACAGACTTCAAAACAACAACAAAAGACGACACTCATCATGCTTAACTAAAAAGACAAATACCTTATTGTTTGCATGATAAGTTGATCAATCAGATAAAAAAGATAAAACAATTAAAACAGTAAATAATTATTAAAAATAATAAAATAGTAGTTTAAATAATTATTTAATTGTTGATGAAGTTGTTAACTTATTGCAATGCCCATGACTATTAAAATAAATAAATCAAAATTCATCATATTTGCGATAAATCTACCATTACTTTGAAAATGTAGGAAAGGATAAATTATGATATTGCATATCAGGTAACTATATCGTTGAAACTTGCCTCATCCAATCAGAATGCAGAGGTGAAATCTAAATAAATATAAGAAAAATTACATTTTTTTTAAATAATAGATATAAATTGAATAATATATATAGTTGTCATAATTTGAAGAAAAATAATATAAATAAAAATTTTAAATAAAATAATAGAATATAATTAATAGAATATTACTTGTTACTGTATCAAATTTTGAAGAAAAATATAATAAATGCATTTTTAAAAATAATAATATTATATAATATATTAGTTGTTAGTGTATCATAATTTGAAGAGAAATACTATACATGAATTTTAAAAATAATATAATATAATATAATATAATATAATATAATATAATATAATATAATATAATATAATATAATATAATAATAAGTTGTTAGTGTATCAATGTGAAGCAGTTGTAATAGTTATTATTAATATGTTATAAATCATTTTATCTTTTGGTTTTCGTCCAATTTGAGTTCAAGTTTCAAAAAAGAAAACAAGATGCAATGAGATATGCTTCATGATCTTGCAAAAAAGTTTTTAACAATTTTTTAGGGGATAAACATTGCCTAAAGACAAACAGTCTTTAGCCTGAGATGCGGTGTTTGTTCTTCTGCCTGACCGGCTGGATATTTTGACACAGCCATCGCCAGCGGCTGAGACCTGACATCTCAGAGACAATTTTCTCACTGTCGTTATGTTTTGACAGTTTTCGGAGGTCAATCTCTCGCACTTAAAAGCAGCGAAAACCGCGAAAATACACTCCCAAACACACACAGATGCTCTGCGTGTACAGTGTGGCCTGCCAGCCTTCGAGACGCTGTTATAGCCGTCCTGTTCGGCCTGTCGTCGTTATCCAGCCAATCGATCTCGAGCCACAGAGAGCCCTCGTACTTGACACGTGTCTCCTGCTGGCTCCAGGTGATATTTTCACCCTGTGGCCGGAGAAAATCAGATCCCTGCTGCTGTTTTCTCTCTTTTCTGCTCACGGGGGCCTCTGGTTCTCATCTATCTGATCTGATATCCCTCATTTCCCTCAGGAGACGTCCACTACATAACCACTTGACTGCAAAAGACCTAAACAGCCAAACAAACAGGGGGAATTTCAAGAAAAATGCCTGGGTTTTATTTCAGCCCCAAAATCATACCGAAAAAAAGATTAAGAAATGATATTTTGCTTAAAGAAAATGGATGCATTTTAGGATACTTTGCATTATGACATTATTTAAATGATAATTAGGCACATTTTCATAACAAACGCCATTACAATAATAGGTAACTCTTCAGTTTAGGGTTTAATTCTCAATATTAACTAGTTGTTTATTAGCATGCATAATACTAAGATATTGGCTGTTTATTAAGACTTATAAAGCACATATTAATGCCTTATTCTGCATGACCATATTCTACTGTACATCCCTTAATCACCCAATACCTAAACTTAACAACTACCTACTAACTATTAATAAGCAGTAATTAAGAGTTTATTGAGGCAAAAGTCATAGTTAATAGTTAGTTAGTGAGAATTGGACACTAATCTAAAGTGTGACCCAATAAATCAATGAAAACTTCAAAATCAAAATTAAGCTGAATTGCACACATTTAAGCATTTACACCTAATAGCATTTTTTTATGCTTATTCACATTTTATTAAAATTCTTACATAACAAAAAAATGTATATTCTTTTTGTGTGCAATTAAAAATGTATATTTTTAATTTATATAATATAATAATATTATATATTAAGAACATACACATACATACATACATACATACATACATATATATATATATATGTAAAATATTGTAATGGTGCCATAGTCTAAATTATTTTAATACAAAACATAATTTCTTATTTTTTCTTTTGTTTTTTAAGTGAAACATGACCTGGACAGCCCAAGCCAACAGAGAAACCCAACAGCCCACAACCGGCTTGACTAATAACTACATTATGAATCTATTCTACGAGCGAGAGTGTCTGATAATAGGGGAATTAGTGTGGTAAAGCGAGTAGAATTTGACTTGAGTCTTGTGATTGCACAATATTTAAAACATATTATTCAAAAGTACTCCTCATGACTGAAAGTCTACAAAAGCATTTTTTATTATTTTATAAATTGCATAGTGCAAAAAGTGCAAAGTGCATGTGAGTTAAAAACAGATACCAGCAAGCAAACATTTCAGCACATTGCTATCTTCAGTGCTCCAGAGCACTGAGCACATTCAGAGCACTGAAATAGCAATGTGCTGAAACGTTTGCTTGCTGGTATCTGTTTTTAACTCACATGCACTTTGCACTTTTTGCACTATGCAATTTATAAAATTATAAAAAATGCTTTTGTAGACTTTCAGTCTTGAGTGGATCAGTGTGCGGCCAGCCACCTTTTTTGTTCATTTTCCAATTCATCATTGGCTCTACGCACCTGTAGGACCTGCAGTACAAGGACTTTTTCCTGTTTGGAGCGCTACATATTTTTTCTAGTTTCAAAAGTACTCCTCACATATAAAAAAAGAGTTAGTGCACCTTTAAGAACAAATAAGTTTAGGAACATTAGTTTACACTCAACAACAAGAACAATTAACTAAAGAACCATTTACGTTTTTCTCTCTCTGTGCACTTTATTTTCCTCTAAAGAGCTGCTAACTAATTAGAGTAAGACTTTAATTGAGGGAGTTAATTTAATTCAAAGTCCATCTCTAATGAGGTTTCACTCTGTCCAGTTTTGACTGGTCTGATAAATGGGATGGTAGTCTCTGGTTGGGATGTTAAGACTCACAAATCAAAAGGTTTCAAGCTGAGTTTGCTAAAGATGAACCTAAATTACAATAATGGATCGTTTTAAAGCAGACACATCCAAGTGTGTGGAAAAACTCAGTGTGTAATATGCAAATCATGCCAAACTGTAAAACTTTTCCAAATAAAATTGTGCATAAAGTTGGCGCTTTAAACCAAATGCACCTTCACAGCATCTCCCCATTTCAAATAAATGCAGTTTTTTTTTAAAACTTTCAATTCACCAAAGAATCCTGAGAAAAAAAAACATATGACAGTTTCCACAAAAACATTAAGCAGCACAACTGTTTTCAACATTGATAATAATCATAAATGTTTCTTGAGCAGCAAATCATCATATTAGACTGATTTCTGAAGGATCATGTGACACTGAAGACTGGAGTAATGATGCTGAAAATTCAGCTTTGATCACAGGAATAAATTACATTTGACTATATATTCAAACAGTCATTTGAAACTAATAATATTTCAAGCCTGCTTAAAGATGCTTGAGAAAAATATCAAACCAAGTGGCATTTATTTTAAAGAAAAGAAAGCAAAAAAATCCCCAAAATAGATAGATGCACAATATATATAATATATACTGTTCACACACCCTCTAAAAGCACCTCGAGAGGTTTGTAAGTGTTCAAATATGTTTTTAAGTGTTCAAATACTACTGTATGTAGTTGAGTGGCGTGTTTGTGTTTTGCTTGGGGAGTTTAGGCATTGAAGGGATGAGAGAGCGGTGTGTTGTAGTTGAGGAAAACTATATGCAGCCTTGGTGAGCATAAGAAACTTCTTTCAAAAACATGAATCTTACAAACCCATATTAGGTTGCACAGAGTAGTCGACTTTAATGCTCTGCCATGATGTTTTAAGCTTGACAACGACTAGTCGTTGATCATGGCCTATAGAGGGCGCAACAGGATAAGAAATCTTTGAAGTCCACTTTTACTCTCTGTTTCCAGCAGTTAAAATGACAACGAAATGCATACTCTGAGAGCGCTCCACAAGATATGTTTGATTATACCATCTGGATGCTCAAAATTGATCGGGTGAATGCACGTTTTAAACAGCTTATTGTGCACGTAAGTTAATCGCGTTATAAACGAATGCATTGTAACCCAAACACATATAGACAGTAAGCACGAATGCAAATCGTGTGCACACAGAAACATTCAGTAGCGCTGTTCACACTGTTCTGTGATTTATCAATAAAATAGCTTAGAAACTGAAATGTTCTAGCATATATTTCTTAGTAACTAAAACCCACAGCTGCACTATTAGTAGAAAGACGCTGCCAGGTAGAGTTAATTCACTCACTAATGCATTATTTATCTGAATCTGATTAAAAACGAGCAGAATCTGTGAGAAATACGACCCAAAGACAAAAGAACTGATAGCTGTTATGGGAGCAATAGCCTTACGGGTAGCACTGTGTCAGATACCATAGCTGTGCACAAGACAATCCGCGTTCGAGTCTCTGTTCGAGGTTCAGGCTTATTTGTTCATTGATGACATCATCAGCAACCATCACATAAATGTCGACTTAAAGTCGTCCAACCCCTAATATACATATCTTTAGGCAACTTTGTATCTTTGTGATGCTATTTACATTGAAGCCCTGATGCGAGTCCTGAAAGCGCTTTAAAAGTGCTGGACTAGACTGTCTGCCAGAAAAAACACAATCTAACCCGCTGAATTCACAACTGTGAAACGCAGTTAAATGTAAGTCACCCTCCATAAGAGGCCTCAAATCAAACGCAGCCTCACGCTTCCGGAGCTTCTTTACACACTGGCGGCGCGCAAAGAGCTTTGAGTAAGACTCCAGCGAAGACGTGAGGCAAGGACAAATCCGTATCATATTCCGCCACAAAAGCTGTCAGAGATGATCGGCCAAACGCCTCATTGTTGGGTAATGGGAGCTGACAGGACTCAGCAAAAACCATTGAGCGTGAGCTGAGCCAGAGCGACAGTAGCAATGCCTTCACAGCCAGCAGGCCGGATAACAACACCACTAGTTGATTAAATGTGTGTGAAGACTACACACATGAGGTTCAGCGCTCCCCCGGTGCCATTATCTTAGATCCACTACTGCTTACAAAGAGAGAGTCAATCGCTTACAATTATTCGAACAGGAAAATAAAACCAAAAACGCATCCACTGGGAGTGAGTGGACATTATCTTTAGTAAGTCTGAGCTCAACCTGAGGTGTTAAAGGAGAAGACACCCTAACCCCTTATAGAAAAATGCATGGGAGGAATTGCAGCACTCAATAGGGAAATTGTAGATAAGACACCAATAAGAAATGTAATCATCTTGCTACGGTATCAGAAGTATGAAGTGACGGTTACATGTATTTGAACACTCATGCTTCCCGGAAAATACAGATGCTTGCATGCTTTCTTAAAACTCTTGTCTTAGTGAGATATTAATGTAAATGGTTATTTAAAGGGATAGTCGTTTCCCATTTACTTCCATTCTCTTTTGACCGTACAATGGAAGCCGTTGGGAACCAAAACGGTTTGATCACCAACATTGTTCAAAATATCTTCTTTTGTGTTCCACAGAGTAAATAATGATAGGATTTCTGGGTGGACTGTTCCTTTAAATAAATGATGAATTTAATCTCAGCATTAGACTCCGCAGTGTAAATGAACCCTAACAGATCTGCTGCTGTTTATTTCATTTTTAATATTATTTCATCAACAATCGACAAGGAAAAAAGAAAACCACTTACTGCTCATTTATTTCTTGGTTCTTCAATACTCATTTGATTAATTAGTTTAAAAACCTTAAGCAATGTTTACTCAATTGAGAAATACTTGTACACAGCAGTGATTTAATTTGTTAACATACAGTATATAATAACATTTAACTTTACATAAAAGACTATGTGTTGAATAACAAACTAGCTTTTTCCTGTGGTAGCAATATCAGCATAAAAATGCATGAAATTTCACCAATACTGGTTTGAACAGGGTGATGCACCATTCGGAACTGAATTTAGAACGCCTTGTGAATTTTAATTCAGTTACTGGATTTGAACTGAGCTAGCAAACAGAAAGCAGAATCGCAATTCGAATATGAAAGCAGAAATTTAAATGAATTTGAGAAATTCAAAAACCTAATTATAACCAGAAAAGAAACATTTGTCAAGACGATGGATGGATGGATGGATGGATGGATGGATGGATGGATGGATGGATGGATGGATGGATGGATGGATGGATGGATGGATGGATGGATGGATGGATGGATGGATGGATGGATGGATGGATGGATGGATGGATGGATGGATGGATGATAAACAAAACCTAAATGACCACTAACTTCTGGGTTTTGATGCAAAAACTAAAGTTTACTTCAACATTTCTTCAGTTCAAGAAACTCAGGATCATTAAATCCAGTATTGTGTAAAACTATGAGTCTGGGCTGAGAGTCAAGCAGCAGGAACAGAGAGTAATGCTGGACTTAAGCATTCATTAACATGTCAAGGTTAGAATAATTACACCTCCCTGAGCTCTCTCTCCACTTGGCCTGTTTCTAGAGAGCAAGGGCTTTGTGCACTGGATAGGGGGTCTAGGGAACATATGGAAGTGTGTGTGTGTGTGTGTGTGTGTGTGTGTGTGTGTGTGTGTGTGTGTGTGTGTGTGTGTGTGTGTGTGTGTGTGTGTGTGTGTGTGTGTGTGTGTGTGTGTGTGTGTGTGTGTGTTTTGCGCTCTATAATGAAGTGTTGGGAGGAGCAAGTAGATGCTGTTATCACATCAACCCAGACCCTATTACACACGAGAGCGAGAACAGCTTCTGTGCAGAGAAACTTTCTCAAATAAACTATAGCATTATCTCAAATGAGAATGTGGGGGAAAGCAGTCTGTGGGGCTTATTTATATGAATAATATATGGACATGAATTCAAAAGTAAATCAAAAACACAATATTGTCCATTCTAATCTCTATTTTGTGTTTGCATGGGTGTACTGTATGTGTTTTTAATAACTAAACCTACAAAGATAAATATGTGCCACTATAATAAAGCAATATGACACAAGAGGCCGTTCACTGCAGTGAGGTTACAAAGCAGAACTCTCTTAAAGGGATAGTTCAACCCCAAAATTAAAATTCATGCCATTCCAAACCTGTGTGACTTTGTGTCATGTTTCAACTGTGAAACACAAAAGAAGATATTCTGAAAGAGTCCATTGGCTTTCATTGTATGGACAGAAAAATAAAAATAAAAAAATATATTTTTGTGTGTGTGTGTGTGTGTGTGTGTGTGTGTGTGTGTGTGTGTGTGTGTGTGTGTGTGTGTGTGTGTGTGTGTGTGTGTGTGTGTGTGTGTGTGTGTTCCACAGAGAAAAGAAAGTCTGGAACATTGGAATGGTTTAGAATGACATGAGAGTGAATAAATAATGATTTTTTTGGTTGAACTATCCATTTTAACTGTGGTAAATTTACAGTTTTGCTTGTTTGTAGCAGTACTCATTTTTACATTCTTTACATTCTTCTTTTATCATTTAAATTTAGTCAATATAACAAGTAGTTCCACATCTGTCTGGTTACAAACATTTTTCAAAATATCTTCTTTTGTGTTCAACAGAAGAAACTCATTCAGGTTTGGAACAGCTTGAGGGTGAGCAGCCTAAATGATGGCAGAATTTTTTTTTATTTTTTTTGGTGAACTATCCCTTTAACACAGATTGTGCATCACAGGTGAGCGCTGCTCATCCAATCACAGTTCAGAGTCAGAGTTTTTAGAGTTTTTGCTCACGCAGGTTTCGTCTCTCGCACTGGCGAACTGAAGAGGATCTAAATTCAGAGCAATATCTAGAAATCCATCCTCTCTCCTGAGAATTCCTCGCTCACTCTCGCCCTTCTCTCCGAGTCACTCCACACAACACTTATTATCTTATCAAACACCGACATTTTTCTGTCCGCCGGCTGAATCCCAATAAACCCCAGATTTATAGACTCATGCCTCTGTATACCTCATGATGAGATCGGGAGATTTCGCACCGCGTTCCAATTTCAACAAAGGAATCTATCAGAATATCAGGAAACCAACGTAATAACTTTCCGTGCTAAACAAGCCAGCATTGTGATAGTTTGGACCGCTGTAATTCAGCGCTTTCATACTTCACATTAATCCGTGGATTTAGATGGTATCTAAGGCAAACACTTCCACCGCACCGGGTCTGTAGATTTATTCAAGCGTTATCCAACCTTTTCACACAGCCAAACAAAGACCTTACCGAAATCCGTTTCACAATCGAGCCAAAATTTCAGATCAACTTGGGTCAAGATCCGCTTTGGAAAAGTAATCATAAGAGGCCGCTTCAACGATCAGCCTTCATCGATTCACTCGCGTGTATTTACGTCAAGAACTATTTGCAGAGTTAATTAAAGTCATTTTAAATAATTTAGCAAACAAGTCTATCCCTCGCTTTCCTGGCCATTATCCTGATCCGTTCTGATGAGCCGAACACCTGCTCTCGCTGCTGACCTGACTGTGCAAATGGATCCGAGCCATTCATCTCTGTTCTCCTGCATCTGTTTACCTCTCTCTCTCTCTAACTCTCTGTGATGAGGGCTCAAACTCAGCTTTCCGTGAGGCTTGATTAGGCGCCCGTTTTTGGCACTGAATCAATGTTGTTTATAAGTTTCAATGCTGAAAATTGAAAAAGCTCTTCACACGGTTCATTCTCTGTCAATCCAGACTGAGGCTGTTGAGGATAATTGGATGAAAGACAGAAAGATTTCAATGTAATGATTGGTTCTGAGCATGCCTTTGAACCACACACACATTCTGTGGACGTTTTTCACAATTTCTGTGCTGATTCTTCTGGATTTAAACAGAGTAAAAAGTGTTGCACCATGGGATGGATGGATGGATGGATGGATGTGAATGTATAGATGGATCTGATTGGATGGATGGATAGATGTGAATGGATGGATGGATGGATGGATGTGAATGTACAGTATAGATGGATGTGATTGGATGGATGGATGGATGGATGGATGTGAATGTATAGATGGATGTGATTGGATGGATGGATGGATGGATGGATGGATGGATGGACGGACGGATATGTGAATGGATGTATAGATGGATCTGATTGGATGGATGGATAGATGTGAATGGATGGATGGATGGATGGATGTGAATGTACAGTATAGATGGATGTGATTGATGGATGGATGGATGGATAGATGTGAATGGATGGATGGATGGATGGATGTGAATGTACAGTATAGATGGATGTGATTGATGGATGGATGGATGGATGGATGTGAATGTATAGATGGATGGATGGATGGATGGATGGATGGACGGACGGATATGTGAATGGATGTATGGATGGATGGATGGATGGATATATGTGAATGGATGGATGGATGGATGGATGGATGGATGGATGTGAATGTATAGATGGATATGATTGGATGGATGGATGGATGGATGGATGGATGGATGTGAATGTATAGATGGATATGATTGGATGGATGGATGAATGGATGGATGGATGGATGGATGGATGGATGGATGGATGGATGGATGGATGGATGGATGATCAAAATATCTTATCTTGTTCTTGTTATACTTCTCTCTGCTGACGTATGCAAGGCCGCACTGCAGTTAAGCCAATAACATTCACTTTTCACAATCCAGTCAACAACTGGTGGATAAAATCAAGTCCCGGCCCACGATTTCCTTGTTCAATAAGCTGCTTTACTCAGGAAAAATGTTTTCTCTTTTATGCTGACTTTAAATACTTTAAGTTTTTAATTAAATACTACATAAAAAACACTCACTTCGGCTTTCCTGGCCATAGACGTGATCTGTGAACAGATTGTGGTCTCTCTTTTGCATGGTTTCAAACACAAATTCAGGCAGGGGAATGCAAACATGAGGTCAGGGTTAAAGGCCGTCTTCCCACGCTTACCCAGGAAAGAAATGCATTAACACCATGCACTTCAGCATGAGGCGAGCGATGGAGTGAAAGAGATCGTTTAAAAAAGAGACACACACTTCTTCCAGCTGCACATACACACTCTACTGTTAGGTCACTTTAAACAGACACACTTTGCAGATAAAATATGTATGAAGGGTGATAGAGAAAAGAGAGAAACGGCAACGAGCTCGCTCACCTTAACCTCAGGACCATGTTGACCGCTCCCTGACCACTCCAGGGTTTATCCAACGGTTGAACCTGGACAGAAACACAAATCATTATGGTAAGTTACTTGCTAATGCTAGTGTTCTGATTGTTGAGGTTAAAAGATCTTTACACCACACACACGCTGGTGATTACGAACGGGTCTTGAGGATATCAGGGTTATATTGGAGATGTGAAGCAATAAAATTACTCTAGTCAACCCATATTAGTTGAGTAACAGTGTTAAACCTACACAAATATTGGGTAAAACAGCTTTTTAATAGGAATCCACAATATATTACCATAACTGCTATTAGCCATTATTAGAAATCTTTTAATTTCTTTTAATATTACAGTTGATGAATGATGATGAATATTTATTCTGGCCAATATTTCATATTTTATTGAGCATGCCACTATTTTTACATTTAGATTACCTTTGAAGTCATCTAATGCTCACTAAAAGTCTGTTGTTACTGACTGTAAAGCTAAACAATAACTCAAACGATTAAAAAAATGTTTACGCAGAAATCAAATAGATGAAATACTAGATGAAAATTAAATTAAAATGATACAAATTAAATAAATAACAAATAAAATAAATGTTAGTTGGAGCGCTATAAATGACAAACTAAAACCAAAAAAATAAAGCTAAATAAAAATATTTAAAAAAAAATGACAAAAATGACAAAAGCAAATTACTGAAAAATTTGACTGAAATTAAAATGAAAACTGAAAATGATTTTTATTTTAAATAAAAGCTAATTCAAAATATCAATACATACTATACAAGTATAAAAATTCATTACAAATTTCCATTTTTCATTCTGTACATTACAATGTTGAGACGCCTAAATTCACTTGTAGCGTTTAAAATGATTGATTTTTAGTTTTTACTAGTGTTTCATTTTTCATTTACTCAGACAAAATAGTATAAATTTAATTAATTTAATTAACTTAAGTATTTAATTTGAACCATTAATATTAATTGCTATTGATGCTTACAGAATGCTGATGCAAATCAACATTTCTCTCACTTCATTCAACATTTTTATCACAATGCATCAGGGTTATTATTAACTAAAACTAAAAATTAAAAGTTGAAGCACTAAAATTACTAACTGGAAATAAAAACTAAAACTACACTAAAACTAATAAAAAAAAAAAACTAAATCAAAATGACAAAAGCACAAACAAACTGACTAAAAACCAAGCTAAAATTAAAATGAAAGCTAAAAACATAAAATAAAAGCTGATTTAAAATATGGATAAAAACTATAATAGTATATAAATAACACTGAATGCATCATAGGATTGCTTTCTTAACAAAGGATGCATGCAACATGGCTGGAGACTTTAACAAAAAGCTCCCATTTCAAACAGTCTTTGTGTCCGCAGTGCAGCTATGAAGCCTTGAAACGTTCGCTCCTCAGGCGGCTTACTAGGTTTTGGGATAGAAACTCTGCACATGTTGCTGCAGCAGGTCTACTCTCTCACTCTTTTTATTTGAGATATTACGTTTAATAGGCTCCCTCAAGGCCAGTCGGCCCCCAGGGTCGTCTCCAGCCAGCCCAGAGACCAGCATCAGGGCCACCGAATCAACACACATCACAGAAACACTGTCAGCCCTCACCTGGGGATGCTGAATGGACAGGTCCTCTAGCGGGAGACTGTTAGCATTCACTTCTCCCTGCAGAAGCAAAATGGAGTGCTTAGAAATGAAGGAAGGCACAGAAAGACATCTCTCCGCCCCTCACTGTTTCTTTTCATTCCCTTCAAGGACAGTTCTTTCAGCAGTTGGGGAAATGGGTTTTCTACAGCCTCAAAGCCTGAACTAAAAGTCATGACATTTGGTGATCCAGTGGGAGAAAATATGAGTGGAAGATCGCTACGCACACACAGGCATTAGGAAATAAGTTCTGTGTTTGTGCTGCTTAATTGCTATTTGTCCAATACGGTCGAATGGGCCACGCTTGTTAATTATTTAATATGTAGTTTATTAGGCAAATAGCGCAATCCCTCGATACTCTTAATTAAATGATCAAACGATACTTTAGTCGTTAATTAAATCTGTTCACGGGCAAACGTAGTCAGTCAAGCCTGATGTATCTGTGAGCTCACATTTACAGCCTTTACAGTTATCTAGGATTTTAGCCGTAGGGCAAATTGAGAGTTTACGTTTTTTCATTGATTTTTTTTAGTATCTTATGCTTACCACGGCTGCTTTTATTTGATCAAAATACAGTAGTTTTGAAATATTATTACAATTTAAAATAACTTTTTTATTTTAATACATTTAAAATTGTAATTTATTAATTTGATGGGAATGCAAAATTTTCTGAAAAATATTTTATTACCATCAATGTTGAAAATAGTTGGACTGCTTAATATTTTTATGGAAACCGTTTTTCAGGATACTTTGAACAAAAAAAGTTCAAAAGAACTGCATTTATTTTAAATAAAAAAAAACTTTTGTAACATTAATGTTTTCTGAAGAGAATACAAGTGGTGTTTTCCCATGCAAAACTCGCCACAATGATGTTTGAGGCCGTTCAGGGGTGTGTTTGACGTACAACGACATAACTCGCTGCTTCACGACCACAGTACGATGCATCGCTGAAGAAATCAACTAGCTAGTCACGACTGTTTCCCGAAACCATACTGTCACAAATAGGGCTGGGTATCGATTCAGATGTTCCAATTTGATTCGATTTCGATTCGCAAGCTCTAAATTCGATTCAATTTCGATTCTCGACTTGATTTCGATTCTAAATTCGATTTCGATTCCCGATTCGACTCAATGAATATAGATTTAATACAAATCCTATATTTCTAAAAAAAGAACGGTGAACATAAGTTTACAAGTGGTTAATTAATAAAAAGAAATTAAGAAAATAATTGGATTTTTTGCCCAGCCCTCATCACAAACCTGATTAATGACATCACGCAGATGGTCGAGTAATAACTTCTTTTAATGGATCGGTTTGAGGTCGAATTATTGCTAGATTTTTTTGCTATAAATTACGGCACTCTTTAAAAACGGTGCTTTAAATCTCTAGACAAACTAAAAGACATAAATGACATTTGTAAATATTCTAAATAAAAGGTTTAGGGCCAGATTTACTAAACAGGGCAAATTAGCATGAGAGTGCAAAACCAAAAAAGCGCAGATGGGAGTGGAAAGTTCTGCGCATGATCCTCTGACGACACGAAAATTAAAGATTTTTTCCATAATGACAAACACAATCTAACAAGGGCAGTGCAAATTAGCGTCTGGTTTAAGACTTGCTTTTTTGGGGGGTAAATAAAGTGTAAAAACACTAAGTGCAAATAGCCTGCCTTGTTCGCAGAGGCTATTTACACTAACTCCGCCCACCAATGTCTGGTTGGACCAGACAAAAGTACAAAGAACACATGTGACCTCTCAGCAGCAGTGGCGACTTCTGACGCGATCGAACCCAAACTCATTCCTCTCCCTTTTCCCATCGCATATCAGATTGGAAAGGCATTTATTTTCAATAAAAATTGAGAAAATATGTGATAAGTGGAATTAAATTGCCTAACAGTTATTTAATAATAAAGTGTTTATCGGGTAGGGTTAGGGAGGGCTTTATTGTCCCAATAAGGCGGCATTTATTTAATTAATATAATCATTTACGCTCAATATGTTATTGTTGCACACCGTCTTATAATGTACAAAAATACTGAGGTGCAAATAGTATCTAACTACTATTTATTTACACTTATTGCAAAGAAAATACTGCTATTTTTACTTAGTGTAAATAGCATCTATCACAAAGAAAATGTGCTATTTTCACAAAAAGCTGCTGTCGTTAAATAATGGCACAAATGCCAGTAAACTGACGAGCGCAAACCTTAGTAAATCACATTCATTTAAATACTCTCCTCACATAGATTTTTCTTCTGAAAGGGAAACTCCTACAAACGCATATGCAATAAGATCAGCCGCAAAAATAACTCTGTCCACGCCTTTTCAGCGCTAATTTTTCACTGCACGTCTTCTGACAGTAGTTTTTTTACCGGCAAAAGAGGGTTTATGCGGGCGCGAGCTGTTAGTAAATCTGGCCCATAGATTGCACTGAATGTCAGTTTGCTTAATTTGCTCAAGATAGGGATTTATTAAGTCCACATGTCATGTCAAACTATGCTTCTAACCACAGGTCAAACTTTGGGATGCTGTTTGCAAATGTTCATTGGAACTATGTTTTCAGGAAACACCGACTCGTTTAACAATGCTAATAACGATGGAACTTGCGATCATAGTTGGCTAGCGATGCTTTCGGGAAACACACCCCTGAGTGGTTACTAGGTGTTTGCTTACTAGCTCAAATTAAAAGAGCCCTTCCCAAACTCCATACGATATTCTGGCCTATAATTATCGCCCAAGACCCTCCTTCATGTACGTCTTTATCTGCCGGGGTCATTGTGCTTATGAAAATAATTTTTAGATTTTAGAAAGGCTGCATTAACAACGACTTAATCCCTATTTGTCTACATAAACAAACAGCCTGTACTACCAAAAAAAGAAGGTTGTTTCAGAGGCGGAGTGAGTTTTGATGAAAGATTTTAAAGACAAACATTTACTGTCTCGTGCTGATGAATCATTCACAATATAGCCGGTAAATTGCATTACAAATGTAAACAGGGTCAGTTCTGATTTCACACTCAAAGCAGCGATGCATTACCACACACAACTAATTAAAAAAAACATCCATTTCAAAAGACAAAGAAAGAATAACTGTAACTTACATGCTGGTTTTCCTCTTTGACCCTGCGTGACTGCAAAAGCAATAACGAGACAGGATTCAATTAGGTTCTCGCTCTCGCACAAAGTACGACAGACAGATGTAGCTATTTGTGTGGGAGTGCAATCAGCACTTGCTCATTTGCATTCCATAATAAACAATAAACACAAGAACAACGTCTCCAGCTTCATTAGCAGCCGCTGATTTGCGGACGCTTCGCTTCAGGGGCTCTGATTGTTCCTTCCTGGCGAAGACATTTTAGCATTATATATTCCACATTTATGAGTGAAAAAGGCCTTGGGCTTTGATCAAATGGTGTGCGTCACCCGTATGGTACAGGCAGGGCGTTTATGATCAAATATTAAGGGAGCTTGAGGTGAAACGCTTGGCTCTACATCAGAGGAAGTGCATTCGTTCAAATCTCGTATTTGGGTTAATAACAAATACATAATAGAGGCTTTATTTATACCGTGAGGTCAAAATGTCTAAGACCACTCATGAAAATGATTTAATTTTGAATTTTTTTAACTGAATACAACATCTTCTGAAGACAGATAATAGATCTGGGGGCCGTATTCACAAAGAATTTTAAGGCTAAAAGTAGCTCCTAACTGGTGAATTTAGGAGCAACTCCTAAAAATAATGGGCGTGTCACTCGTAACTTTAGGACTCCTAATTTTTTTGACTAAGAGTAATTCACGAAGCATTTTAGCCCTAAAAGTAGCAGCTAAGCCTGGGACAGCTTAAAAGAAGTCGAGAGGACTCCTAACTCACTAAGACCTATTCACAAAACGCTTTTTGTGGCATTTCACGTTGCGATGTTTTGAAATGCGTGTGCGGCGCTACAGGAGCTTCCAGTCGCGAGGGAACAATTTTGCACTGTAGGCATAACTAGGGATGCAATAACGCCACCGACAACAACCAAAACTAGGCTACTCATTGCATGTAAACTAACTGTAACGTTTCATTGTGAATCAAATTAAAATGTTCTTCTCTTTGCAAACGTAGGCAGAGGCATAGTGACAGATTAATTCAATAATGTTGCAAAGATATTGCATCAATCCATATGTTTCATTAGGCTATAGGCTATTTGTTTAGCCTTACTCTTTATTCATTTAGGCTATTTATTCAGTTATTCATCATCTTCCGTCCTTCGCACTACTTGTGTAGCGCACGCATTCTCAGACCTGTCACCTGTCACTCATCATCGTAGGGGAGGTGTTCGGAATCATTCCCGCGTTACAATCATCAGCCAATCAAGGTGGTCACTTCAGTCAAGCTCGTGCATGAGTAATGACGTCATCCATAGCAACGAAGACTCACTCTTAGGCTATGTTTACACGGAAACGATCTGAAGAGAAAACGCAAAAGTGGCGTTGCGTTATCACTTTTTTATTCTGCGTTTAGACGAGCGTTTTGGGGGGGAAATCTGCGTGCATATGGTGACGCAAAAGTGTGTGAAATTCGCTGTAGTATGCACTCCAGGTGGCTAGGTGGCAATGGACCGGTGATCGGTGCCTTCACTGTCTAGCATACTTTTGCGTTTTTACCCCCTTAGACGGGAACGCGACGGTGGAGCGTTTTTAAGATTTCCACTCTGGAGGGTGGTTTCACTTTTTTGCGTCTTTAAGCCCCAAAAACGCCGTCACCGTCTAAACGAAAGGCACATCTGATAAAATATTTTTACGTTTTCACCCGCAAGCGTTCTCGTGTAAACGGGGCCTTAGTTTAGGAGTTGTCATTTTTCTTTACTAAGAGTAGGTCTGAAAGGCGTTGTGAATAACTTTTAAGAGAAAACTCCTAGCTAAAATATTTTAGTGCGATTTAGGAGTACTCCTAGTGGTAAGATAAAATGCTTTGTGAATACGGCCCCTGGTTGAGAAACACACTTAATACTCATAATCTTGATAACTGCTGCTATTGGATTATTCAGTAAATTTGACAATTTTTGCCTGAATTTTTCAAACAATCTGAATTTATCTGAATTTTTCAAATAAACTTATTAATTAAATATCTATCTATCTATCTATCTATCTATCTATCTATCTATCTATCTATCTATCTATATGTATAGGGTGTAACAGTACATATATTGGTGGACATGTAAATGTACAGTACCAAACTCGCCTCATGCACACATATACCGGTGTGTATATATATATATATATATATAAATATTGTATATATTATTCATTTTAAGAAAGATCATTTGGCATCCACTCACCCTTCCGTGATTGACGGCAGCCTTCCCCTCTTCACTTCTCTCGTCCATTTCGTCATCACTCCATTCCCAGTCTCCATCCTCGGTCTTGTGCAGGTGACCGCTCGACCCCGGGACCCTTCTGACCTGCGGGTGTGAACGGGACACGCCGTCAAACTCACAATAGTGCGCAGCAGTTACCGCACACTTTTCCAGCAGACGTGCTGCTGAAAGTATTTATCTCATTCGTTTTCTCCATAAGCATTTTAAAATATTAATAAAGAGATCTTGAACCAAACCAACCAGCTCTGAGATGCACATAATGAAGCACATTACAACCTTTAATTTGAAGCGAAACATATGAAAACATATGAAAATCAGAAATTAACTTGAATTATTAAACATATCTATCTATCTATCATCTATCTATCTATCTATCTATCTATCTATCTATCTATCTACATGGCAATTTATAAATCATAATCATAAATCATGAGAAATCATCTATCTATCTATCTATCTATCTATCTATCTATCTATCTATCTATCTATCTATCTATCTATCTATCTATCTATCTTATATAAATACAGACACATATACACCTTTAATAAGGGAACTATTAATTTAATCCCCACAAAATCAAAATCTTTTAATCATGAGAAATCTATCTATCTATCTATCTATCTATCTATCTATCTATCTATCTATCTATCTATCTATCTATCTATACATCTATCTATCTTATATAAATACAGACACATATACACCTTTAATAAGGGAACTATTAATTTAATCCCCACTTTCTAAACTATTTTATATTTCAAACTATACTTTTTAAACAATAATATTATATTTAGCTAAAATCACACTGACTTGTTCCTACAGAAGCATATCAATGTTTAAGAACTTCAGAGCTGTAGGTCCAATGTAGTATGTTTACAAAAGATTGTTAAAAATCAATTTTTCTATGGAGTAAATGAATGGCATTTGTACTTTCAGAAGCCTACGGTTGTGCTCTACAGCGTCACGCGTCGATCTCAGCAGGGCTCGAGTCTGTCAGATACAGTCTGTGCTGAACCTACAGGGCTTATTTCTCTGGGTCAGTGAAGTGATTTTTTGAGGCCTGCTCAGTGTCTGTAACCAGCACTGAAATATCCCACTATCTGTTCTCTTATGCAAGGCACATCCTTCAAAACATGCTAAAGCTTTAATCTGGCCTACATCTCAACATCCATCGATATTCGGCAAACCAGGCGATCAGCTCAGCTCCTGAAAAGATGCAATTTTGCTCAACAAGATCCCAAAATTCCTGTCATTTACACAAGCCTTTCTCAGTCTGGCAAGCCCTAATCTGATCGGCTGGCTTTACACAATTTCTGAGGATAAGTGTACACAGGTTTTAATATCACCCACCAGCAAACCAAGTCATATTTACAAGGCACCAGGTTTATAAAATGAACACTTTTGAGGAAGAACTATTCTGTTATTGTGAAGGGAAGGTATATATAATATAATATAATATTATAATATAATATAATATAATATAATATAATATAATATAATATAATATAATATAATATAATATAATATAATATATATTGAAAATAATAATGGTTCCTTTGATAAATTGCAAAGTAATGGCAAATTTGATTTGTATTTATTATCCTTATTTAATCCTATTTAATAAATACTTAGAAATAATTATAATTCTATTTAATAAAAAAAATATTATACTTGTGTGTATATGTATATAAAGTACATTTAAAAGAATATATATATATATACATACTGTATATCTATACATATGTGTGTGTGTGTGTGTGTATACACACATATAGACATATGCGCACACACACACACACACACACATATATATATATATATATAAACAAACTTTTATGTTAGATGCATTATCGTGATTAATCGATTTGACAGCAGAAAGGTTATATTGTGAATATAAATAATACTGAATAATTAATATGTATATTCTTATATATTTTTAAGAATCTATTAGTGCTGTCAAATCATATATTTATGCCTGGACAAAAAAGGCAAAAAACATATAATACATATAGTACTCTGTAAACATGCTAGAAACATAATCACTGCAATTATGATCCAATCATCGACTCATTTGATCTCACATCGACTCATCGAAGCATTTACCTATTTAAATCCAAACAGCGACTTTTTTTTGGCAGTGTATATATATGTGTGTGTGTGTGTGTGTGTGTGTGTGTGTGTGTGTGTGTGTGTATATATATATATATATAAATCGATTTGACAGCACTTATATGTTCTTAAAAATATATAAGAATATATATATATATATATATATATATATATATATATATATATATATATATATATATATATATATATATTCTAAAATATATATAGTTAAGTATTTACATTCACAATATACCCTTTTTAATGGAAAAATAATAATGGTGGCTTGTTTTTGCAGATAAAAAAAAAAAAAAAAACATACTCAAAAAGGCAGTATTGTTTTAACCTGTATATCACTCACCCCTATTATTGTTTCTACCTTCCTCTAAATAGCACATCAAATCAAACAAACTGTACCTGAACACTTTTCATGTCTGTCAGACGATCTCTTCTGGTCTAAGGAGGATCAAAGTCTGGAACCACACGAGACTAGAAGAGTTATAGCTAGTTCCATCCCTTTAATCCCATTACCAGCGATAACTCTATCGAAAAGACCTTAGATCCTCTGGACGTCTGTGAAATATGATGCACTAGACTGTGGATATCAGACAATATGCAACCAGTGCACTTTCTGAAGTTATTGACAAAATCATATTGGCCTGATCGAGAAATCCAGTCGACGCGTCTTTAACCCGATACATACCCATCCCGACCGCCCTGTCCTGACACAAAGACACACTGTCTTCCAGGAGATTTACTCAGCTTCCACTTCAAGACAAGAGGTGAAATACGGCACACACACACACACACACACACACACACACACAAGTACATCTAGAAGCGAGAAGCAGCAAGTAAGCGTTCAGCGAGTGAGATAACATGTACCCGTCTCCCAGAATCCTGCTCTGTGTTCTGCTTCCTCGGCTCTGGATCCTTCAAAATAACACACAGATAAACAGAGCAACAAATAAACATGAGCGCATGATGATGACAAACTACACCTGCGGGCTGTGTGTTTATGAACAACACGAGTGGGTCAGCGGAACAGAGCTCTTCAACACACACTCGCTGTCATTTACAGACGTTATGTAAGCACAAATACCCAGTGGCAAATTGCTCTCTTAGAAAAATGTAATGTGCAATCGAGTATTGTGATGCAGACATTCATTCACACTGTACACTGTTCTATCTTGATTTACTTCACCTTGTTTTCTGCACTACTGTATACTTACTTTATATGTTTTGGCAGTACAGTAAATGTCAGTCGAGCCACTAAAGCATTGCTTATTTTGACTGAAATGAAGATTTTATAGCAATATATTTTGATTTACATCTTTAATTCAGCAGCAGGTATAACTCAGTAATCAATAACAAGAGATTATAAAAATAATGTTCTCCACCATGAGTCAACACATGCGTCCACTGCAGAGATGCTGCAAGTCAAACCAGCGAGCTGTTGCGCCCCCTACTGGACACAGACTACACTACAACCACGCAACTTCACTTGCTAGACAGAAGAATTATACAGATTTAAAATGTAATCTTATTACAGGTGTAAGTGAAGACAGAAGATAAGACCTTATCTCTGGTCACAATAACATCTTGATCTTGACTTTCTTCAATGACAGATTTGCTTCAGGAAAATCTAATTTTATGAGGCGGCAGATTGAAGGATAATTAAATAGGATAAATGACAGGATACAGGATGATATATGTATATATAGCATATATATGCCATTTTAATGAGTCTTTTTTTTTAAGTTGCAAACATCAAAGATGAGATGTAAGAGAGAAAAATGTTTCCTTTTTTTTTTTTGATCATTGGTGAAGTAAAATTAAAAATCCATAAAGAAAATTAATAGAATCTCTTATTTGATGTTTACAACATGAAGAAAAAGACTCAAATGAGATTAAAAAGATTAAAATGCTCAAATTGTAGGAAAAATACAATTAAACATTGAAAAATGTAAAGCATCATTTTTAATATTTACAATTTATTTACAAGCAAAAAAAAATACTATTTGTTTTTTATTATTAATATATGTTTTAAAATATATTAATAATAAAAAGTATTATTTATTAATAATATAGTAAATATATATTAATAATAAAAAATATTATTTGTTAATAATATAACAAATATATATTAATTTTGTGGAACAGGAAACAGGAAATATCACAGGCTACGTCCAAAATCGCATACTCTCTTGAGAAGGTACTTATTTTGAATAAGTAATTACTCCACGACCGCTAAAAAAGTATGTTCGTATGTGTGACGTATGAATGTAATCTGGATGTACTACATTCACCTTGTTGCCCTTATCAGGTGACCTACCAAGGTCATCGTTTTGTTTTTTTTCAATGTCAAAAAGAGTAAAATATTTGTGTTTAAAAAATGATTGTTGACACAGTCTTTAGAAAACTCGAAGGCCAAATAAATCATTGTGATTTTCGCAACGCTGCTCAAATCTGTATCGCTCAAGTGGACGTCATTGAAAGCTTTGAAATTCCAAGGTCAAATACTGATTCTCTCCATAGTGTCCTGAACAGAAGCACAGCTGCTAATATTCAAGTCCTCACGGTGAGGAGAAAGAAAGAGAATGACAAAGACAGAGTGAGGAGAGAGAGCCATGTAGAGAGAGAGAGAGAGATAAAGGAATACAGACAGTGAGGTAAGGAAGAGAAATGGTGTTTGTCAGGAGTTGTTCAGGTCAGAGAGTCCTTACATGACAGCATCTTTCTCCGAGGGCTCCGGCTATGCTGACTGGATACATAATGTGGGAGTGAGGCAGGATCGACACATCAGACACAAACACATCAGACACCAGGTGACAGAAAGGACACGCACACACTGCTGACACTGACACATCTTTCATCAGAATATTCATGAGGACCAGGATTCAATTTCATAATTCACATATTTAGTACGCTACACTCTGGTTTCACAACGTGGCTGCGTCCAAAACCTGGAAAACACTGCCTCTGCCGGCCCGGCAGTACAATAACTTTCTGTTCATGAAAAAAAAAGTCCCGGTTTTCACTAAAATATTAAGCAGCACAACTGTTTTCCACATTAATAATAATGTTTCTTGAGCAGCAAATCATCATATTAGAATGATTTCTGAAGGATCATGTGACACTGAAGACTGGAGTAATGATGCTGAAAATTCAGCTTTGATCACAGGAATAAATTATATTTTTAAATATATAAATTGTAATAATAATAATAATAATAATAATAATAATTCACGATATTACTGTTTTTATTGTATTTTCAACCCAGTAAATGCAGCCTTATTGAGCATGTATTTCTTTCAAATAATCTTACTGATCTCAAACTTTTGAGACTTTTGGACAAATGATCTAAACATCATTAAAACAGAATGTATCATTAAATTAATCTTTCTTTATTTTAAGTATAATATATTAAAACTTGTTTTCAAAGATTT
This sequence comes from Squalius cephalus, assembly GCF_949319135.1. Lineage (NCBI taxonomy): Eukaryota > Metazoa > Chordata > Actinopteri > Cypriniformes > Leuciscidae > Squalius > Squalius cephalus. The sequence goes on from NC_137130.1 coordinate 5,191,640, forward strand.
TAAAGCATTAACTCACTCCATTTTGTTAGTTATACTTGAAGTCACCACAAAATCAAAGTTGACCACTCCTAATTTTTTATGGAACATTGCAGTATTTATTATAAATGATTTATTTGTACACATCATTTTATTTTTTTTATATGCATGTGTCCTAGTATAATCTTTTTCAAAAATAACTTCCTCTCCACTTACAGCGACATCTCTTCTCTTCTCTGATGAGTGTTTACTGGTGTGGGGGCGGGACAACCAACCTGTCAATCACATGAGATCCACCAATAGCAAACCACAACCATCCAATCAATTCCCCATGGACAAAATCAAGTACCGTCCAAGTTTTTGTTCAAGAAGCCACTTCACACAGATATACATCACAATAGGGAAGTCATGCTAACTTAAAAAATTTAAAAAGTTGCCAATATGGTTTAAAAAATAAGCTTAATTTAAGAAATCGTCACTGTCGGGTGGAAACCTTATATGTCCAAAACTGCTACTTTTAAGGAAATGGAAAAAACACTATTTTTAAACATTGTGTGTGTTGTTTAAGTTTAAATTGTGACTTTAAATATGGTCAGACACTCACATGTGTCTTATATTATTAACATTTGACCAAAATCAAGTTAAAAAGGAGTTAGGAGGTTTTTGACCAGCAAATTTCATACAAGAAATACGAAGTGCATCGCATTAGGTTTTCATCAGCTTACAGGTTAAAAAGTTGATGTATTCTCTGTAAAAATGTCTTAACATCTTTGCTTCTCCAGAAAATATATTGTGTTTAAAGGATGTTCAAATAGTTTTATAGGAAAACAAGACAAAAAACACTGATTAAAACATAGTGCAGTGGCAGAGAGCGGCATCTGAGATGGACAACTGAGGGGAGGACAGACAGTGAACCATCACCTGATAAAGCTGGACACTGCCATCGACTAGCAGAACCCAACAGCATAGAGACCCGCTGACCTCCAGCGATTCAATCACTGTTAGTGTGTGTGTGTGTGTGTGTGTGTGTGTGAATGTCCCTTAAAGCTGTTTGTTGACACAGTTTCAATTGATGAGCTTCACTACTGTACCATCCCACTAACAACTCCAATTACACAATTGAGGCACTGCAAATAATGTTTCAGATCTCCAATTAAAACTACATTTCCCAGAGGTTCCCTTTCCTGAATACGACTCCTCGGTTGACTGCAACTCTTGTCAAATCTAACAAGTATGCATGGGCTCCGTTCCACCCAGACAACAGACCCTACGTCGGTTTCTCCCTCCCACCCATTAATACTGTAATTCATTGAGAAGAGTCTATTACTGAAAGCACGACTAGTTTTCCCAGAGCACTTCAGACAACTAAAACACCATCACACATCAACAAAATCAATTCTAAATGGATCTGCTGTAGTGATTATTCTTTACAAGTCAGACTAAACATGTCTGTGTGGCTGCACAGTAATCTGCCGGGTGGCTTTTAAGTGCACTCATTCGGTCATCTACTGGAATAAATCCCTTTATCAGTACAAAACACCTTTTTTTGATGCACGCAAGTCATTCAACCTAAAAAAACACTATTACAAATATACCACAAGGCAGTTTGCAAAGAGTTTCTCTCAGTTCTTTGTTGTTTGCTATGGTTAAAATATTATATATTTAACACATAGTATTTTTCAGTCATATACTGTACATATATCTCCATGCGTTTGTTATATATTGGCTTAAAATAATTATTTTTAATCAAAAGAACAATCATTTTAACCAAACAGTCATTGTAACCAACTAGATTCAAAGTGTTTAATGCTAAATAAAAATACAATAATAAAAATAACAAGTTACACTTTATTTTAAGGCGTCATTGTTGCAGTGTGATTATATATTTAAGTACTGAGTAATATTAAGCAACTACATGTACTTACTTTAGGGTAAGGGTAGGATTAAGGTTTAGTTGAGGGTTAGTTGCATGTAATTATGCATAATTTACTGTTATTACTATGGTAAGTACATGTAGCATATGTAACAAGGACACTGTAAAATAAAGTGTTACCAAATAACCCTATTTAATGATTTTCATTTATCATTTATATGCACCAATGTTGCAATACTTAGTGCACATAAATAAATTAATAAATTAATTAAAAGTGCTCATGTTTTTATGAAAACATTTGAAAAAAACTTCCATGAAAATATTGAGTACTTAATTACTCAAAGAAATCATTGAATCGTTGAGTTTAGAATCGATTCATTGAAACAAGTTTAAATTCAATTTTTAAATTTAAATCAGAAATGCTATTAAAACTCCTTGTGACTTGCAAGAGGAGGAATGACTGCAGACTGAATAGCCAAATCAAAAGCACATACATTAATATTCACAATGTTTATATACAGCCAGCAAAACCCTTGTGAATATTCTACATATGCCCAGCGTATTTCTCTCATTCTGTCTGTTGCCAGCCGTACCTCGATACAACATCGGCATTCCCACATTTGAGAACACCCACATCCCTCCATCATTTCAGCCCATCAGTGTCACAACCTCCACTTCCATCTCCACCAGGACATTCTGCACATCCTCCTAAATGGATGGATGAGCAGAGCTCTTTACCTGCCATTTCTCTCACTCATTTAGTGGGCTAGAGGTGTGGGGTGCTGATAGCCGGCCCTCTCTGTCCCGACAAACAGACGGTCTGGCATGCAGATGGCGGTTTAACACAACACCCTGTTCCCTGCATTAAAGCTCATCTTTCTTCATTGCTCATCAGAGCTCAGAGACATTAGGGGCCAGATTTACTAACAGCTTACTAAACCCTCTTTTGGCGTTAAAAAACGACAGGATTTACTAAAGACACACAGTGAGAAATTAGCGTTGAAAAGGCGTGGACAGGGTTATTTTTGCAGCTGACCTTATTGCAAATGCCTATTTAATGATTTTCATTTATCATTTATATGCACCAATGTTACAATACTTAGTGCACATAAATTAATTAATATTAATAACATATTTTTACGAAAACATTTGAAAGAAACTTCCATGAAAATTTAGAGTAATTAATTACTCAAACAAATCATTGAATTGTTCAGTTTAGAATCGATTCATTGAAACAGTTTAAATTCAATTATTTAATTATAAACTAATAAGTTTAAATCAGAAATGCTATTAAAACTCCTTGTGACTTGCAACTACAGGATTTACTAAAGACACACAGTATGAAATTAGCGTTGAAAAGGCGTGGACAGGGTTATTTTTGCGGCTGACCTTATTGCATTTGTAGGAGTTTCCCTTTCAGGCACAAAATTTATGAAAGGAGATTATGTAAATGAATCATGCAAGGTGATTTACAAAGGTATGCACTCGTCAATTTACTGGTCACCCCCTATACCATTAAATATGGCAATATTTGAGGGGACAGCAATTTGTAGTGGTGTCTGAAACCATAGTGGATGTTATCGAGTGCACTCATCCCATAATACACCACAATAACGAGTGTACAACAGATGTACACTCAACGACTAGAGAATACCCATAATGCACTGTGAGGGTCGTGCCGAATGACTTCAAGTGGACTATATCAGTGGAGTCATGTAGGGAATAGTGAATGAGGGTATGGGGGAGATTTCAAACACAGCTGTAGTCTTTTGATCTCATATAGGTCTGTAATAACCTGGTTCTACCATGAACGAACAATAGACAGACAGACAGAATGAGTGATAGATAGTACGAAAGACAGACAGAACAAAAAAGCAAACGAGAGACAGACAGACAGAGCGATAAAGTGAATGACAGAGAGACAGACAGATAGACAGATAGACAGATAGATAGATAGATAGATAGATAGAGATAGATAGATAGATAGATAGATAGATAGATAGATAGATAGATAGATAGATAGATAGATAGATAGATAGATAGATAGATAGATAGATAGAGCAAACAAATCATCTAGACAGACAGACAGACAGATAGATAGATAGATAGATAGATAGATAGATAGATAGATAGATAGATAGATAGAGCAAACAAATCATCTAGACAGACAGACAGACAGACAGATAGATAGATAGATAGATAGATAGATAGATAGATAGATAGATAGATAGATAGATAGATAGATAGACAGAGCAAACAAATCATCTAGATAGACAGACAGACAGACAGACAGACAGACAGACAGACAGACAGACAGATAGATAGATAGATAGATAGATAGATAGATAGATAGATAGATAGATAGATAGATAGATAGATAGATAGATAGATAGATAGATAGATAGATAGATAGATAAGATAGAGCAAACAAATCATCTAGATAGACAGACAGACAGACAGATAGATAGACAGACAGAGAGAGATAGATAGAGCAAACACATCATCTAGCAGAGAGTAAACCGCTAACAGGGAAAGAGGTCACGTTGAGTCCATTCATGATCCGGCTAATAGGTTAAAGTGTTTCTGGAATCTGAGTGGACGAGTGAGTGTTGAGGGCAGATGTCCTGCAGTGAGAAACATTACGTTTCCGATCCCTCAATCAAAAGCAGCCACACTGTTTAATCAATACAGAAAGCACTCTGCTAAACATGAGCGAAGAGAGACCCATCTGGCCTGTGGGGGAAATACACTCAAATGTGTGGGAATGAATGAGACCGTTACCTTTTTGGCTCTTTGGCTTATATTTGGTCCTTTAGTAAGCAGCTTTTCATTCAAGTACTCTCGATTCTACAACAACACAGAGGCGTGGGGAAACACAGAACATATATTAGTAACAGACCGCTGTGAAGCACTGGTTAAAGCATTTGAAGTATGGAGAGAGAGTATACGGCCGTACCTTAGCCTTTTGGAAAAATTTACATTTCAAAAGCTCGGCTGCAGTGGGCCTGTGGAGATGAGAAGAGCCGAGTTAAAGCGGTTGATGCTGACATTTTCAGACAGGTCCATATCTCAGGACTCAACACTAAGAATTTTTTGGTTCTGGATATGTTGGCTATCAGATTTTTATTTGACCTGGTGACATTTTCACTTTTCCTGAGGCCAAATTTTGTGATATTGTCAGAGATTATTTTATAATTGCTTCCAGTCACATTTAAATAATCGTCACTCAAGTGTTACATTATGTGATATTATTGATATTATATTTAACGTGCATGTATGTGTATATACATACAATGTAAGTGTGTGTATGTGTAATGGAATGAATATCACGTTATCATGATATAAAATGATTATCGCTAGATGACCTGATGAGATTGGCCTGTGGGGGGGGGGGGGGGGGGTTGGGGGTAGATAAGATAATGAATTTCAAACCTGAACATATTTTTATTCAAAGATCGACAGTCTGTCATTTAGTTTTTAGTCTGCCACAAAAAAAACAGACTACATTTGAACTCAAATGTCATTGTGAAAAAAAAATTATAATAATTACTGTTGTAACAGTGCGTAAATCAGACCTTTCAGGCTATAGCCTAACGCTAATAAGCCTTATGCCAAAATTATCAACACAATTAAATTGTTGGTTATTAAATAAGAAAACTAAATAATTTTGTAGATGATTTGCTTTGTGTAACCCGACATCAGACATTAATGACTGGAGAAAATCCGATTTTATCTTAATGTGCAAGGTCACTCACTGTCCAGGACCGCAATTGTAATTTGCAAAAGTTAATTTTAACGGACATCCCAGATTGGCTGACCCGTACACGCTCAGTCAATGGATGGACGATCTGACAGGATTTGTCAGATGATTTGGCCTGACTTCTACACCTACCCGATAGAGAAACTGAGCGTAAAGAGAAACTGAGGGCATATAAATCTTTAGATGCCTATAACTGTACTAAATGGTCACGTACAAGACCCGCAGTTCTGCCTAGCCAGCGCCAAGGCCAGACAGAAGACGACAATGTAAAGAGTGACATTACGGTGCAATTTTAATGATGTGAATGTTTTCTAGAAAATAAAAATTCCAGATACAGCATATTCATTTTTTAACTATGTATTTGATTACCCTTTCTTACCAGGTTCTTCAAAAAGTCTAGTCACAATCAATCAAAACAATGTATACAATCATAGATAATTCAAATAATCACAATCATTTAGAAAACATTATGCGATAAAATTTCACATTGGAGCCTGTACTCCATCGATTCTTGCACCCAACAACACAACAAGATGACATTTAATAACAATAATAATAATTTAAGCTCCTTATTATGTAGCCGAATCTGTGCTGGTTTGTATTGGCCGCCTCCAGTTTTCCCTTTGTTTTGCCACCAGCTAACGCCATGACGTAACTGTGACGTCGGCTCGAAATTGGTCTGTATATTGACCGGATGAGACCGCTGATATAGAAAATGAACAGACCAGCAGTAATTTATGTTCTCGAGATCACATTAGCTCATCTGTATCTATTTGAGCGTGATCAGACCTACTTTGTCTGTGAGGAATTTCTTTTACTGACTGCAATTTATCTTTAGAGAGAACTTCTATTCAATATTGTACACAGCACAATTCAAATCAATATGTTTGCCTTGAGTATTAAAGGGCTTTGTTGAAACTTCTGAAACCTTCAGCATTCGTTATGATCCTTGGACACAGAATTACTTATTTGTGCGAACAAATAATGATGAATTGGCGGATTCCAATTACCTCTTTGCCGGGTCCTTCTGAAGGCACAAGGATATAAGTTTTCTAAAAGACTTCCCATACTTCTTAAGCATCTCTTTGTCCTCAACCCCAGTCTCCAGGGTCGGGGGATCGTTCTGCAGCGTGAGCATTAAAACCTGCAAACATCAGATAAAAAAAAAATATATATACTTTTAGAATATTTGTAGGGTTGAGAGAACGTCTTTAATGCTGCTACTAGGAAGAGGAATACTTTTGAAATGCTAACTTATGAACTCTCTGCAAAACATCTTGTGAATTTTAATGAAAGCCTGAACAATATCAAGGAAGATATAAATTGTAACAATTTTCATTTTCGGTGTACTTTACTTTCACCCTCTGAGCCTGCACAACCACATTAGATATTAGATCAACTGTACAGGCTTTGCATTCATTTAGTTAAAGAGGACCTATTATGCTTTTTTACACTTTCATCTTTCTTAAGTGTGAAATGTTCCTGCTTGGGCATGATAAAGTAGCCTGACGTCGTCATACTCAGATTCTAGTCAGAATATGAGTCTGATACTGCTCCACTGGGCTGTGATTATGACGTGTTTTAACCGAACCAGGAAAGAAAATGCCTCTGCACTCAATTAGCTTAACTCAAGACCTACAACCAATCAGAGCAACGGAGTAAGTGACGTATGTTCTTCATTCATCTTTCCGATCGACAAATGCCTTGATCTCAGTTCTCTGTTCCTCTTTTAAAATGAATGCGCTGTCGATATCTTCTATAACAGACGCGATGGCGGAATCTACACATCTCAATTCTCCAGCGGCAGCCATCTTTGTTGTTAACGAATTCAACCCAAGCGCTCTTTGGTGACGTGGATGATTACACGACGGTTAGATGTAGTTTATTTAGGACGGCTTTGACGCTGAAGATCTTTTGTTTTTGTCTTTGATGAATGTTAATTTAGTCAGACTATACATTGTTTTGTTTATCTAGTAAGATTGGTTTTGGTTTTACTTCTTTCTTTGATTTGGCACGGTCTAGTTCTTTTCTCTTTACCTCTTTCTTTTGTGAACTTTTTCTTTGGTTTGTATAAGTTGTACATTTATGTAAAACAATTATTTTGAGGTGTCCTTTTCATCTCGTTTCTCATTGTAATAAATTATCACTTTACTTAAAGGGTTAGTTCACCCAAAAATGAAAATTCTGTCAGTAATTACTCACCCTCATGTTGTTCCAACCCCGTAAGACCTTCGTTCATCTTCAGAACACAAATTAAGATATTTTTGATGAAATCTGAGAGCTGGATCACTCCTCCGTAGGCTTCTAAGGGACTGAAACTTGCTGGCCCAGAAAAGTTATTAAAGAGATCATTAATATAGTCCAAGTGACTCCAGTGGCTTAATCTTAAGTATATCAAGCGACGAGAATACTTTTTGTGCGCAAAAAAAAACTAAAATAACGACTTTATTCCACTATTTATTTCCTTCTCTCTGGGCCTCGAGTGAGTTCACGTAGTGTTTAAGCGTAGCGCGTCTGTGTTGCACGTCACCACGTAGGCTCATTATTGGTCGACGCTGGTCATGTGTGTGATGCGTGTGTCGTACAACACTGACGCGCTGCGCAAAAACACTACGTGAACTCACTCGAGGCCCAGAGACAAGGAAATGAATAGTGGAATAAAGTCGTTATTTTTGTTTGTTTTTGCGCACAAAAAGTATTCTCGTCGCGTGATATACTTTACATTAAGCCACTGTAGTCTAGTCACTTGGACTATATTAACGATCTCTTTAATAACTTTTCTGGGCCAGCAAGTTTCGGTCCCTTAGAAGCCTATGGAGAAGTGATCCAGCACTCAGATTTCATCAAAAATATCTTAATTTGTGTTCCGAAGATGAACGAAGGTCTTAAGAGGTTGGAACAACATGAGGGTGAGTAATTACTGACAGAATTTTCATTTTTGGGTGAACTAACCCTTTAAACTAGATTGGTTTGTGTGTGAGATGTTTTCCAGTACACGTTCAGTATTTTAATGTTGCACGCCTTATTCTCTCTAGACTAAAAGGGTTTGTAACAGTTACTGTTGAGCATCTGTCCATCATCATATAAAGCCCGCTCTGACTATTTGATTGGTCCGAACAGCTCAGGTTCGAGCATAGTTGCTCCACAACGGATCAAGTCCAGACCGAACTTCCCGACCTAAAATGTTGTGGGCTGAGTTCGGCTGGCATCCAGGCTAATGAAAAAGCTCTGCAAAGTTACAAAGCACAAAGTTCCTCCAGCGTGAGTTATTCTCTATATCAGTGTCACAGTTTCTGAACTCCCTGAAACGCCTCCACTGTAGTCTTGAGTTTTCTTCCAGACACTTACGAACACGTCACAATATTCCTCTTTTAAATCATTCCCGCCCACAGCATAAGCAATGGCCTGGTTGAGTCGAGTTAGTAGTGTGTTAAAACTTGCAGTTATGGTAAGGGTGTGAAACTTCTCAAACACGCTCGAAACGGTTTACCAATCACAACTCACTGATCAAACTGACCAATCAGAGCATATTGTGCTTTTCACAAGGAGGGACTTCATGGAGACAGGAAATAAACAGAGCGTTACTGACACACTGGGAAGAGATGAGCTGCGATAATGTCAGATATGGGGAAAATAATGTGTTTTTTGAACATTCAAGCATAAAAATCTATTCTAGTAGAGCCAAAAAAACAAATAGCATAATAGGTCCTCTTTAAAATAAACCACCAACACTTGATTTACCTTGTGAAAATGTTATAAAAACAGGGTTTTCACCAAAACACACAGCACGAATCAACACATGAATGGGCAGTTGTCAGTTTACCTTCATAGGGGGGTACCGATGATACGGCGCAGAGCCTGTTGCAAGTTCAATGGCAGTGATTCCGAAACTCCAAATGTCAGCTTTGAAGTCGTAACCCCGTACCTGCAGTCACATGACATGCTAACTGACATCAGTTGATTGATTGGCAAACTATGATCCACATCAACCATAAACAGCTGTTATTTTCCCACAGCAGAAATCAAATGATTTAAAGGGATAGTTCACCCAAAAATGAAAATTCTGTGATCATTTACTCTCCCTCAAGTTGTTCCAAACCTGTATGATTTCCTTTCTTCTGCTAAACACAAAAGAAGATATTTTAAAGAAGGTTGGTAATTAAACAGTTGCTGGTGCCCATTGAAATCCATAGTATTTTTTTTTTTCCTACTATGGAAGTCAATGGGATCCATCAGTCGTTTGGTTACCGACTTTCTTCAAAATATCTTCTTTTGTGTTCAGCAGAAGAAAGAAAGTCATACAGGTTTGGAACAACTTGAGGGAGAGTAAATGATGACAGAATTTTCCTTTTTGGGTGAACTATCCCTTTAAGTCATTTTTTTTTTTATGGAACACTGCAGTATTTATTATAAATGATTGATTTGTGCACATCATTGTTTTTGTTTTTTTTATTCATTTGCCCTTGTAATCTTTAATCAAAATAACTTCCCCTCCCTCTTGCTCACTGATGACGAGGGCGGGACAACCAACCTGTCACTCACATGAGATCCATCAATAGCAAATCACAACCATCCAATCAATTCCCCATGGACACAATCAAGTCCCGCCCTACAATTTATGTTGTTCAAGAAGCTGCTTCACTTGGATATACAACCCAAATCAGAAAAAGTTGGGACACTGTACAAATTGTGAGTAAAAAAGGAATGGAATAATTTACAAATCTCATAAACTTATATTTTATTCACAATAGAATATAGATAACATATCAAATGTTGAAAGTGAGACATTTTGAAATGTCATGCCAAATATTGGCTCATTTTGGATTTCATGAGAGCTACACATTCCAAAAAAGTTGGGACAGATAGCAATAAGACACCAGAAAAGTTAAATGTACATATAAGGAATAGCTGGAGGACCAATTTGCAACTTATTAGGTCAATTGGCAACATGATTGGGTATAAAAAGAGCCTCTCAGAGTGGCAGTGTCTCTCAGAAGTCAAGATGGGCAGAGGATCACCAATTCCCCCAATGCTGCGGCGAAAAATAGTGGAGCAATATCAGAAAGGAGTTTCTCAGAGAAAAATTGCAAAGAGTTTGAAGTTATCATCATCTACAGTTCATAATATCATCCAAAGATTCAGAGAATCTGGAACAATCTCTGTGCGTAAGGGTCAAGGCCGGAAAACCATACTGGATGCCTGTGATCTTCGGGCCCTTAGACAGCACTGCATCACATACAGGAATGCTACTGTAATGGAAATCACAACATGGGCTCAGGAATACTTCCAGAAAACATTGTCGGTGAACACAATCCACTGTGCCATTTGCCGTTGCTAGCTAAAACTCTATAGGTCAAAAAAGAAGCCATATCTAAACAGGATCTAGAAGCGCAGGTGTTTCTCTGGGCCAAGGCTCATTAAAAATGCACTGTGGCAAAGTGGAAAACTGTTCTGTGGTCAGACGAATCAAAATTTGAAGTTCTTTTTGGAAAACTGGGATGCCATGTCATCCGGACTAAAGAGGACAAGGACAACCCAAGTTGTTATCAGCGCTCAGTTCAGAAGCCTGCATCTCTGATGGTATGGGGTTGCATGAGTGCGTGTGGCATGGACAGCTTACACATCTGGAAAGGCACCATCAATGCTGAAAGGTATATCCAAGTTCTAGAACAACATATGCTCCCATCCAGACGTCGTCTCTTTCAGGGAAGACCTTGCATTTTCCAACATGACAATGCCAGACCATATACTGCATCAATTACAATATCATGGCTGCGTAGAAGAAGGATCCGGGTACTGAAATGGCCAGCCTGCAGTCCAGATCTTTCACCCACAGAAAACATTTGGTGCATCATAAAGAGGAAGATGCGACAAAGAAGACCTAAGACAGTTAAGCAACTAGAAGCCTGTATTAGACAAGAATGGGACAACATTCCTATTCCTAAACTTGAGCAACTTGTCTCCTCAGTCCCCAGACGTTTGCAGACTGTTATAAAAAGAAGAGGGGATGCCACACAGTGGTAAACATGGCCTCGTCCCAACTTTTTTGAGATGTGTTGATGCCATGAAATTTAAAATCAACTTATTTTTCCCTTAAAATGATACATTTTCTCAGTTTAAACATTTTATATGTCATCTATGTTGTATTTTGAATAAAATATTGAAATTTTAAACTTCCACATCATTCACAGCATTCTGTTTTTATTCACAATTTGTACAGTGTCCCAACTTTTTCTGATTTGGGGTTGTATGTCACATTAGAGAAGAAAAGACTATTTCAACTTTCATTTTATGCCGACTTTAACTTTAACCTTAATCTCCATGATCTGTGCTATAATAGTTTAATGGTTATTAATAATTCAGTAACGGAAAAGCTCTTAGAAATAGGCTAGCTGTGAACACTTTCACGGTTCAAAGATCCGTCATTTTACAGTAGATGAAAGAAATATTTTGCTTTGTTACAAAACCAAGTGAGCATCTTTCTTCTTCAGCAACTACGCTTCAGTTGATCCAGTTATCATATCGCTGTTCTAACGGCATGATAGTCTAATAAGCATAAAAATAAATAACACACATAAATATTGGGTAAAATAGTAGATTTTAATTTTAATTAATTAGATTATTAAGAAATTAATTCAGAAACTTTTATTCAGCAAGGATGCATTAAATTTATCAAAAGTGACATTAAAGACATTTATAATGTATCAAAGATTTCTATTTCAAATAATTGCTGTTCTAATGAACTTTCTATTCATCAAAGAATCCTGAAAAGGTATTTTCAACATTGATAATAATCAGAAATCTTTCTTGAGCAGCAACTCAGCATATTAAAATGATTTCTGAAGGATCATGTGACACTGAAGACTGGAGTAATGATGATGAAAATTCAGCTTTGCATCACAGGAATAAATTACATTTTAAAATATGTGACCCTGGATCACAAAACCAGTCATAAGTTGCACGGGTATATTTGTGGCAATAGCCAACAATACATTGTATGGGTCAAAATTATCGATTTTTCTTTTATGCCAAAGATCATTAGGATATTAAGTAAAGATCATGTTCCATGAAGATATTTTGTTAATTTCCTACCGTAAATATATAAAACATTTATTTTTGTGAGTGAATGCAGCACAACCTTGAACATAAATGGACAACTTTAAAGGAGATTTTCTCAATGTTTCGATTGTTTTGCACCCTCAGATTCCAGATTTTCAATAGTTGTATCTCAGCCAAATATTGTCCTATCCTAACAAACCACACATCAATGGAAAGCTTATTTATTTTCAGCTCTCAGATGATGTATAAATCTCAATTTTGACCCATGTGACTGGTTTTGTTGTCCATGGTCACATATATTCAAATTCAAATTATTATTTAAAATGTTAATAATAGTACTGTTTTACTTTATAAATGCAGCCTAGGTGAACATAATGTTCTTTTAAAAAATGTGTAAAAACGGTAGTGTTTGATATTGATACTGTAGATTTCAGTAAGGAATAATTCAACATTTCTTTGATGGATTATGCTATTGAGCTTGTCAATGCCAATGCAAACTGGGATTGACTTATTCATGTCTTATAAGGATACATTTAATGCTGCTTTAAAATGAGGCCCAAATAGACCATCTTACTACAGTATGTACACTTTAATGTTGGTACTTTGAGCAAACTGACCTGCTCCATCACCTCCGGGGCCATCCAGCACGGGGTCCCCACAAACGTCTTCCTCACTTTGTGTCTAGTGACGTCTCCACCGGTGGCCAGAAAAGCACTCACACCGAAATCTACAGAGTCGACCGTTTCAAATGAGTAACAACCTCATCAAAGGATCATGCACAAATAACATCTATTGAAACATGGGTTGAAGAGCTGAAAGTAAATGTTTAAATGGATATTCAATTTGACATGCATGCACATGAAAGACAGACATATAGTCTGATAAATGTGACTGTTCAGAAAACATGTCTTTCCAAAAAATCTAAACAGAGACTGTATGTCTATCCTTCACAGCCATATTTACATTTTCTTTCAACAATCAGATTTTTTTTTTTTTTTTTGAGATTGTAGTTCACATCAGAGCTTTTTCTATTGAAATGTTTGACAGATAAAAAAAAAAAAAAACATTTTCACACATAAAAGGTGAATCTCATAAAAAACAAACAAAAACAAAAAAAGGTCAATATTTTACTGCAAAAATAATATTTTGCATAACAAAAATAAAGCCTATTTTTAGGGCCATTAATGTGGTTTGCCTTGTGAAACAATTAAAAAATTTGTGAGTGAATCCTCATGAAAACATTTTCCAGGTTAGTTATACTTTTTTTACAAAGAACAAACATCAAAGAAATCAACTGTATTTTGTCTAAAGCAAATGAGTCCTACAGTAATTTAGGACAATTAACACATTTCATATTTTCTGTGATTTTTTTTTTTTTCGTTAACTGTTTACTGCTGAAAAATAATGATATATTATTTCAAAAGTATTCATTGGTAGTTGATGCATAGCATGATCAAGATTATAGGTTAAACTTTTTATGAAAGAGTGAAGATGCATGTTTTAGGTCTTGAAAGGTTTCACTGTTTCATTCAATCATGATTTAAGGTAATTGGATGACAGCATTTAAAAAATGTAACAGTAAAAAAAAAAAAGAGAGAGAACCTAATTAGAATCATCATTGAAAATAATGGGAATTAAAAAAAAAAAACTCAAAAGTAAAAATGTGATACTTTAAGAAAATAAAGTAAATTATTTCACAATGTAAAAATAGGCTTAATTTTTTAAGTTAATTTTTTTTGGGGGGGGAGGAGGGTATAAATTTAACCTGGATTCACCCGTGTGTGTGTGTGTGTGTGTGTGTGTGTGTGTGTGTGTGTGTGTGTGTGTGTGTGTGTGTGTGTGTGTGTGTGAAAACGTTTTATAAATTTGTCTGTCAAACATTTCAATAGAAAAAGCTCTGATGTGACCTACAATCTCAACAAAGGCAAGCCAAGGTCGCTGGTGGAAACCCCTGTTACATAAAACCAATCAATATTCCAGAACTAGATCAGCCAGTTTCCCTCCAGGGACGGAAAAAGCCCCATTTCAGGAATTTAACACTTCTCCACAGTACAATCAATGTATCTCAGGCATGTTTGTCTGCTCTCCTTCATGTCGCTCGAACTTGCAAATTCACAAAACAAAATGTAAAAGACAACAAAAGTTGAAAATATATTATATTACCATTTAATAATCAAAACATAATTAACTTTCTTGACAGCGGTTTGACTGACTGATTAAATCACTGCTTTTTATTGCTTTTATAGTTAGCATAATTAAAGTTAATTACCATGGTTTAATCTCTCTTAAGGCCCATAAATGTTGCTTTTTAGAGTGACAACCAATATTAATTAAAACAGGATTTTTACAGCTAAAGAAAGCTTAATTAACTCATGGCTATAAATAAGCTAAAGGGCTGAAATAATTATGCGACTGAATATTAAGGGCCCTATCATACACCCGGCGCAATGTGTGTTTTGCTAGTTTCAGTCGATGCAGTTTTCATTTTCACGTCCTGCGCCACGTTGTTTAAATAGCAAGTGCATTTGCGCCCATTTGTGCGTCCATGGGCGTGCTGGTCTGAAAACGAAGCGTGTTCAGGCGTATTGTTGGCACGTTGTTATTTTGAGGCAATATTGACCAACTGAACCCTGGTCTAAAGTCAATGGTGCAATATTATTATTTTTTTGTTATTTAATGAGCACGTTAGTAATGTGCGCCTATAGGCGGGGCATACACTCTGCTTATTACGCACACAGGGACGCACAGCAGCACACAAACATGCCAAATATTTTAAATAAAAGGATTACAATGTAAAAGATTAATATTGTGTACATAAAGATATGGTGGAATCCGGCTTGTCCTGCTTGTCCCACTTTAACCTCGCGCACGAGCAGTTCTGTTTGCGCTCTGGAGATGCGTTGGTCTTTCCACTATCAAATTCCGTCATGTAAATAGCGAATCTGCCATGGCGCGAGTGCAACTGGCATTTAAAATGGGAGATGAGACTCTGATTGGTTTAACACACGTAAATTCCAAAACACACCCATTACTCATTTAGAGAATAGGGACAACCCTTTTAGACCATGCGCCGCGGCGCCGACCATTTTTCCCATCGTTAAACTAGCAAAAGTGGATTCGGACACGCCCTTTAAGTGCACTTGTGGCCAGCGCTTTAGACCATGCGCTTAGATCGTTAAAATAAGGGCCCTAAGAATGCATTGGTCAAAATCAGTTAAGAGCAACAAAGAAATTTATAACATATTCTGAGTCATACATCTTTTATATCATTTTATGTTTTCCCCTGAGGTCCATGTATAACGTTAAGTTTTTTATAACATCCATCTATCTATCTATCTATCTATCTATCTATCTATCTATCTATCTATCTATCTATCTCACTCTTAAAACTAGAAAGTGAAGTTCATTGGGACAAACTTTTATGTTGACAAAGACTTCTATTCATTTTATAAGCTTTCAGCATGTTTTATCATGTTGCTAACAAGTTTTATCATGTTGTTATCATTTAAATGCATGTGTCTAGTATTATTTAGATTTCATGTTTTAACACGCTATACATTGCTAGCATTTATTAACATGTTGCAAGCATTTTAACGTCAACATGAATTAGCATGTTACTAGCATGTCTTACCAAATTGCAGGGCTGCCAACTCTCACGCATTGAGCGTGAGACTCACGCAATTGACACTTTTCACACGCTCTCACGCCACACATCCATTTTCTCACGCACAGAAAAATTGCGGAGCAAAGAGGTACTTTTTTTAATATTAAACTAACTCTCAGCTCTTAGATTCCGTCAATTGTATTACGAAATTCAGACAAAAATACGTTTGGCGCTTGTAAATGTGACGTGACGGATCGCTGAGCGCCTCAGTTCAAGTGCACGTGAACCGATCATCTGTTACTTTTTTATTTAAAGATGCAGTACAACTTACCGAAAGTATACATAATATCGACCAATTGGTGTTTTTCAACCACGGAAAGAGGTCAATATAACAGCAGGAGAACAATTATGTCACATAACGTTACATTTACCTCAGGAAAGCCATTTAATGTCCATAGCATGTTAACTGAATAGAAAAAATAGCTAGAGAGGAGATTTTGCTGAGCACTATATTACATATTTATTATATTTTTACTTATGTCATTAAATAATTGTTATTATAACAAAAACTACATTATATTTAATTTAATTTGTTATTTTTAACCTTTAATAATACCAGCAGATTGGGCCCTCTATGTTTACAGCATTAGGTGAGATTATTTTTAGCGCAATTTTCCACCGGACAAATTGCGACTGTTAACTCATGATTTCTGTTCTGTGCGTCTGTGCGCACCAATCTTGCACTTCTATCTACTCCTCAACCAGACCACCTAGAGACTTCGGGTTTTCGGCATTATGTTAAGGAAGGTCTAATCTCGGGAACGCACAAAAAAAATCCAGGAAAAGATTTACTATCTCTTAGTGTTGTGATCCCATGAGGTGAGAAAATTGCGCTAAAACACTCACCGAGTTTTTATTAAGTCAAGTCAAGTCAAGTTTATTTTTATATAAATTATATTATATTCATATATATATTACTTGTTTTAAATAAAATTTAAAATAAACATGTATCCAAATTAGTCAATATTGAATCAAAATCGGAATCAAATCACAAAAATGGAATTGAAATCTTGAAATTTTTGTCAAGCAATAATAAAAACTGTATCCTACCAGTCATTGTACAATGTAAACATTGTAACATGTTGTCACTAAACTTCATAAAATTCTATTTAGTTACCAAATGTTTTGACAATCACAATTACACTTATTGTGATGCAATATTTGTTTTGACATACCTCTAACCCCCCCACCCACCCCCCCACCCCCCCGAAAAAAAAAAATCTCACTCCAAGTTAAACTCAAAAGTTGGCAGCCCTGTAAATTGATAAAAATGTCTCTAGCTTGTTTTAACCATAGACTGTAAAAAAATAGGTTTTAACACTTTGCTAGCATGTTGCTAGCATGAATGAATATGACAGCACATTGCTAACATGTTAACATATTGCTAATGTTTTAACATGTTGCCAGCATATTTTAACATGTTTCTAGCATGAATGATCATGTTGCTAACATGTTTTAACATGTTGTTATTAACATGAATTAGCATGTTGCTAACATGTTTTAACATTTTTGTCCTAAGCTGGTTGCTAGGCCAGACAAGATGTTGGTGGTTTAACTTACTAAGTATTAACTAACTTTAATACAAAAAGGAACAAAAAATTTTCAGAAAATCTACGGTAAAGTTTCAGTAAAGTCAAAGGCAAACAAAGTTACAAACCTGCGATCTGCACCGATCCATCTTCTCCCAGTAGAATATTACCAGCCTTCACGTCCCTGAGGTCAAACCAAGACAAAGCACACACACGTCACGGTTTATTATAATCTTAAACATTAACAATAATGCCAGTGGCTGAAGAATGAATCCGCATGTTTATGAATTTTTCAGACCATTATTACAGCAGTGATGGCCTGGAGGGAAAAGACCACATTAGTATTTTTCAGCACTTAACATGCAGAGGAATTTAATTAAAGCATATTTTACTCTAGTTTCACAAAACCAGACGTTTGACTGTCAGCATAAAGTCTGGCCAATTTGCATCCTATTTGGACCAAGAGTTGTTCACTCAAACAGGAAGAGACCATCTGAAATGCATGTGAAATGACAAGCTATAAATCATTTTGTCATTTAGGCCCGGGTAAATCTGAAATCAATACTGCAGAGAATTTGTGTAAACTTCATCAGAATTAAATCCTTATTTATGTCCTTCCAAATATAACTCAGAAAACAAAGTGAAATATGCAGTTATGTTCATGGATGTCTAATTTACTAAGTAGGTGTTTAAAAAAAAACTCTTTTGAGTATCTTTCAAAACAATGATGCCTCTAACTAAACTTCAAGTTCAAGTATGATTAAGGCCGTGTTTACACCTGGTATTAAGATGCATTTTGGTCGATCGGATCACAAGTGGACGACACTAAATACAGGTGTAAACGGGGTCTAAAAAGCTTTGAGCTTGTCCATGTTCGATTTAAACTTTGTCGGCTGGAGACCCAAGTTTGGTTTGAAGATGAAAAATGTACCAAGTACAACGTTCTCTCATCATTCCTGATTTCTAACACACACTCACAGCGTTCGTGATCTTTCGGCTGTCAGAGCAGAAACTAAAGCTGATGCTCTGTATGTTTTACCTCGTCTCCAGTCGCGTTCATATGTAAATTGCAAGAGCTTATTTTGTCCATTAGATCGAAAGACCTGAAAAAGCCCATACATTTACCCACCCATAGACCCTTCCCTCGAAGAAATCAGGACAGAAGTGGTTGAAAGTGGAGAAAAGAGACGGATTAAAACACCAGGTATAAACAGGAATGTGTCTCCCTCGTCTACTTGTGATCCGATAGACCAAAACGCATCTTAAAGGGTTAGTTCACCCCAAAATGAAAACTATCCCATCATTTACTCACCCTAAAGCCATCCTAGGTGTATATGACTTTCTTCTTTCAGACAAACACTATCAGAGTTATATAAAAAAAAATATCCTGGCTCTTCCAAGCTTTATAATAGGAGTGAATAGAACCTGAGATTTTGAAGACCAAAAAAGTGCATCCATCCATCATAAAAGTAATCCATAGAGGGTGTTAATAATGGCCTTCTGAAGAGAAGCCATGCGTTTTTGTAAGAAAATGATCCATATTTAAACCTTTATAAACTGTAATCAGTAGCTTCTGGTAACGTCCGTTCATGCGTTCACGAAAGAGTTGAGTTCCGGCGTACGATTTAGGAATTAGGCGTAAGCTTAGGTGAGAGTAGACGCACCTCGCGGTTCAAACAAATAACAAACTCAAGCTCCTCCGACATTTCTCTTTAAAAATTCTCGTTTTAGACTTATTAGACTAATTTGTGACTGGTGTTTTGTTTTGTTTTTCAGAAGGCATTATTACCATATGGAGCCATATGGATTTTTTTATGATGGGTGGATGCGCTTTTTTGGGCTTCAAAATCTCAGGCTCTATTCATTCTCATTATAAAGCTTGGAAGAGCCAGGATATTTCTTACTGTAACTCTGATTGTCATATACACCTAGGATGGCTTGAGGGTGAGTCAATTATGGGATCATTTTCATTTTTGGGTGAACTAACCCTTTAAAATACCAGGAGTAAACAGGGCCAAAGTGAAATATGGATGTCTAATTTACTTGGTATTTACTTAGTAGGTGTTTTAAAAAGCTCTTTTGAGTATTTTTTTCTTCCCACTTTGATGCCACTAACCAGGAAAACTTTAAGTTCAAGTAGGACTGACGCAAATGGCCTGTGATTGGAAGGGAGTTACATAGTGGAATAGTGACAATAATAGATTTTTCCTTACCTGTGAATCTGCCCATTTTTGTGGAGATAATCTAATCCCTCCAGTACTTCCTTCAGAATGGTTGCTATTGTGGATTCATCTAGGACACCGTTTTTATGCTCTCCTTTGATGAACGTGTGCTTTATGATGTCTAACACTGATCCTGGATGAATAAAAAGCCTTGTAAATCACACAAAACACATGCAAGTCTACAAAATATACATGCATATAACAGATACAGTTGCCACAAATAGTATTTAGACACAGAAAGTGAGAATTGGACAACATTATCAAATCAAAATGACATTTAAAAAACACAACCACACTTTTCAGGCAAAACATTTCATAAGCAGTTTGTTTTAAATGATGAAACAATACATTTAGTGTTAAAAATGAATACAATAAGACTGATTCCTCTCACCTCCACTCAAGAGTTTCATGACGAGCCAAAGTTCATCTTTCACAACGAATGAAGTGTAGTATGTGACCACGTTTGGATGGTTACACTGGCTCATGGCTTGGATCTCTTTCTGTGGAGACAGATGGAGGTGTCTAGCTTCATAATGCACGTCTTTAATTATGTCTATGTGCTTTATACATAGGGGTGTGTGTGGCGCAGTGGATAAGACACATGCCTTTGGTGTGAGAGACCCGGGTTCGAATCCACTGTGAGACACCAATGTGTCCCTGAGCAAGACACTTAACCCCTAGTTGCTCCTGAGGCGTGCGACCTCTGACACATATAGCAATTGTAAGTCGCTTTGGATAAAAGCGTCAGCTAAATGAATAAATGTAAATGTAAATGTAAATAATGCATGCACATCAACGTGATTGCAAAGGTAGAAACAGAGAGAAGTTCTTGAACTGATTTATAAAAGACACCATTCACCAATAGAATAAATCTCACCAAATCTGTGTGTTCAGGTCATATTTCACCCCAAAATCAAAAAAGGAAATTAAGCCCATGTTTATGACTATGAATTGTTTGACTTCTAAAACATGTAAATACCAATTAAACACATTTATCCTCCAATTTTCATTATCCTATTAGAAAAAAAAAAATCAATTCTCATTACTGTAATGTCATGTATATTGTTGGCTCTTTAAAAAATTGCTTTTGCTCCTCACTTTGGATAAAAGTGTCTGCTAAATGAATTAATGCAAATGTACATGAATCAGATCTTACTGTCCATTGCATAAAAACATTTATTCAATTTGATTAAACGATTTATTTGAGCCATCATTCAAAATGTAGTTCTCTAAATGTATTAAAATGTTTCAATAATATGCATATAAATGTTGTTATATTGATGTGTATACATGCCATGGTAATGATTAGTATTAAAAAATATATATATTTTTAAAACTACATTTAAAGTCCCCCTGCAGCCAATAACTTTATCCAAAAGTCATCTTTGATAATCCAAATATAATTTTTCAACTTTTTTTCCAGTTAAAATAATTGTTTCATGCCTTAACATAGCTTGAATGTAACTACACCATTACTTCATTTAGTATACGCGGATACATTAATATGCAAATTAGTCTCCGCCTCCACTCACTCGGACTACCTGATCCTGATTTAATGAGCAATCTTTACTTCTGAAAACATCAGACAAATAAAAAACTCTAATCCTCGACATGTGAAATGCTAATCAATGCTTCAGGATTAAAGCTGTTTTTCAGTTTATTTCAAAGCAGAAAAAATGGCATTTTTCTTGCAGGTCAACAACATACAACTGATGAAGTAATTTCATATGTTATAATAATATATAAGGCTTTAATAAAAAACCTGCAAGATCCAAATCTGAAGAAAATTGAAAAAGGTCATTGCGTATGTATGCCTGGGTTCCGCATAAATTTACACAAACCCATATTTCTGTGTCAGCCAATTTGAGAGTAAATCTGAGAGATGCTTATAGCAGATTCCCATCTCCGGGAATAAACTTGTTTTCGCGGCAGAATAGTCATTAATCAAACCATCAGTTTCCAGTCTCTCTGCACCAAAACAAAGATCAATGGAAAACAACTCAGTCATGAGTGTCGGAGTGAAAGGCCTGCTGGGTGTGTGTGTGTGTGTGTGTGTGTGTGTGTGTGTGTGTGTGTGTGTGTGTGTGTGTGTGTGTGTGTGTGTGTGTGTGTGTGTGTGTGTGTGTGTGTGTGTGTGTGTGTGTGTGTGTGTGTGTGTGTGTGTGTGTGTGTGTGTGTGTGTGTGTGTGTGTGCGTGTGTGCGCGCATGATAACAGTAGGGAAAGCGCGCTGTGAGAAAAGCATGTAACGTGTGTCTTTGACAGATATGAAACACATTCATGAGAAACTAGGGCAGTCACAACTATAAGTGTTGGCTAATGATCAATCATCCTACAAATAATTGTGATTAATGATTTAATTGACTTTTGAAACACTTACATTGTACGTTTAATGCACATGCACATTATCAAGTCATTTATTCCTTCAAAATGATTAAATCTGAAGTGTTTGTTGAAGTTTAAAATCTAATTAAAACTGCTCGAAGGTAAAACAATGATAATTGTGTCTCAGTGCTGGGTAGATTATTTATTGTAGTCAGTTACTGATTCCAAACATATTTTATATATTATACATTATATATTTATGGTACTATAATCTGACTACTTTTTTAATTACTTTTAGATTACTTTTGACCTAACTCGTTTATTACATTGATTTGATATATATTCCATTGTATCCATGTATTACACTGTATACACTGAAAATATATTCCATTCTTTGTTATAAACAACATGAAGTGCATTAAATATTACATTACGTCAGAGTTTCCCAGACTGGGGCTCATGATGGAACTGCAGGAGTTCCTGAGTTTATTGAAAAGCTATTAATTAAATCATTAAAATTTTAAATTACAATAAATCATTTTAAAATAAAATAAAACACCTACTAAAAATACTTCAAAATCTGTTTACCTGCATGTCATGTGACCGTTAACAGACATCAGAGCACCATGAATTTAATTTTATTATTTATTATTATTGATTGAATTTTATTATTGACCTAACTTATTAACTTACTTCAAGTAAATATACAGTATCAGGTCAAAGAGGTTCAGCTGACAAGAAAGTTGGGGAATCCCTGCATTGCATGTGTTTGAAAGACAAAAGCCTTCCAGAAACATGGTTAAATGACTCACTATAATTCATAATTGATAATTCAAATAATAATGAATGTGTTTGTCAGAAGTTGATTAGATATGCAATGTTGAAATGTTGAGAAAACACTGAAAAGTGAAATGATTTCTGTAAATCCAGTGATCAAATACTGTGTGTGAGATTCAACAAACCTGGAAGACCTTCTGAACGGATATATTTTTTAGAAAGGAAAATTTAAAAGATAGAAAAGAAGTAGTAGGGAGAATCAATGAATAATTTAATAACATGTAATTATGTAATCAATGAAAAGGTAACTGTAGTATTCAAGTATTTTAAGACATAATATAATCTGATACCTCTAAAGAAGCAATAAGTCAGGATGATTTCAAATGAATGTTTCTGAAACAGATTTTCCGATATAAAAAGAGCGATCGCCCACTCCCATGAAGCATTGCGAACGAAGTAAACGAGTCTCAGTCAACTTCTGCATCTGTATATACTACCATTCAAAGGTTTGAGTTCGGTACCATTTTTACAATATTTTTGAAAGAAGATTCTTATGCTCACCAAGGATGCATTTATTTGATCAAAAAACACAGTAAAATAGTAATATTGTGAAATATTGTTACAATTTAAAATACCTGTTTTCTAAAATGTAATTTATTCCTGTGATCAAAGCTGAATTTTTAGCATCATTACTCCAGTCTTCAGTGTCACATGATCCTTCAGAAATCATTCTAATATGATGATTTGCTACTCAAGAAATATTTATTATTATCTGCTACTTAATTTTTGTTTAATTAACGGAAAGTAAAAAAACCAGCATGTATTTGAAGTAGAAATATTATATCTTAACTGTTACTTTTGATCAATTTGCATCCTTTCTGAATACAAATATGAATTTCTTTCAATACTTTTTTGCATTTCTTTCAGTCAATTTCTTTTAAATATTTCACAGTTATCTTCAAATACAGAGCAATTTATACACATTGCGCGCAGAATTTCTGACTCGAATACATCATTCACCATACTTTTTTTATTCTCATTTTCTGCTTTAAATCAAAGGTTATAAAGTTGTGATTTATCTGGGTTAGTTTGGCTCTTTATTTAAGATTATTTTGGAATACCGTTCATGAAAGATGAAAATGAATAGGAAAAAAAAATACTTCTGGAAGCAAATGATGACAGGCTCCAAACTGATGTCATTGGTCGATCCAATATTGCTTATCCCGGTCCAGTCAGGCTGATCAAACAAACAAATTGCAATTCACCTCCAACTCTTTGCGATTCCATATAGTGTGATAGTGTGAGTGTGTGTGTGTGTGTGTGTGTGTGTGTGTGTGTGTGTGTGTGTGTGTGTGTGTGTGTGTGTGTGTGTGTGTGTGTGTGTGTGTGAGTGTGAGTGTGAGTGTGAGTATGTGTGTGTGTGTGTGTGTGTGTGTGTGTGTGTGTGTGTGTGTGTGTGTACTTGTACAACTATCTTTGTGAGGACCAGTTTGAGTTTTAGACCATTGGAGTGAGGACAAAGAGAGTACAGTGAGGACATGTTGGCCGCTCCTCACTTTCTGAGAGCCTTTAAAGGCCTGTTTGAGGGTCAAGGCTTGGTTTTAGGGATAAGGTTATAATGAGGTTAAGGGTCGGTTTAGGGTCAGGGGTCGGGTTAGGCACTTAGTTGTGATGGGTAAGGTTAGGGTAAGCGGCTAGAGATTGCATTGTGTCAATGAATGTCCTCATAAAGATAGATGTACAAGAATGTGTGTGTGTGTGTGTGTGTGTGTGTGTGTGTGTGTGTGTGTGTGTGTGTGTGTGTGTGTGTGTGTGTGTGTGTGTGTGTGTGTGTGTGTGTGTGTGTGTGTGTGTGTGTGTGTGTGTGTGTGTGTGTGCCAAATGTTCCACAAGTATAGTAATATCAATAAATTTTGACCTTGGCTTGTGAGGACATTTTTTTGGTCCCCATGAGGAAACAAGCATATTAATCATACAGAATAATGTTTTTTGAAAATCTAAAATTGCAGAAAGTTTTCTGTGATGTGTAGGTTTGGGGATAGGGTTAGTGTAGGGGGATAGAATATACAGTTTGTAAAGTATAAAAACCATTATGTCTATGGAAAATCCCCATAAAACGTGAGTGTGTGTGTGTGTGTGTTAACATGCATATGCATGTGTATGGCAAAACCTGCATGAGTAGACACAGCTGTTTTTATGTTGTTCCTCACCAACAGCTCATCCATGCTGGTCTGGCATTTCTCCAGGTTGATTCTCTTGATGGCCACACGCTCCTGTCGTGGGTTACAAAGAGCGGCCTGGACGACTGCTGTGGCTCCGCTACCTACAAAACACAGTATACACGTCTCTAATGAACAAAGACATTATTCTAGATGAAAGGCAGACAGTAAACAAGCCCTCTGGAAAATAAAAGCTTGTGCACAGCAGGTGCAGCTGATCATATGATGTGCTTATAGGATTGATATCAGACGCGTGTGACGCTTTGATAAGTAGCTTTACTGTAAAGGAGACAAATTGCATGCTATACTAGAAATGCGCGTGCATATTATTTCAATCATTGTATTTGAACATTGTATTTACCATGTAATGCTCAATCCTCTCAATCAACTCATCAGCAACAGACAAACAGTCAGCAAATATGCATAGTGTGAGTGGGAAAAGTATGTGAATCCAATTGGCTGTCCTTTGGCAGCGTAACCTTTTCTAAACCAGCAAACAAAACGGTTTCAGTTCTGCAATATTCAGGCTGAAGTCAGGGTCACTCAAGGTGGCATATTTTTATTGGATGATTTACTTGTGTGGTTTGGGTCCCGTTTCAGCTGGCGGACAGATGGCCTTCAGTCTCCTGAAAAATGTCCTGAATCTGATCAACTTGGGAATTCATTTTCCCATCAATGTCAGCAAGCTGTCCAGGAGACTTCTTGCCCACTTCGGACGTGCAGCGATGCTTTTTTTTGGGACAGCGATGGCTTCCTCTATCAGTCATCTTTGCAGAACACCCACAGCGCTGCTGAACTTTCTCCATTTATAGACAGTTTCACCATGTGTCATGGAAAACCATTAAAAAACCATTTTCATCTTGCAAAACATTTTATTCTGAGGTGTTTTGAGATCTCTCTTGGTTTTTGAAAGTGTCCTACACTGATATCCCACAATGCTGTGCATGCAGTCAAATGTCAATTTTTTTAATACTTGTCAACTTATGATTCAATTACTACTGCGAAATCTGCATTGTAGGTACTAGATATTTGCTTGGTTATGGCTAAGCTCACTCAAATTTGTTCTAGATCATTAGACATGACCTCATAATAGAGCTGCATGATTAATCACTATATTCAAACACAGATGCAATCTCATTCCCGAATGGACAACGATTCGCCTGTGTCTATTGAAGCTTTGACAAAATCACACCAGAACATTCAATGCTCACGCTGACCCAGAGAAATCATTCATGTATAGATATGAAACTGCTTCACAAACGGTATTTTCAACCACACAGTATCGTTATTTCTGAGACAAATAGTCAAATTATCACTAAGTACTAGAATAAAAGTTTCTAAACTTATATAAACAGTGATGTCTACCATAGAGATCGAAATAATAGAGCAAATCAACTTTTGAAAGTATCTTGGCGCTTCAAATAAGGATTGAATCATTCATTCAAGAGATTCGTTCAAAACCATGATTCATCCAGAAATTAAAAAAGTGAATAATTCAATCAAGTCATTGAATCATTCATTGAAACATTTTTTTTAAATTAATAAAAAAAAAATTACATAGACAACAGAATTTAACATTTTCAAGATATTTTGTTTAGTTTGTCTGTTCAGAATCGTGAGTGAATCGTGACCTCTAGTTGAAAAAAAAAAAATCTTGATTCTCAATGTATCCAGAATTGTGCCAGCTCTGCCTCATAGTGTCTGAATCCACTTTCTTAGAAGGTACCTTCATACAAAACACTGTCTGGGAAGTCATTTAATGAAACCAGGCAGAAACCAGACTTTAGATATACAACGATGGTGCACTCATACTACTATAAATGGGAGAAAGTGTACCGCACAATATGGCAGAATAAATCCCGCCTTTTAAGTAAAAGGGCCAATAGGGAATTGGGAAATTCATGGTGTCACTGAAGCTGCTGTTAGAAGCTTGAGTTGCTATAGAAATTATGACTGCACATGCGCATTAGCCTGAAAAGTTTTTCTTTTTGTTTCTGAGGATTTAGAAACAAAATTTATGAGACAGTTGTTGTCAGATTTCAATGGTGATTTCAAATATGATATTTAATCGTAAGCTTTAACAGCTTTGGAGAATTTGATGTTTTCTTGTTCAAAGAGATAAGAGCTGTACTTGCACGACTGAAATAGCTGCCCGAGAGATGGCCAAAGATGGCCGCCGAGCGAAATGACTTGCCTTAAAGGGACTTTGCAGAAACTCAGTGGGTTCACATACTTTTTTTTCCTGCAACTGTATTTCAGCATTATATAGGCCATTCTCTCCGAACATAAAAAAAAAAATAATAATAATATTGTTTGACCACAAATAAATACACACTCACACACATACACACAAAATTGGCACAGGGACAAAATAATATCAAAATAATATGATAACACAAAATACATAACTTAATAAAAATCTAAATAATACCATTCAGAAAGTTTTCTGTCAATAAGATTTTTTTATGTTTTTCTTTTATTTATATATATATATATATATATATATATATATATATATACACACACACATTTTTTGTATTTGCTTGATCAGAAATGCAGTAAAAACAGTAGTGTTGTGAAATATTATTACAATTTAAAATGACTCTTTTCTATTGTAATATATTTTCGAATGTAATTTATTCCTGTGATCAAAGCTGAATTTTCAGCATCATTACTCCAGTCTTCAGTGTCACATGATCCTTCAGAAATCATTCTAATATGATGATTTGCTGCTCAAGAAACATTTCTTATTATCATCAATGTTGTGCTGCTTCATATTTTTGTTGAAACCGTGAAACATTTTTTATATATTTTTTAATAAAAAATCAAATAAATCTGACTACAATCTATCTACTCAAAATGTATTAGACTTAATTTGACAGAGGCGGTTTGGTTGATCAATTTACACATTTACTCAACAATAAATGAATTAAACATTTATAGCCAGTTGCTGATTCACATTAGATATAGCACATTGTGTTTGTGACTGTAAACACACACAAACACACACTGCAAGAGTGTGGTACTGTGCCAACTGTGGCTGAGAGATAAGGAGGGGGTCCTGAACACGTCACGCACCGATGAGCAGAAGAACAACAGAGGAACTATTTTAATAGGCCAAATGTTGGGCAAGTTACTCTTAAAAGTAATTAATTAATTAAATTAATTATTGCATAACTTATTACTAATTACTTTCTAAATCCCATCAACCTCAACCAGTTAAACAAGGATAGACATGAAACTGCTCTTTTAATTCTTTCAAATAAATAATATAAAATTGCATAAAGTATTCTTGAACTGACCAAAGTATTTAAAGGAAGAAGGTTATAATAACATTAAACATTAAATTCTGATGTTAACTCCACTATTATTTGATATAGAATTGTTCTGTAGTCTACAGTATCCCTTACTGTACTTTTTCAAGTGAAAAATAATTAAATTACAGTAATTAATTATTTAGTAATGCGCTACACGCCAACAGTGTAATATGTATATTTACAACATCATATTAACAACATCATGCTAATGGTTGAAAATAAAAACTGAAATTTTAATTTTAATTGATTTAGAGATTAACAACTTATGTGTGTAATATTTCATCTAAAAAAACTATTTTAAAAAGTGTCTTTGCATAATTTTATTACCTCATATTGACCATTTAAAATTAACTAGTGAAAGCAAAATGTTTTTTCCAAATAGAGAAAAAAAATCATAAAAGAATTTTAAACTAACATCTTGATGTTGATCAATCATACAAAAAAAAACTATGAAAAACAGTAACCACATAATAGTTCGCTTATATTATTTTGCTGTGAAATCTTGAACGCTTTATATGAAGTAAACACTTCCTGAACTGAGGCAACTTAGTTTACTTGATTATAAAAACTTTTTTTTTTTTAGAAAACTTGTGTTAAAATGTGAGTTTCAAATAGGATTCAACGTGCTTTTGAGGAGCATTTATTTGTTCATCACTGTATTGCATTATATTTTGCCCCCACAATAAAAACTACAGCGCTTTTATCATAAAACTAAGTATTTAAATATCATCTTACGAAGATATTATTACGAGATATTGAGTGACATTTATATGCATTTTATGCAAGTAGTCTGCTATACAGTTATAAAGATATCATTGACTTACATTGCAAGAATGATATCTTTTTAGCATATGTAAATATCAGCATCTGCACCAAATTGCACATTTTGCTCAGTTTGCTTTTTGCTCCTCGAGTATCAGTGAGCTCCATATTCTCAATATATCACACTATATGATCCATAAAAGCCCGATGTATCAAATATGATGCAAAATATAAAACACGTATGCAAACTTTGTTGTTTGTGTAAAACTTTGTGAAGCAGCAGATTGAGTAGAAATGCAGTGCACGCGCAGCAGAGGGCGTCACGAGCACAGCGCAAACGCATCGCATCGCATGCAGCAAATCAAGTGACACCTTTAAATCTCACAGACAGTGCTGAGAACATCCACACCTACACTACACACTCAGAACATTCAAGATCACACTTAATATTTATAAAAAAAAATCATTTATAAACATAAGTTATTAGTGTTTTGTTTAATATCCGCCGGCCTGTGCTATGCATCAACTTAAATCACAAAAACTTGGTTGCACTTTTTTTTTTGGGCAAAAATAACCTTCCCTACACACATGTGTCATCACACCTGCACCTTTCCTGTAAACATCACAGTAGCCTGACGTCTCAATGATGCATCACCACTCATAACGCGCGCGCTGTCCTGAGCATGACATGACACCCAACAGCTTCACAACATATGATCGAAAGCTTCACTTGTCACATCCGCATTGCATTAGTGTCATCGGCCAGTGCATATGGGGAAAAAGCCGGTAGGCCCAAACCAACAAACTGCGGCCACTGACGGGCTCAAATCCATCTGTAACTACCCACCGATGACCTCCTGGAGCTCGTACGCCTCCTTCACGATGGGCCAGCTGGTGCTGAGCGAGGGCTGCGGGGTCTGGACGGCCGCCGGGGAGTCGCTCTGCTCCGCCATGATGATGCTGAGAGAGTCGCTCTCACACACTCACTCACACACACACACACACTCTCTCACTCTCTCTCTCTCTCTCTGCTGCTGCTGCTGCTGGAGCATTCACATTCACTACCGCCTGCGAGAACACATCCGGAGACACACACACACACATCTCCAATCCTACTACAGCGAAGGCTGAGCTCATGAATATTCATCTCAGCGCGCTGATATCACTACAGCGTGGCTTGTGGATGTTAATTAGCTGATTTTTATTTTATTGTGTATTATTATTAAATGCTAGAAGAAAAAAAGAAAAAGAATAAAACATTAACAACAATTATCGTCATTGTCATACATTAGCTGATGAATATAGATTCGGTTCGGTGATATGGTGACGTTGTTTGGTGACCTGCTTCGTTGCATCATTTTACAGTCATTTTACAGACCGTAATTTTACAGTCACGTATGGTAGTTTCATTTATTTCGGAGTTCTTCGGCTTTTTTATTTCAATTTTTTGAAAGATGGCTTTGAATAATTTTACAGGTTTCTATTTATTTCCTATCATAACCCATCTGCTAATGTATCATCATCATGCACATTAGCATTCTTAATGAACTAGGCTAACACATTTAACTCCACTTTTGTTAAAAAAAAAATTTGAAAAGTGTTTGGGTCTTGATAAATTTGGCGTTATGTATAAAGAATTTAGCAAGATACGATATAATCACTATTTGTATTCACGTCTGTAAAACAACCTGTACAATGTAAAATTATGAAGCCCAGCATTGCAGTGGCCGCTGGGACACATTGGCCATCGCCCAGCAGGTGGCGCCATTTCATAAGCTTTGGCAGCTAAAGGGCCCATGACACGTGACCCGCTTTAGTCCGATTTATGCTTTTATTTTGATTTAGAACTATAAGGGGATTTACTGTATATTGCAAAGAGCCAGACTAATACAAAAACATGCTTTATTACATATAAGGATCAAATCAATAAAAATAACACAAAAATACATTTTAACAAAACACATTATTAAACAATAAAATCACAAATATGGAATTGCTTTCTTGTTAGAATACAGGGAGCCATAAAACATTTAGAAAACAATACAAAAATGAATAAAGTTTATTTCAGAGCAGGGTTATTAGGGTTAACTGAAACTATTAAAATTGTGTTTGCTAGTTGAAATAATTTAAATAATTTAAAATATAATATGAGATGACAAGCAAACTAAACGACAATTATAGAACTAAGTTGGAAGCACCAAAATTACTAATTTATAGTAATAAATAAATAAACAGTAAAACTGAACTAAACAGAAATGAAGCCTTAATAGTAATATTTAAACTTAAAGATTAAACTGAAATTAAAATGAAAGCTTGAAATATTAAAATAATAGCTATTTCAAAATATTAATAAATTGTAGCCTAAATGATACTTAAAATAACAGTGGTTTAGAAGCACTAAGAGTTATGTATGACCTATAACCTGTAGTAGGCCTATATGACATTTATACTTTCAATATAAATGAAACTGAGTTTTTTTATATTCTATGCATCAACCCTGTCTCCCTAATAAAATAAAAGAATGCTTTACTATTTATTTCACTTGACCATTTTATTAAAACCTTAAAATGTATGAATTAATTCCATTTTTCTATCATATTGTTCCTTTCTTTCCTACATTCCTACATTCGAAAATCACATGACGTATTGTTTCTTCAACATGACATTGTTCACGTCATAACCCATTTGGATGTTTTGTTTGCTATTTAAATTGTAATGCCCTAACATTATTCTATTATAAATAACCTCTTCTTTCATTGATTTATTTCTGACTTGCTTAATGGAAGCGTATCTCTATTGTTTCTCTCTGTAAAGCTTGTTTTGCTAATTTATCCATATCCTCATCCTCATTTCCCTTTACTCATATGTGTGCTGGAATTAATTTAAAACTGACTTATATATCATTTTGGACAATTCCTGAATGTATTTGTAAAGATAGGATCTTGATAGCTATAGATTTAACAGATCTCAAGATCTCTCCCACATGATTTGATGCTGATCCTCTGATTTCCAGTCTGGAATAAAAAAGCCGCCCCAGTTGTCTGACGCTCTGGATCAATTGAGCCGTCTGTAAATATTTGAATAAGGGGAACATATACTGAAAATGCAAATGGCAAGTCTACTTCTCATTCTGCTTTTTTAGCCTCCAACAGATACAGATCTACTTGAGGTATTACATAAACCCATGATGGCTCATATTCAGGAAATTACAACTGTTGGGCTCATCTTGATACTATTTACTTGCATACATTTTACCACTCACCCAAAGCTTCTTTTACAACTTTGATTTTGTTCCCAGCACGTCTGTAAAACCATATTTGTATGATGTTCTTCTTCATGCCCCTTAGCCCAGTAATTAATCATTAATTGTCATTTCTAATGGCATAACAAGACTTACAAAACACTGTCTCGTTGAGCTTGTATTTTAATGAGTTTTTCTAACAAGGTTTTTTGAGGCGGAACCATACACCACACGACCATAATCAAATACAGACCGGATCAGAGACACATAAACAGTTTTTTTTCAGAATAAACACAGAAGAATATTAATTTAATTTCTTCCTGAACTGTTCCTTTAAGCGACGCGTTTATGATTGACAAGCTCGCGGACCAATCAGGATCGCGGAGGCGGAGCGTGTCGATCGCATTCTACTTCCCTACATTGGAGAGAGCGGAGACTCACAACACAAACGGGCGGTCCATCATCACCAACATCATCATCATCATCACCACACACTGGACCTGCAAAGATCAGCCGTGAAAGAGCGTCGCAAAGCCGCATCGGCCATTGACTGCACATCAGCACGGGCGTCAAAGCATCAGATCCGCTGGAAATGGCAGGGATTCTGGTGTGGTTTTGGAACGAGAGGTTCTGGCTCCCGCACAACGTAACCTGGGCTGACTTGAAAAATACTGACGAGTCAACCTTTCCACAAGCCGAGGATCTGTATCTAGCGTGTCCTTTAGCATTCTGCATGTTTATGATCCGGCTGGTCTTTGAGAGGTACGTCCAGTGTCACATCTTCATCCTCCTCACCATCAGCACCAGCATCATCATCACTGCTGAAGATGATGTTGCGCTCAGGGCTTCATCCTCAGCTGATGATCATGATGGGACTGGTTTGTGCTCCTTCACATTGTCACTGAATCCTTGTATGAATTAGGACAATGACAGGAACTCAATATGGCCCTTCTTCTGGAATAATGATACTGATGAAAGTAGGTCAGTGAGTGCCTGTCTTTGTTTTGTAGATCAGTCTTAGGTGTGCCGTATAGTTTTGCGTTTTCTAAACGGGATGCTTTTATAGCGAATGTAAAGTTTTTGAATTTCCCATTGACTCCCATCACTGGGGCATCTTGTCACACTACTGTATGGGGTAAGTTGTCACAAAGGGAACCTATCCTTTTCAGCTCAAAAAAACAAACAAACAAACAAACAGTGAAACTATTACTGTATGAAGCACAGAATTTTGTCTCATTAATATGTTTTCTAATATGCGTCATGTCACGGAAGTGTATTATGTAACATATTCAGGTTTATAGAAACCCGTCAAAGGCATGTATTAATCAGAATTTTAGGTCATCTTATTTAGATATTTACAAACATTAAAAGAAACGTCATGGCCTACATTTATAAGAGTCTCATGACCTACATTTTGCAATTCATCACAATGTTTTTAATGTTTTTGAAATAATTTCATGTTATTTGATCAAAATTACAGTTAAAACAGTAATATTGTGAAATATTATTTCAATTTAAAATAACAGTGTTCTTTTAAAATATTATTTTAAATGCAATTTATTCCTGTGATGCTAAGCTGAATTTTTTAGCATCTCTTCTCCAGTCTTCAGTGTCACATGATCCTTCAGAAATCATTCTAATATGATGATTTCTTATCATTATCAATATTGAAAACAGTTGTGCTGCTTAATATTTCTTTGGAAACCATATTTTAAAAACATTATAAATGTCTTTACTGTCACTTTTGGTCAATTTAATGCACCCTTGCTGAGGATTAATTTCTTTAAAAAATCTTACTGACCCCAAATTTTTGAATGGTAGCATATAAGTAATTATATACTGTATTAATAGGTAATTATGCTCATCTTTTTGTCACAACCATGATACATCAACTCACACAAATAGAAAAGAAATGAATATAATTTACATAGTTTTACATAATTGTTTATGCAGGTGCTGTTAGCTGCAGCACCAGAAAACTATATTTCAAAAACAATTATTGCATGTGACATAGAAAATATGGTTTATCAAAACATTTTCTGTCATGACTGTGTTGTGGTAACAATTTAATAGATAGAGCTAATAATCAGTTTGAAAATTTTCGTAGTCTTCGAAATAATTTCCTTAATACAAAATCTTATATATATATATATTTATTTATTTCTTAAAAAAAAAAAAAGATTTTTAAATATATATAAAACCCAGAACCAGTGTTTGGTTTAAAAGCAAAATTCAAAACGACTGCTATAGAAACAAGCTTTTGTGCATTTGAGCTTTTGACTAGTTACTAACATACATCCCCTGTGACAACTAGCCCCGCCCTCCCCTATATCATAATTATATAATTTAGATTATTCACTGTGCGCTTGATATCAGCCGTATATCATGCTTTCCAGTTGGTTAATATGATTAATTATTAATTATGAGCTTTGACATCTGAAAGTGTGTTGGCTTTCGATGTCACAAAAGCAGCAGTTTTGACATATTCCCAGCGGGACGGCGCAGTGTCAGGTTTTGTGTTTATGTATGCCTCAGACCATCTGCTCTTCACCTTCATCTGACAGAGTTCTTTACAGCTGAATTTTGATCTTCATTGTTAGAAGGAGAAATATACTGTCTCCTCTGGGATTGCGTCTAGGGAGGATGACGGATCTTCTAGGAACTGTGTTTATTACTAAGCTTAACCCATGCGTTCAGGTAGTTGAAACGTTTGGATCTGACTTTGCATGTTAAAAAGCATTTTCAAAATAATAAAAAGCAATCCGTGTCCAACCAAAAGTTGATGAAAGCTGCTGTGGTCTTCACTGTGGCATCTCTTCTCTTCCTCTGTGGAAAGAGGACACAGACGTGCTCTTCAATCCTGCATTCATTGTACAATCGCTGTAAAGTTTTACGATGAGGAACAGCACATTTATGGCATTTCAGCCCCACAAAAGCAAACAGTGTGCAAGCGGCAAATCAGTCTGAGCACGGACTTCATAACCTTATCGTGGCTCTTCAGCTTTATATAAGAATCATTTCTGGAGCGTTTTCTGCACTGAATTGCACTTTCATTGTGTGATGGCTCTTAATTGGATGAGCTTATTCATTAAGTGGCAAAAGCTCATTAAAACTGTCTCCTGTCTAGTGACATCTCACTTCCCATGTCCAGCATTAGACGACCAGTTCATAAGTATTTGCGTATACATATTTATTACATGGCTTGGTTGAATTCTAATGTAGAATGCGGTGTGTTATTTCTTGATAACAGACGCTGCTAAGTATAACACACCGTTGCCATGAAAAACAGAGCGTTGCTATGGACGCAGGATTCTAACCGTAGAGACGGAACAGACTATTTTCTTTAGCGGAAGCAATACAGTCGGTTTTAAATCAATAAACTCCTTTTTAAATCAATATTTTGTGTCAAATTATTTATTTATTTGGTAGGTAGCCATGTAATAAGCGAGATAATGTAGAGCGAGGCGTTTGTTATTGATACTTTGCACGTGACGTCACAAGTACTGGCTGGCGGGCAAGAACGTCGTTCTCCAGCAACGAAACCCAGTAAACTAATCAAGGGTCGCCAGTTTTACTATACAAAAGTTGGTGTTTTGAGGTGTAAACGACATGCCAGATAGTTGTTGTGCAATTGGATGCACTAACCGCAGATGAGATAAGCAACCTTCACAGTATACACACGTCTGTGCAAATTACCATCAAAGGTAATTTCAACATTTGTTTGAATACAATGGATGTATGATCATGTAATTAATTGTGTCTTTAAGTTACTGTAGTTTTGTTAATCAACACCACCAGTATTCACCAGCTGGTTCGGCGAGTCAGCTGTTTGTGTTATGAGTCTAACTGTACGTTCTCATTGAAAATGAATGATTTCCGGGCACTTTGACACTCTCGCCGGTGGCGGTGTGAACGCACAGTAACAGCGGTCGTCTTTTGCTAACAACAACAACAAAAGTGTGTGATAGGTTGTTTTGAGGTTTGTGATATCTATGGTTTTCAATGAGAACCAGAGATGACCCAACAGTAGAGCTAGATTATTTACGGAGGAATTATTGCTGCTCGATTATCTTAAAAAAAAAGTCTGCTCTACACAATTTAGCTACCTTGGAGTTAATCGTAGTCCATAGTTATGCAGCTAGTTGTTAACAGACTTGATAGCTACTAGAAAGACCTGGAACTACAGGACTCAATGTTGAAAATACCCGTTTGTTGCCCGCCAGGTATCCGTGGTAGTCACGTGACTGCAAAGTATCAATAGCGAATACAGTGTCGCGTCGGGGTCCTGATCAGCCTGTCGGGGTTGTATTCGCTATAACAACCGCCTCGCTCGACATTATCCCTTACATATACACTGCACGGCCAAAAAAAAGTTGCTGTTTGGATTTAAATAGGCAAATGCTTAAGAGTCAATGATTGGATCATTATTGCAGTGATTATTATGTTTCTATCATGTTATATGTTTTGCAACAGTTCTTCTAACTCTTGTTGATGGAGCGTGTTTTCATTTGTTAAACAAGCATGTATGAAAACACATCATGGCCATATTCCAGGATGACAATGTCAAGATTCATCAGGCTCAAATTGTGAAAGAATGGTTGTGAGGGAGAATGAAGAATCATTTTCACACATGAATCGGCTCCTCTGAGTCCAGACCATAAATTCATTGAAAGTCTTTGGGATGTGCTGGAGGAGACTTTACAGAGAGCATTGTCAATACAAGAACTTGAACAAAACATCTTAATGGAAATAACATCACAACATTTATTTACATCAAGAGGTACATCATATTTTGGTCAAGATCTTGTATTGTCAAAGAGTCCAGCACTCTGTAAAGTCTCCTCAAGCACATCCCAAACACTTTCAATGAGCTTAAGGTTTGTCATCCAAGATTTTGTTTTTAGCTGAATTGAACTCATTTCATATTTGATGATCGCCAGTTATTGAGCTGAATCTACACTGAACTGACCTCAGCTGAACAATGACACTATTCTCTTTTTATAGCCGCTTTAGAGCAGAATTGAATTCTGTTTGCATGATTGAATCATTATTCATTTATCCCTGTAAATCTGTATTGTATAAAGTGCTATATAAATAAAGGTGACTTTACTTGATTTGACCTTTTGAAAGAAGTCTCTTTTGCTCATCAAGGCTGCATTTCTTTGATCAAAAATACATTAAAAACAGTAATATTGTGAAATATTATTACAATTTAAAATAACTCCTTTGAATTTGAATATATTTGTAAACATA
Source organism: Squalius cephalus (assembly GCF_949319135.1). Lineage (NCBI taxonomy): Eukaryota > Metazoa > Chordata > Actinopteri > Cypriniformes > Leuciscidae > Squalius > Squalius cephalus. The sequence goes on from NC_137130.1 coordinate 5,229,616, forward strand.
ATTTATTCCTGTGATCAAAGCTGAATTTTCAGCATCATTACTCCAGTCTTGAGTGTCACATGATCCTTCAGAAATCATTCTAATATAATAATTTGATGCTCAAGAAACATATTATTATCAATGTTGAAAACAGTTGTGCTGCTTCATAATGTTTATTGGATAGAACATTCAAAAGAACTTTTGTAATATTATAAATGTCTTTAATGTAATTGATCAATTTAATGCATTCTTGCAGAATAAAAGTATTAATCTCTTTAAAAAACTAACCCGAAACTTTTGAAATGTAGTGCACATACAGTATATATACTTAGTTATTGTTCTGAAGTGCCATTTGAACTCCTTAACTTTGTGAAAATGAATATGCTTGTGTTAGTTAAGGATGTATTTCTATAAAAGTGTATGCCAGACTTTCAAAAATATTCTCTCAGTTCAGCTTTATTAATTATTACTTGATTATTTGCATATCGACTAGAAAATTAACACAATGTAAATAACAAGCTAAAGTCAGCCATTGCTGGATTGAGTTAGAATACACGAGGACGTCAATGTGAACTTCATATTTGAAATCAACGTTAATATAATTATCATAATGATTTGTGTAATTTAATCAAATAGAAATGTTTTAGAAAGACACAAACCAGCCAATATCAAACAGAATTCATCAAACCCATTGCAGGAAGATGTCCTTAACACACTGCCTTTGTTAGTTAAAGGTTTTTAAAAGGGTTTTAAAGTGAAATTCTATGAAATGATGACCAGAAATAAGCATTATTGCCAGGAACATTTAAGAAATTGCCAGTTTATAATTTCAGACGTTGGACAAATTATCAATGTGCTTTAAGCTTTAAGAAAGTTAAGTGATTTATGATCACTTCTCTGACAATGTGATAAACATGACTTCCATCTTAAAAATAGTGAGTTTAATATTTTGTCAAATAAGAGATTTTAAAGGTGCAGTATGTAAGAATGAACTAGTGGTCAAAATAGGTACTGCAGTCGAATTCAAAATATCTGAGATCGTCGTTTCTCCCGCCTCCTGCTCCTCAGACTGGATGGCGCTCACAAGGGTTGCCAGATTGAGCACACGCAACAGAAACGAGTGCAATGAACAATGAAAATTGGCAACGTACAGTATCACAGACCAAAACAATAACAAACATTCCAGCCTGGAAACGCACATTTCAAAGGAAAATAACTGGCTGTAGAAGTGTTTTTCAGAGAAACGAGTATGTGAACTTCACATGTTTCCTCAATATATGCAAACATGTTATGGTATTTTTATGCTTTAAGTAGAGTGAAAAAGTTAAACACAGCACCTTTAAGATGAGGATATGAAAATGTACTGCATAACAGCAATGACCCATGAAATGTCTCTTCTGGTTGTTTTTCCTTTATGACATTCTCATTATCACATCAACAAGATATAATCTCATTAGCATAAAAACACTAACTTTAATGCATTTGCTCTGATCATGTTTATCAGACCTTCGCATAAGAAGCTAGTCAGGCAAAGTGCTTACACCTGGCCCGTGTGGTTTCCCTCGCTGTCTCTGCAGATTTGGCAAGGCTTCCACAGTGATTGCAAACAGGAGGATTTCTTTAGCCGCCCGCTGTGGTTGCAGGCATTTTACCTCTGAGGTTCCCTTCCAAAATGGATTTTTAATGCAGCCTGTCAGACCTTCAGAATTAAGTCAGCAAGCATGGATATCACAAGATCTAAATCTAATAAAGTCTTCTTTGTTATTGGTTGTTGTAGGTTTATTGCAAGACCATGCGCACTAGGTCTGAAAATCCAGGCCAATGGACCGCAGAAGGCTCAGCACAACGCCATTCTGGAAAAGGTCTTTACTGCCATCACCAAGGTAAAGACCATGTTTCTTACCACGGTTAAAGAGGATTTATTGCTCTGGGAGGGTAAGAAGAAGAAGAAGAAACACTATAACACACTGCTTTTTGAGCGGTTTAGTGCTTTTATAAATGGCTGTGACTGCAGTTTGATAACATAGGGTTATTGTAAGTTAGTTTCAATATGACAGCAATAACTAATATGCTACTGAACAGATATTTGTATTTAAAGGGATAGTTCACCCCAAAATGAAAATTGCTCTCATCGTTCACTCACCGTCATGCCATCCCGGATGTATATGTCTTTCTTCAGATAAATACACAAACGAACATTTTTAGGAAAAGAATCTCTATATGAGCCCATATAATGCGAGTGAACGGGTTCGATCAAGACGATTATCCAAGCAATGATTTACAAAAAGAAAAAAACACCTAGGGCTGTTCACACCTTTTTAGCGCTACATTTTTAACTGCGTGTCTTTAGTAAATCCTGACAGTCGGTTTTTAACGGCAAATGAGGGTTTGTGCTGACGCGAGCTGTTAGTAAATCAATGGGCTATCACATGACGTAAACAACCAATGATAAAACGGAACTAATAAACAAGATAAAAAGGCGATGAACATGAACCAATGAAGAGACAGACCTAATAACACGATAATCAGAAAATGAATATGATATTTATTCAGCCAGCGCACATACCTGTATTTACATCCTGTTTTCGGTCAAAGTCCATAGTAATCGATTGTCGAGTTCACGCGCATAGGTTTAGTACCTATGATCATGCGCGTGAACTCGACAATCGATTACTATGGACTTTGACCGAAAACAGGATGTAAACACAGGTATGTGCGCTGGCTGAATAAACATCATTTTTATTCATATCTTTCACATCTACTGCAGTCAGATTGACCCGCGTTCACTCCGAAGGAATCACTCACATGACCTGGGCACTTGTAATGACACATCAAGGATGTTAAGAGGCTAAAAGCAGGTTTAAAACTTGCCCCATTGAAGTCAACAGGGTGCAAATTTTAAAAAGAGGATAACACGGTGTAGGCAACACTGATTTTTGACATTGTTCTCTGTATTGACAGCACTCCAAATGTACAAAAAAATGAGCTCAATGTTAAAATTGACCGGAGTTCTCCTTTAAGATGGCGTAGATGCCACATGATGTATGCCATCAATACCGTGAGAGCGATATGAGAGGGCTGGCTAATGAAAACTTGACAAGAACAAGCGGGAAACAGAGATCACATGACTAGATCACATGTGGGGAAGATGGATTCACATGACATGGCATTACCAAATCCAAAATAAAAGACATGAAAACATTAACAGAGACTAAACAGATGTGACATTAGTACTGGATATTGGATGCTGTCAGAGTTTGACTGAAGCAGGTCAGTATAAACATTTTATTTTTTGTGTTTTAGATTGAAAGGGCTTATTAAACCTACCAAAGTTAAACCAGCCAGAGAAGCGAGCGTTTCATCTTGTCAATATTGTCATTTCATTAATATTAACAGGATAATAGAGAGCGACAGGTCTTTTAGGCTGCATTTGCGAGGCTTAATGATTTGATATCTTGACACTCTTCCTGCCTGCTAAAGTTCACTTAAAGGGACAGTTTATCCAAAAATGAAACGTCAGTTGTCATTTTCTTGTGTGTTTTGACCAAGGAGAGCTTTTTTTGCATGTTTTTATCAGTACTTTGAGTATTTATATTGTATATATTTTTTTGTATTTCTGTGCATTAGAAGCTTCTGTCACCAAGACAGATTCCTTGTGTGTGTGAGCACAATTAAAGCTCATTCTGATTCTGAGTTAACTCTTCATCCATCCATCCAGCCATCCATCTATTCATTCCTTCCATCCGTCCATCAATCCATACCTTCCATCCATCCATCCATCAATCCATCATCCCTTCCATCCATCCATTCAGTCCATCCATCCATCCATCCATCCATCACCCCCTCCATCCATCCATCCATCCATCCATCCATCCATCCATCCATTTAGTTGTATAGACTTTTATCTGTGCTTTTGATATCCCTAAAAAGGCACCAATGGCCAATAAACAGTTTTTTTAATAAATAAAAAAAAGTACAAAATGTATTATCAGTAAAATGTAAAACAATTGTGTAATTTAGTTTAGTAATTATATAATGTATAATATTCTTACTGGGGCTGGAATGAATCATGACATTGGATTTTTTTTTTATCAGTCATTTATCTTTAAATAATTGTTAAATTATGCAGAAATGTGATTAAAACCTGCAGAGACTGTGAATCAGAATCAAATCAAGCGCTTGTCACAGTTGCTGAAAATTGATTAGAGAGAATCACATTAAGTGAACAGGACATTTCTACAACAAATTCACTGTGAACTCTCCTAGCCTCCTAGCCTCTCCTATGAGCTGAATCAGTATGTAATGTAAATTAAGTTCATTTATCTTGAATCAAACGCAAGTGTTCTTACTGAAGTTCATTTGAGAATGAGGACGACAGAGTTTAATCCACAGCATGAACTTTTGAACTAAAGCAGAGCAGCAGTTGCCATGTAAAAGAAGAATAATATTTCAACTTTTTGAGCTCTTGTCTTTGAAAAAAAGAGAACCGTGTCGATGGTGACGGCAGTATGGATTGACTGTACAGGTAATCGTAATCTCAAAGCTATAAATGCAGAGTGATAGCGTGGCTCTTTGACGTGTGTGGCTTTATCAGAGCTCATGTGCACTGACGCACTGCGACTATTTTTAGACACCACAGAACTAAGTTTCCTTGACAAATGTTCAGATTCTCAAACACACAAGATCCAGGCACACTTTAAGAATAAAGAGACAATTCCTGCCTGAAATGAAGAGAGAGAGAGAGAGAGAGAGAGAGAGAGAGAGAGAGAGAGAGAGAGAGAGAGAGAGAGAGAGAGAGAGTGAGATTGAGTGTGTGTGTGTGTGTGTGTGTGTGTGTGTGTGTGTGTGTGTGTGTGTGTGTGTGTGTGTGTGTGTGTGTGTGTGTGTGTGTGTGTGTGTCCTCGGGGCGAAACTCATGTAGCATGTTAGCGGATACCTCATTCTAATTGGAATTTGATTGAGTTTGCATTAAACGCATTACTGATAGACATCAGTTCTAGGGCTGTTATGAAATATTTTTGGTTATAAAAGTAGCAGATGGTTATTAAGAAAAAAGTCATTTTCTTTAGAACTTTTTTTTTTTTTTTTTTTTGGCCAAAGCTCAGGTGTCTTGTATCATCCTGAAGTGGTTTGTTTTGCAATAATAGCTGTATATTATCCCGCTTTTTGCATGACTACTTACCAAATAAATAAATAAATGGACATAAAATATTGATTGAAGGGTTTTTTTATGAGAAAGAGAGCGGAGTAAAACTAGCACAGCATTTATTAATCTCAGTTAATGTTAACTTCAACATTTACTAATACATTATTAAAATCAATTCATTATAAAAGTTGTCATTATTCATTTCATGTCTACAAAGTCTTAAGATTACTATAAGTATTTGTCTCCACAAATGACAACAAAGCAGATTTTTTCCCTTCATTTGATCAAGCTAGAGACTAAAAAGCCTAAATAAATAAATGATGAGATTCAGTAATGCCCTTAAAGAGGGATAATTATTGAACTTTATTGTGCTTGCTCGCATTAGGGCTGTGCGATTAATCGTAATTGATTTATCTTTTTCTTACATCATTTAACCTAGTATTAGTTTTTACTGAAGTATCGATAATTGTGAAATTTAACTGATATTTAAATTCATCCCCAATATTTAAAATGTTTAAATTAGAATTTGATTGTTTCATGTCTTCACCGAAATTGTTAAAAAACAAAAAGTCATTAACATGTTTAAAATATTTTGATATTATTTTTGGATCCCCTGCTACCAATTAATGTCACTCTTTGTTTTGTAATACTGTATGCTATGTTTGTTACTTGTTCTGTCTGCAATAAAAAATATTAATAATAATAATAAAAAAAAAAATCAAACGCAAAAAAAAAAAAAAAAAAGGCTATATAGATATTTTAATGAATCTGTTTGAGATCGAATTAACGCTAGATGTTTTTATATAAATTACAGACATGGCATCTGAGGACTATTTTTCATCTTTCTCAGTTATTTTGCTTTATTTCCAGATTCAATCATAGGCTCGTTCTTACTTAGAAGAGCACGTTCGCACATGCACACTCTTCAAAAATGGCTTTAAATCTCGACAAACTAAAAGACGTAAATGACATTTGTATGTATTCTAAATAAAAGACAGGTTGTACTGAATGTCATCTTGCTTATTTTGTTCAAGATAAGGATTTAGTCCACATGTCATGCAAACTAGAAACTATGCTTCTATGTAGGCCTAGTTGGTTCCAACTACACAACTTTGCGATGCTGTTTGTGAATGTTCGTTGGAACGATGGTTTCGGGAAACACAGACTCGTTGAACTATGCTGGGGTGTGTTTCCCATACAACGACGTAACTCGCTGCTTCAATACCATAGTACGATGCATCGTTGGAGAAATCAACTAGCTAGTCACGACTGTTTCCTGAAACCATATTGTAACAAAGTGGTCGTTCAACCACCTTGGTTTATGACATCACGCACGTGTTGGGAGTAATAACTTATTTTAATGAAACTGTTTGAGATCGAATTAACGCTAAATGTTTTGATATTAATTACAGACATGGCATCTGAGGACTATTTCTCATTTATTTCAGTTGTTTTGCTTTATTTCCAGATTCAATCATAGTCTCGTTCTTGCGCACTAGAGCCAGTCACACATGCGCACTCTTCAAAAAGCGACACTTTAAATCTCTTGACAAACTAAAAGAGGTAAATGACATTTGTGTGTATTCTAAATTAAAGACACAGGTTGTACTGATTGTCATCTTGCTTATTTGGCTCAAGATAAGGATTTATTAAGTCCACATGTCATGCAAACTAGAAACTATGCTTCTAACCACAGGTCGAGAGCTGTCGTTCCAACCACACAACTCTGCGATGCTGTTTGCGAATGTTCGTTGGAAAGATGGTTTCGGGAAACACTGACTTGTTCAACTATGCTGATAACGACGGAACTTGCGAACATAGTTGGCTAACGATGCTTTCGGGAAACGCACCCCAGACAAGTTCAAATTGGCATATGCGTTCAGTAAGCTAAAAAAAAATCAATGAAATGTGCCTTAGGAATTAGGGCATGGAAGTGAAGACGAATGACTTGTTCACTTGAAAGATTTGTTCATTCACAACTGATTCCCCACTACTCGAGTCCTTATAGTATCACAGCAGTACATCACAGTGTGATTATGTGTGAGTCTCACTGGCTCATATGTGCAGATGGCTTTTTAAAGACAACTGTTTTAAATGTGCATTGAGTGAATTTTTCAAGCTGTTAAATCCAAATCCTGGCGGTTTGTTTGTCCTCGAACAGTGTCAGATCTCTGCAGTGACATGCTTGTGTGTGCTGTGTGTTTCAGCACCCCGATGAGAAGCGGTTAGAGGGTTTGTCCAAGCAGCTGGACTGGGACGTGAGGACCATCCAACGCTGGTTCAGACAACGACGCAACCAAGAGAAACCCAGCACACTGGCGCGCTTCTGCGAGAGCATGTGAGAATTGGCGTTTTGTCTGTGTTTGCTTTGTTAGGGGCCTGATTTGTTATTGTTAATGTTTTGAGCATAATCTGAATATAAATGGTTGTAATTCATGAATGATTTGGAATACAGACCAAAAAAAAAGGTTGGTCTCTTTTTAGAGAAGACACTCAAAATTATTGCAGAAGTGAAAGCAGTTTCAAAACATGAAAGTTTACTGTAAAGCAAATGTACTGAAGTAAACATTTTGTTTTATGTAAAATATATATTTTGGAAGATAATTTGGACTCTAAAATAGAAAATCATGTGTCTAACCAAGTTGTGTTCCAAATTTGAAGTTGGTATCACAAAAATTGAGCCCACTTAATGGTTTTAAAGTACCGTTTCCATATTAAATGCAGTATTATATACATATATGGGACATTTTTTTCTTTGGAGTAATGTGCTATGATGAATCGTTCACAATAAGGCCAGCTACATGCATTAAGGGCAATTCTGTAAGATTTGTAAATGTTTTTGAAAAGGAGACTTTTGCTCATCAAGGCTGCATTTTTTTTTTAAATCAAAAGTACAGTAAAAACAATAATATTGTGAAATATTATTAGAATTTAAAATATATTTCAAAATGTTATTTATTCCTGTAATGCAGAGCAAAATTTTCAGCATCATTACTCCAGTCTTCAGTGTCAGTTTTGTTCAATTCAATGCTGAAAAAAAGTATTAAATCCTTTCAAAAACTTTTGGACGATAATGTGAACATGGTCACGCTAACCTGAGTTGTTTGTTCCACATTTGTTCCACTTTTCTTTTGTCTGTGTGAAGTTCCTGCTGAACTCATTTGGTTGGTGTTGGTCCCTGTGGCGAAGCGTGTCTGAAATAGACAGGTCTCACCTGTGAGTGTTATTGTGTCCCAGAGTCGGCTAGTTAGGCGGCGTGAGGGCAAGTAGGCCACAGTCTATTCCCGTCTCTCTCTCTTTCTGTCCCATCTTGTCACCTGTCTGTGCTCGTCCTGTCCACAGAATCTCATTTTCTTGTCCTTTACTGCTTTATCTCTCTGCAATAACAGTATTTCTTCTTCCATTCCACATTTTCCCATAACTCAGACGTGATTTTAAATGAATATTTTACCAGAAACCTAACTAACATGCTGCATCATGTCACTGCTCATTTGCATAAAGTAAACCTCTGCTAAACTCTCATCGGCAGCGTTCGCTGTTGCTCATGTCGGCGTAAATCAGCAACTTAATGTCTCACGATGGCTTTGTAGCACTGTATGTGTGAACGCCGTCTCCTTGTTCACCGTTTGTAGCCTCAGCTGTAGGATTCAATGACACTAATGTTCTGTCGGTCTCTCTCTGATCTACAGTCGAGTCTGAAAAGCCCCAGAAGTCATAGTGACCATCTAATCAGTGCTAAAGCACGACACTGTGCCATTTCTTTCAGAGTCAATTAACCCAAAGTCTTCAAAGATCACAGAACACGCTCACTTTTGAGAACTAGCCTAATGAGAACTATGAAATGATGAGAATTATAGAGCTACTCTGATTCTTGCTAAAGGCTCTATTGGAGATCGTGTTTTGTGGTGCTTGAAAAAGGACTGATTTTAGGGAAGAAGAAGCTAAAACAACTGTGATTCTCAATTTATCCAGAATCGTGCAGCTTTGACTCCCTGTTAAACGTTTAGTCTTTGAGTTCTTGCACCCGGGAACAATGCTAGTCGACACCAATGTAACTCAAAGTTTGCTAAGAAGTATTTCCTGCTCAAGCAATGCAGTATTTGACTGATCAGTTTTATTTAAAGCCCATTTTGTCAGCTGTGAATTACCTCTTTAAAGCGTCTCTTTTATATTGACAACAACCGGATTATAAGCGCTTCTCGTTACAAGTTTTGAAAGATGGTTGGCATGCATTGTGTTCCCAAATGCACATTAAAGCAACCCAAAGAGATCAGCATCTGAGACGCTGAAAACAAGAGGTCATGAGTTCATACATTTATTATTTCACAGCCTTAATGATTTGATAATCGATCTAAACCATATCTTTTATATATTATACAGTCCTAGTATAAACTGAAGGAACAGAATGCAATAGAAGTATGCGAGAGTGTTACGTTTGTCATGTGACCTTATGTACATAATTAATTCTGTGAGTGGCATCCAGTTATCATCTAAGAAATAAAAAGTCTTCTGGTTCATGCATCACACGGAAAGGTCAAGGTCATTGCATTTTATCTCAGACCATGTGCTGTGTTTTTTGCTAATCTAGTTGGACGTGTGTGTTTTGTGCATACAGAAGACTTTTTCTTACTATGCACAGTTTACATACTATATAGAGTTGGTAAGTCCCGCCCCTTCCGCTAACCCCACTGGACCTCTAGGTTGAAAAATCGTCAATGCAAGTGAATGGGAGAAAATAATTATTTTCTGGTCCCGTTTGAATTGTGCTATGAATGTGAACATATGTTGTCTGTAAATTTTTTATATAACTTTTCATGTTACAAGTTTGACAGTATATGGTATGATTCTTCGGCTAGCAGTTGTGGAAAAGACATAACGAGAAAGACGACATGTCGCCTATGTGACGTCACCCCATAAAGTTGGCTTACCCGTGGTTTTCGCCAACCTCAATGATTTTGTCCTCTCCCTGAAAGAAGGAGGTGAAGTGCACCAAAGACACAGCCATGTTTAGCGGGATCCGTGAGCTAGTGTCCGTGTGCTAGTGGTGTTGACGTTTCAAACGCGTCGAAAGCAGCGAAGAGTTGTAGTCCACAAAGTGCTCACACACAAAGTCTAACCGTATCAAACTTCTACCCGCTAAATTGTAGCATTCTTTACACGAAAAGTTATATAAAAAATTCACTGACAACATATGTTCACATTCATGGCAAAATTCAAACGGGACCAGAAAATAATTATTTTCTCCCATTCACTTGCATTGACGATTTTTCAACCTAGAGGTCCAGTGGGGTTAGCGGAAGGGGCGGGACTTACCAGCTCTATACTGCACAAATAGTAAATAGCATGGTAGTATTCTAGTCTGAACATAACTTCATTCTGTCAGTGGAGTATTTTTTGGCTTAGATTTTTAACTAATTGTATTTGGGGGTTTTATGTGTGTTTTTTTGGCATAAGGAAGTCTTGAGATTTCTCTTGTTAGTCGTGTAACATCGACTGCGTTTTTTTTTAATCATCTCTCTCACTTTGCGAGGAAAGAATCACAGCTCATAGAAAGCTCAGTGGAAAGAGTGGATTATTTCACACCCACAGAGAATAAGGAATATTTTTAGTCTCCATAGAAACACTGTACGACTTGAACGTTTACACAGATCGTGTGGTCAGTTTTATGCATTTTCAGTTCAGTATTTTGTCAAGAGTTGTATAAAAACAACCAGATGCTTCACAAAAGATTTAGACCTGGTTATTGCATAATGCCTGAGATCACCACGATTATGGTGCACTTCCAATCCCATCAAAAACATGGGAATTTGGGAACGTATATAAAAATGTCTCACAATGCAATCTCTCTCAGAGAACTCTGAAGCTTTTGTGCTTTATTAAATCCACAATGCACTTCAGTTTTGGAGTGAGGAGTGTTACAAAACAGTGTATTTTGCTGTGTCTGGTGTGTTCTAGTGTGTCTGTATTGAACATTCAGCATCCAGGACCTAAACTATCTAAACTATCAATGGGGAAAATACTTATCCAAGGCTGCTGAAAAAGTGGGTGATCATTGATTTGCTGTCTAGTTAGTGGGTATGGAACCAGCTATAGTCTTATACCGTGTGAACTTCACGCAAATGCTTATTTCTCTCTCTTTTTCGATCCCATTTTTAACTAACCTGTTGCCAGGCAACTGCGTTGACCTCTAATTAGGTAAATTACTCCTGTTTGTTTTTACTATTGATCAAGAATAAGGCTAAACATTTTGGTGTGTTAAATAATGCCAAACAGCAAAAAATGCCCTTTCATTTCAATACACTTGAATTGATTGTTTTTCCCTTTGCTTAAAAAAGGCCTCCCCGTGCTTCGTTAGCCAAACAAAATCTTTCTTTCTCTCAGCCGTTGATTATGAAGAAGCCAGCCGTGGAAAGGTTTAATGGGTGATGCAGTTTAAAGTTACTGAGAAGTGGGTGTTTCTGTGCTCCATGGTCCAGCGCAGTCCTAATGGCCTCAGAGCCTGTCAGACAACATCACTGATCATCTACAGCGTCTGAAAGCAGAGCATCCCTCTCTGTGAGGAGACTCAGGTGTATCTGCTCCTTCTGGAATGGTCTTTCAAGGTCAGTCTTCAGCCCAAGCCCAAAGGCTCTGATTTGCTGTCTGGTGTTTTCCAGTAAACCTGCTGAAAGGAAGACGTCCAAAGCTTCTCAAATAATGACCTGAGGAACACATTGTCAAATGCATTTCCTTCTTGCAATTAGGACTGAGTGATAGCTTGTATAATCTTGACATTATTTCAACCTTTTGAAGCATAATTTCAAACAATAAGTAGATTCCAAATGTTTAATGCAAGAAGAAAAATACAGTAAAAAAAACATTGTTAAAATTGAATAAATAAATGAACAGGAATGAATTATATTTTTTCATTAAATGAACCAATAAATAGCCATAAGTGTCAATATTACCTAGATTTAAATATTTATAGCACTATTTACCTATGTATATTCATTGAATCAGATTTCTGAACGTATTCATTTAAAATGGATAGGATTTACAGAAATTATTTTTCCAACTTTGATTTTAGTTGATTTTCATCACCAAATGAAATTGTCAAAAAAAAAAAAAAAACTTTTTTTTTTTATATAATTTTCTAGCATTTTTCCTGAACACTCCCCTTGTCTGCCCATTTATTGATTTATTTTATTTTATTGCAAAGTCATTGTACATATATCTTCACCAGCCTACTTTCCAAATGATTATAAATAGCATTTGGTTTTACATTTTTACATTTCACAGCACATTACTTCTGAACAGAGTTTCAATTAAAAAAAAAAATCCATTTTCAATTATTCATACTTTGACATTTTTGTAGGTTATGTCGTTTTGTAATTTCAGTCTTGTTTTGCATAGACTTTTTACTCTTACAATTTACTGTCCAACTAATACGTCCAGCCTATTCAAAGTACACTCCTGAGCAAAAATAAAAAATGGGCCGAGCCCAAAATGGCTAAACACTTAGCTTTCATTTATCTTAACCACAAATTATTGGTCTGGAAATTAGTTAAAAAGCCATTGCTGTCCTAGAAAAACATCAAAGACAGAATGAAGTTTTTGGCAGGATATGGGAAGTTGTGTGTAAGTGATGAATCACAATGAAACACGAGTTGCATGAAGAGCGATGAAGAGACTGTCATTGTGTGGGAGCCCTTTTAGCTGCTGGTTTTGATGAGCTACTTCACTGTGTAAGGTAATATAATGCTTTGGAGTACAGGAGAATATTGCAGCATGGCTTGCTTTCCACAAATGAAAAGGTGTTATAGTTCAACAAGACAATGCTCCTGCCCAAATTGCAAAGCCAACCTAGAAGTGACTTGAGAACAAATCCATCAGGCTCATGTTTGTCCAGTTTTGAACCCTATAGTGAATATCACAATGGTGTCACATTAAACTCCAACTAACTGGGAGACATTTTTCAACTACTCATGAACTGTTTGAAGCCATTAGCATTGTGTGGAACAACACTGACTCTTTTCTGTTTGCAAGTTTACCCACACGGCTTAAACATTTAAAGAATAGCATTTCAGGGTCTTTCGGTAGCACTTTATTTTAAGGTGATGTAATTACATTGTACTTACTCAAATAAGTACTGAGTAATATTAATTAACTACCTGTACTTACTATAGTGTTACGGTTAGGGTTAGAGTTTGGTTTAGGGTTAGTTACTTGTAATTATGCATCATTTACTGTTATTACTATAGTAAGTACATGTAGTAACATGTAAATACGTCACCTTAAAATAAAGGTGTTACCGGCTATTCAAGTTATCTACAGTATTTGTGCAATTCTTGCTAATTTCCCTGACTAGTGATTTGTGATTAAAAAGACCACTAAATATTTAGCCAATTTTGGCTTGGCCCATTTTTCACTGTTTATTTTTTTTTGCCCAGGAGTGTACAGATTATTTTACAGACTCAAAAAACAAAGCAGAACATACAGATTGTTTGTTAGTCAGTGCCTGAATATCTTTCACAGATTTGATTAGTTCTCCGTCACGAGCGCTCATAATGTCAACCAGTTTGCATCAGTCTTTCATGTTCAAAAAATAGCCAGTGCTTCCTGACTCATGGAAATGCAATCTAATGTTTGCTTGCAATTTTTCCAGTTTTGTGTGCACTATGCGTCAGACAGCCAGCGAATGTTACTGTGGGTGGTCTCCGTGTCCGTCTGTAGTGAAGCTCAGCCTTAAAGGAAGGAACCGCAATTGATGTTGTTTTCATTTCTGATGCAGAGTGACAGGGAGATCTGTCTGTGTGAATATCAAAGCAGTAATTAATGCTGTATATCACATGGTAATCCTCAGAGGGCTGTACGACCGCAGTCATTCGGCCTCAGACTGTGGTAGCTGTTTGTTTGGCTGTGAGACCCTGTTACTCATTTCTTTGGCTTTGATCTGAGGTATCGGCTGGCACAGGTGTCTGCGCTTGGAAACTGACCACAGGCAGAGAGATCTATGACCACAGGGACAAGCTAGCTTAACTCACCTGGTATTCCCCTGCACTCACTGACTCTTTAGTTTAGCGCTGCAGTGATGCTTTATTTTTGTAGGCTAACCTGGAACTTAGCATAGCCAAAAAAACAATAGAATTTTTCCATTGGTTGCACAAAATAATCTCTTTGAGCAACAAAAGTTATAAAAGTAATGTAAGGAAAAAAACTCTCTCTCTCTCTCTCTCTCTCTCTCTCTCTCTCTCTCTCTCTCTCTCTCTCTCTCTCTCTCTCTCTCTCTCTCTCTCTCTCTCTCTCTCTCTCTCTCTCTCTCTCTCTCTCTCTCTCTCTCTCTCTCTCTCTCTCTCTCTCTCTCTCTCTCTCTCTCTCTCTCTCTCTCTCTCTCTCTCTCTCTCTCACAACCAAATGTGACTACAGCCTCTCACAAGTTAGAAAGACACCACAACGCCAATCAGTTTAGCGATGTGTATTCAGGAGGCAGGAGTCAGATCTAAACCGTTTGTGTAATTGGCCAATTTATTTTTTTTTAACGACGACAAGCCAGAATGAAAACAAGCCGAAATTAAATAGGAGCAAGGAGGCTATTTTTAAAATGTAAGGAGTAGAAAGTACAGATAATTGCGTCAAAATGTAAGGAGTAGAAGTAAAAAGTCGTCTGAAAAATTATTACTCCAGTAAAGTATAGATACCCCAAATTTCTACTTAAGTAAGGTAACGAAGTATTTGTACTTCGTTACTTGACACCTCTGAACAGGAAAAAGCAACAAATCCCAAGTGCTAGGTTTCTATTTTATTCTATTTAAACTTGTGCAGAGATTAGTTTTTGCACTCCTGTAGTCTTTTTCTGCTTTGCTCCGGTGATTGGCACATTTGGATGATGTCGTCTGCCCACTACCCCTCATTATAACAGTGGAAGCAACTTAAAGTAATTTATGGTCATACAGATCTATATACTATCGAAACTTAGTATATAGGCTACTAGCAAGCTCTTGCGTGCCATCTGAACTCTTGTTTTGGGTTGTTGCATAGATCATCTCTACTTTTTCCTGTTGTGGAGGTTAGCAAACAGCATTGCATTACCGCACACCCCCTCTTCTGGATTGTAGTGTGGATCGCCTGTGACTGACTGTATCCACCGAACAGTGACGTCTGTACCGTGACGGTTCGGGGCGAATACATGTACCGTTAAACCCCTTCCACGGATGACTTCAACGTCACCATCATTAAGCTTTTGACAAAAAAAAATCCTTGAAAGTTTGAGTTAGAGTAGTTTGCGAGGGCGCTATTAAAAAAACAACAACACTGAGCGACTTTTACTGTCCCTGAGAACCTCTATAATCCCATTTTGCCACTTGTTAGCAACCACCTTTTTCAAGACAAGTAAAAGCTTTAAGAACAAGCACAAGGGGTTTTTACTGATGTATTATATGTCAACATGAAAACATCTTGAGCTTGTGTTCACCACAGACATTATTTCAGGCCTTTAACCGAAAACCCATTTAAAAAAGCCATTGAATTTGGGACAATGGAACTGGAAGTGCTAAAATGCTCCGGGTTTTGGCCTACAAAAATACATCATCCCTGCAACACTCTATTGTCGTTTCTTTTTTCCATGCTGCTCATTGGCATATCCCACTACCATAATCGCTAGTTTTAATGGCCTCGTCATATTTCTCAACAGCAGTGGTTCTCAATCAGGTGGTACGCAGCACAACACTTTACAGTAGAGATGCACCGATTGATCGGCTGGTGACCGGAATTGGCCGATTTTCACGTGAACGGCCATGAGCCGGTTAGTCTAACATATGCCGATTTTATGCCGGTCAAATGCACCCGGCATGATTAACATCGCGCAACATCAGCATCACACATGCAAACGGAATGCAATAGGAAACCTCATGAATTACGGCCGTTTCACACCGCAAGCGTGAGCGGGTTTCGGCGCTGAGTGTATTTGTGCTGCTGCTCACGCTCAATTAAAGTGAAAGCACACTTTTGATGGACAAAATAAGTATTATTTCACACAATATGTGCCCAAAATGCACAGAATTTGCATGTCTAGTGTGTTTTAACAAGAACTGGAGTAGGCTATGTCAGAAAATAATATTTATAAAAAAAAATTACCCATTTAAACTTGTTTTTATTATTCAGTTTGGGTAAAAGTACTATATGGTGTTTTATAAAAAAAAAAAAAAAGAGTAAACTAGTCAGAATATACAGTATAAGCTTTCTTTTAGTTTAATTTTAATTCACTTTTAATTTCCCACACCAGGAGTAATTTATATAGTTCCATTGTTCTATGCAAAATGTTCTATTAAAGACAAGATAGAAAATAAATATTTGTGTGTGCTGTAAAGTGATTAGAAAAAATGAAATCGAAATCGGTTAAAATCGGTATCGGCAGGTCGGAATCGGAAATCGGCCAAGAAAATTTTAATCAGTGCATCTCTACTTTACAGTATTAAACTAAAAATATACATTTAATTAAAATTGTTTTTCTAATATCTGTTTCTCAATTTTGATATATACATTACGTTTTTACATCGGCAGTGCAGAATGTGAACGGAAAACATTTTACATTTATGCATTTGGCAGACGCTTTTATCCAAAGCATCTAACATTGCATGCAATGTACACATTTTATCAGTTCATGTGTAACCGGTCCTACTCGACCCGCTCCGAGCAGGATTCGAACTGTGGTCTCCGGCGTGGGAGGCGGACACGCTAACAAGGACGTAGCCGCTAGCATCAGTTGCTAGTGCACCTCTTGAGGCCAGGGGAGTGAGGTTTACACACACAGCTACGTCCGTTACACTCACCCCCCTAAACCTCACTCCCATCCGGGTCACGGCACCACGTGTAACCGGTCCTACTTGACCAGCTCCGAGCGGGATTCGAACCTAAATACCGCAACCTCTAGCGTCAGTCGCTAGTGAGGGGAGTGAGGTTTACACGCACAGCTCTTATTCCTTGAGAATCGAACCCATGATCTCGTTGTTGCTAGCACCATCACTGTAAAAAATTTCTAACCCTCCCAAATCAAAAATTTAAAGTGACCAATAACATTTACATTTTTCAATTGGCCCAAGTGAAATTCTGTAAATTATAAAATTAAATTTACAGATTTTCACTTGGGCCAATTGAAATTTACAGAATTTCACTTTGGCCAATTGAAAAATTTAGATGTTATCGGTCACTTGAAATTTTTGATTTGGGAGGGTTAGAAATTTTTTACAGTGATGTTGTACTGTTTGAGGTAAAGGGCAGTCAGCAAAAGTTTAAAGATAGAGTACATTCTTCCAAATTCATAAATATAGTTATTATGAGGTATTAGTATGTCTGAATAGGATTGCAAAACTTTAAATGTTATTTTTGTTGTGCATGTGTTTAAGGCTCTTCCATAGATCTGCAAAGGGCACTTAAGCCAGGAGTTTTCAATCGAAGGTGGTACTTGGCCTGAAACATTTGACAAACACTCCTCTAAGAGTATTCAGACTTACAGAAGTCGATGGCTGGAAAAATACATAGGTTACATGAATCAGCATTGGAAAGCGTGGTGAGAGGACCGAATGTGTGTGGTTGTGGTGGAACAACTGGTTTACGGTGACTCATTCAGATTACATGCTGAGAAAACAGGGCGACTGTGTTTTAGAGCAGTGCTTCTTAACTGGTTTTGCTTCAGGACCCAGATTTTACTTTTTTTAACATCTGGTCAAAATATATAAAAATGTCCTTCAAATCAAAGATTAAAGCTTATTAAAGGGGTTATATCATCATGAGAAATCAAATTGACTTTAAACTTTTGAGGGTTTGTACTAGTTTTAAGAAGATGGAATTGGACTGCAAAATTAGCGTATTAACATGATATGATATTGTGATATTGTGAATTATTTATGTTTTCCGATAGATCTGTAAAGGGCCAGTCAAGGGACATTTGCATGTTCTTTAAAGGTGCATTGCGCAAGTCTCTGAGTTTTTGCAGAACTATGCCCCCTTCTGGCGACACACGAAACTGCAACCAGAGTTGTGCACGCGGTTACGTGGAGTTTGCGTTGGGGTTTGGGATGAACTAGAAGCCGGTCTCTTTGAATCCATCTTCTATTTTTGCAAAAGTCGCTTGAGTTGTCTTCGCTGATGCGGATAATGGCGGCGAATACACAAACCTGCCAGACATAGCCAGGTAAGCGTGAACGCGCATGACGTCACGCCCAGTCTCAAATTCCGTCCCGAAACCCTCTTATTTATTTTACTGTACAGGATTATAGAGGCAATCGCAGTGATCATAGAAGGGCTCATTCAGCCCATCAGGCAATTATTGTTTAAGCATGTATGGGTTAGAAAAACGAGTATTTTTAAAGGACAAGTTCGGTATTTTACACTTAAAGCCCTGTTTACAGATCGTTTCTGATGAAATAGAACGGTTGAGATAAAAATGTGGACACATGCTGCTGTCCCGAGAATTTTAGGTTTATTTCGCTTTCCCCCCCACCTACACAATGGCAGCCTATGTGCACTGGAACAATCCTTCATAAAACGCATTAAACTTTCGTTTACAAAGACGTGAAACTCACCGAGTGGTCAGGGGTGTTCACTGATATGCTCACACAAAAATCGCTGCAAAAGATGCTTTCCAACAGGTGTTTTACCATTCGTTGTAAAACTGTGGACCTATTTTTCCAAACGTCTCACACCCGTAGATTCTTCCGTTGAGAGCTTGAATAATAGACACTCCAGCCCAGTTGGTGGCGATAATGCACCTTTGCCAATTACAAGCAAACCACTGGCATTTCATTGAATACACAGAAGAAGCAGAAGAAGAAGCGGCGGAGTAATACCGTACCGCACACAGCCCATCCAATTCAAGTCAATGGAGGAGACAAAAACTACGATAAAACCTGTTGGAAAGCATCTTTTGCAGCGATTTTTGTGTGAGCATATCAGTGAACACCCCTGACCACTCGGTGAGTTTCACGTCTTTGTAAACGAAAGTTTCATGCGTTTTATGAAGGATTGTTCCAGTGCCCATAGGCTGCCATTGTGTAGGTGGGGGGGGAGAAGCGAAATAAACCTAAAATTCTCGGGACAGCAGCATGTGTCCACATTTTTATCTCAACCGTTCTATTTCATCAGAAACGATCTGTAAACAGGGCTTTAAGTGTAAAATACCGAACTTGTCCTTTAACATGAAAAGTTGCTTAATGCACCTTTAATTATAGGAATATTGATATTAATCAAATTATGGCATTTGAGGTATTCATTCTGTTTCTGTTTCATTCATTATAGGAATATTGATATTAATCAAATTATGGCATATGAGGTATAAATTCTGTTTCTGTTTAATTCTGTTTGCTTAATGCTGGATGCTTGTATGTGTTCATCAAGGTTGCATTTATTTGACTGAAAACACAGTAAATGGTAATTTTATGAAATATGATTACAATTTCAAATAACTGTTTTCTATTTGAATGTATTTTTTAAAATGTAATTTAATTCTTTTGATAGTAAAGCTGAATTTTCAGCATCATTACTCCAGTCTTCAGTGTCACATGATCCTTCAGAAATCATTCTAATATGCTGAGTTGATGCTCAAGAAACATTTCTTATAATTATCAATGTTGAAAACAGTTGTGCTTAAAGGTGACCTATTATGTCCCTTTTACAAGATCTAATAAATCATTGGTGTCCACTAATCTGTGAAGTTTCAGCTCAAAATATCCCACACGTCATTTATTATACCATGCCCAAAATGCCCCTTTTTGGGTAGATGCAAAAAAACGCTGTTTTCGTGTGTGTATCTTTAAATGTAAATGAGCTGCTGTCATTAACATTTTGGAACACCTTTTCGTGCTGTAAAGATGTGAGATGCGAGCTCAACGGTCTCAATCTAGTGCGTTTACATAGAAAAGCAATGGAAAAGTAGCGCGGTGGAACTGAAAAACGCGTTCTGTGTTCATTGACACAGCCAACAACAGAACATTCTGATTGTTTATCACGTAGCTGAGACATTCTTGTTTTTCCGCTAGCCGTTACAGTGAGGAGATAAACATGGCAGACTGTGTGCAGCTCTCTTAGGGGAGGAGCTAAGCTTATTCGATTCTGCTGCCAGTCGGGGTCGGGGCTTGTTACATTGTGATAGGAAATGTGAACGACTCATTTTGAGACACTGTTCATTTTGCATATTAGGTGCCCTTTAATATTTTTGTGGAAATCGTGATGCATTTTTTCCCCCAAGGATATTCTGATAAAAAAGAAAGTTCAAAATAACAGAATTTGTTTGAAATACAAATCTTTTCTAACCTTATTAATATCTTTAATGTCACTTTTGATCAATTTAATGCATCCTTGCAGAATAAAATATTAATTTTATCAAACGCTGCCTCTAATTGCACCTGGGGGTAATTGTGGAGGGAACGGCTGAAATATGATGTTATATCAGCCCAGGTCAGCGTTCTGTCTCCAGCATTGCTTTTGTTGTGGATGATGTGCTGTGAAATGTTGTCACGGTAACAGAAGGATGTAAGAAATAGGACATCTTGCACATTGAATTCCTAATTATTTTTGAAGTACTTCAGCCCCTGGAGTGGGGTTAACCTGATCGCTGTGTTCACCTCCCCCCTTCTCTGGACGGATGACGCTTCTGCTTTATAAATTACCTTTTGATGCAGTGATAATGCAAAATAAAATATTAACAACATGTTTCTGAATGTACCGTTCTGTTTGTTTTCTTCACAGGTGGAGATTCACGTTTTACCTGTACATATTTACTTATGGCGTGCGGTTCCTGAAGAAGGTAAACAATCTGTATGACTGAAAAATTGATGGTCAATGTGAAGCAGTAAATCTTTTATGAATGACATGTTGATACATCCACTATTTTGGTTTGCCCTCAGTCTTATTGTTTCCATAAAACACTCAGAGTTGTTGACAGGATGTTGTCGAGCAGAGAAGCGTTGTCTTTTTTAACAGCATTATCAAATAGATGGAGTGTCACAGTTTTTTTATTTACTTATTTTGTAGTCATGGTATCACGACTGTCAAATGCCGCACACATGCAGAGTTATTCTTCGTACTGCTTTTCATCATCTCTTGGGGTTTTTTGTGGAGCGAACATGCAGACAAGATGAAGTTAGAGAGATGTCAGCTTTGACTTGATTTTGATTTTTATTTGTTGCGTCGTACTGTGCGACGAGAGACAGCATCCATAAACTCTCTTTCTCTCTCTGCCCTTCCTCTCATAAATCTATTCATAATTCATCAGTCTATCCATAATGCAGATTATTTCCCTCCAAGCAAACATGTTTGGCAGAGCTGGCCCCTTCTTTGACTCTTCAATGAAGCAATTAAAGGAAAGTTCACACAGAAATAAAGATACTGCCATTATTTACTCACCCTCATGTTGTTCCAAACTAGAGCTGCACAATACATCGCAAATGGAGTTAAAGCTTAGCATCAGTGCTGCAAAATGCATTGGGATATGGAGTTTATGGAGATGCCGCAAAAAGACTAACAAATTAACAAGCTTATGTATATGTATATATATATATATATATATATATATATAGGCTATATATAATATTAAATTATACATATATATAAAAAATGATGGATGGATGATGCCTTATGATTTATGATAGATAGATAGATAGATAGATAGATAGATAGATAGATAGATAGATAGATAGATAGATAGATAGATAGATAGATAGATAGATAGATAGATAGATAGATAGATAGATAGATATGGAAAGTAAACAAATAAAGGCATTTTAAACTAACTGTTCCTTTAAATGGGGAATGGATAAAGCATTATTTGCATGACTTTTGATTATTTTAACACATCTATAATATATATATTTTATAAATACATAGATACAGGATAGGTAATGCTGTGTGTCTTTGTAGAAACTAGGCTAAAGGTGAACAGCTTGAACTTGCATGGCAAAGCCTTCTACTGAATGAGTTCATTTACTGCAGATGGGACGGGTTTCTCCTGCTGGTGTTATTAATAGTACCAGGCAACTGGGCTGACATAAACCCAATACAGACCACAGCTCATCCTGGGTGAAGAACTGTTGAGCAGATATTGAAGAACAGATTCACCTGTTTCTTTTATCCTAATTAAGAAGAGTAGGTTATGGAGAAATGGAGCAACCAAGCAGAGTGTATCTGTAACTCCCTTTCCATTTTACAATTATGCAAAAGTGGACACAACCGTGACCATCGACCTTTTCGCCAGCTGTGGTTCTGGAAGTGTTTTCCATTATTTATTTTCTGCATATTGAAATAATGTGATAAAGACCCGAACGGTCACAAGGAGAATCACACCAGGCATCTGTTTAAAGGTCGTTCCAAAAGAAGTTTAATACTTTAAGGGCAAGGAAGTACAAAATGTCCATACAACAGGGGATAAGAGCAAAAATTACAACAAAAAGGGTACAAAAACAGTCTAAAAACTAGCACTGTTGAGGTACTAAAACTAGCACCAACTTCTCTCTCTAACTGTTGGAGACCGAAGTTTCTCATGCTCAAACAGCATTAACAACCTTTGCATTCTCTAAAACAATCTCTGTTCCCCCTGCCTCACTTCTGAACTCTCTTAAATGCACAATTTTCCCGCCTACCATTTTCTGTAAAACTAACTCTTCTCTCTATGCATTTCAGCAAGTTCCCTCAATGATAGTTAAGTCAAAGAGTTTGAAAAAAATCAATACATACAACCTACAGGCAAGAGAAAACAAATATTTCCATTTGCACAACTGATATTTGCTAAATTAGTTAAAATGAGCATTTCCCGCCATCCAGGGTGTGCACATCCCTAGAGGTTTGGCCCATTCCTCTAACCACAGGAAATGAAACAGTAAAACTGTTATAATATGCATGATCTGAATATCATGGTTTTGAGGGATTTGTCCATCACAAATAAGTTCTCAGTGAGGATTTTGAACCCTTGAACCAAACAAACTAGCTGAATCACAACAAAATAGTGTTAGTGCTGAATAGATTTTACACAGAATAAAAACATACACCTCTGGTTTCACAGACAAGGCTTAAGTCTAGTCCCAGACTATTATGCATGTTTGAGCTGTCTTAAAGGAGTAGTTCACCTGCAAATAAAAATTTCCTGATAATTTACTCACCCCCATGTCATCCAAGATGTCCATGTCTTTCTTTCTTCAGTCGAAAAGAAATTAAGGTTTTTGAAGAAAACATTCCAGGAATTTTCTCCATATAATGGACTTCAATGGCAACCAACGGTTTGAAGGTTCAAATGTCATTCTCAAAGCAGCTTCAAAGGCTTGACACGATCCCAGCTGAGAAATAAGGGTCTTATCTGGCGAAACGATCTGTCATTTTGTCAAAAAAATAAAAATTATATACTTTTTAACCACAAATGCCCATCTTGTACTGTCTCTGAGATGCGCCACGCATTACGTCATCACGTTGGAAAGGTCACGGCAGAAAATGACCGATCGTTTCGCTAGATAAGACCCTTATTTCTCGGCTGAGATCGTGTCAAGCCTTTGAAGCTGCATTGAGACTGACATTAGGACCTTCAAACCGTTGGTTGCCATTAAAGTCCATTATATGGAGAAAAATCCTGGAATGTTTTCCTCAAAAACCTTAATTTCTTTTCGACTGAAGAAAGAAAGACATGGACATCTTGGATGACATGGGGGTGAATAAATTATCAGGAAATTTTTATTTGAAGGTGAACTAATACTTTAACTGATAGCAACTTGCACTGACATTTCTTAAAATCTGCCATTGTTTTGTTTCAAGATTCACATCAGTAATGTTTTTTTTCTAAGGCACATTTATAAAAGCTACTTAAATGTCCTAATTGAACTAAGGCCTAATCCTGGCTTAATCTAAGCCCTGTTTGTGAAACCAGGCCTAAAGTACTTGATTCTACTTGCCCTGGTGAGAATTCACTGTTGAGTATATAGTTTAACTAGTATAAAGAGCATACAATGATGTTAGCACATTTAAGTGATGCCTCCAGAGTGATGCTAGTTTGGAGCCGCAGCCTTTGGTTGTCTTATTCTTGTATGTGGCCTTTGAGAAAGATGCTGTGATATACAGTAGCTAATTAGACAAGAGTTGGATTAGATCGGATCATATTGTCAGCATTCTCAAAACACAACAGCAGATCTCACAGGAAATCATCGGTTTCACCATAGCAGGCTTTTAACTTTCCTACATAATGATGTGGTTTATCGAGGAGGGAAAAAGTGAATTCAAAGCATTTCAATTATGTTGCATTGAGGATAATGACTGTATTTTCAGTCTTTTCTATGCTTTGATGTAAACAGCAGAATTCAAAAGCTCTTTCAAAAGAAATGATCTTGTGTCTTTCGTAAAAAGCTCTGGAGAACATTTGTCTCTCTGTTTGATTTTAAAGACCCCGTGGCTGTGGAACACCCGAGAGTGCTGGTACAATTACCCCTATCAGGTACACTTATACTGTTTGTTATATCAATCATAATTATTAAAGGGTTTGGTCACACTATCATACTTATTTCTCTTGAGATCTACCAGCTATGTAAAGTTGTTGTTTTTTTTAGACAAAACAGTCATTATTTTTTTATGACCATATTCCACCTTCTCTGAATCTGTTCCCTGATATTAAGATGCGTTTTGGTCGATCGGCTCACAAGTAGACTAGGGATTCCAGTTTACACCTGGTGTTTTAATCCGTCTCTTATATCCACTTTCAACCACTTATGTCCAGATTTCTTCGAGGGGAGGGTCTTTGTGTGCGCAATTTACATATGAACACAAAAGGAGACACGGAAAACATACGGAGAGCATCAGCTTTAGTTTCTGCTCTGACAGCCGCAAGACAAGCCGAACGCTGTGAGTGAGTGTTAGAAATCAGGAATGGTGAGAGAACATTGTGCTTGGTATGTTTTTCATCTTCAAACCAAACTTGAATCTTCGTCCAACAAAGTTTAAATCCCGTCTGGCTAGCGCGCTTCCCATAATGTTCACGCATTAGGCCAGTAGGCGGAGAGTAGACCGTCTTTTGTGGCTGTTCGGACTCGTTCCACCACATGTGCGTTTACACTACGAAAGCAATCCGGTCGAATGCGTTTTCGACTACCTCTGGAAGTGGTTGAAAGTGGACAAGCTCAAAACGTTTTAGACCCCGTTTACACCTCTATTTAGTGTCGTCCACTTATTATCGGATCGACCAAAACACATCTTAATACCAGGTCTAAACAAGGCCTAAGATCCCTTTAAAAGTTACTAACCATTTAGCCTGGCAAGACAATGAAAGGGTTAGTTCACCCAAAAGCAATAATTCTGTTAATTAATTACACACCCTCATCTCGTTTCAAATCCATGAGACTTTCGTTCATCTTCGGAACACAAATGAAGATCTTTTTGATGAAGATCTGAGAGATTTCTGTCCCTCAATGGACAGCTACGCAACTACCACTTTCAAGCTTCAGAAAGGTAATAAAGACATTAAGCAACATGAGCGACTTTTTTTGTGGAAAAAAAACTAACATAATTTGCCACTTTATTTACAAAATATTAATCTTCATAAAATTGAGGTTAAACCCCTGGAGTCACATGGTTTACTTTCATGATGTCTTTATTACCTTTCTGGAGCTTGAAAGTGTTAGTCGCGTAGCTGTCAATGAAGGGACAGAAATCTCTCAGATTTCATTAAAATTACCTTCATTTGTGTTCTGAAGATGAACAAAAGTCTTACGGGTTTGGAACGGCATGAGGGTGAGTAATTAATGACAAAATTATCATTTTTGGGTGAATTAACCCTTTAACATTGTAGTCAAATATAATCAAATAATGTGATTGTTACATTTTTAATGCCAAACTAGGGTTCACAAACCCCTATTAAAGCTCATTATTAATTAAATCATAACATATCAAAATTACATTATTTTAAAAGATTTTTTTTTTTTTTTTATTAAATAAAAATGTAAATGTATTTAAAATTAAAATGAAATGTATTTTTGTTTAAATATTAAATATTTTATTTACCTGCATGTCATGTGACCATTAACCAATATGCTTATGTGTTGTTAAAATTTGAATATTTTTCACCTGACAAAAAAGGTTTGGGAATCCCTGCTGTGATGTGTCAAAATCCTCATTAGGGCCACTGCAAATGTGGTCTTGTGTTGCATTGACGATGTTGTGTATGACTTTTGTAGCCGTTAACCGTGGATTTGCACTACTACTACATACTGGAGCTGTCCTTCTATCTGTCGCTGCTCTTCTCGCAGTTCACGGACATCAGAAGAAAGGTACGTGAGGTTTGGTTAGACGTGTCTGCTTCAGTGGTTTGAGTTTCTCGTGAGAATGGCTCGCGCTGGGTTTATTAGCAGAGACGTGCGGGTCTGGCTTCCTCTGCTGTGCACAGGCAAAACTTCCTTTTCAACATTCAAGCATGACCACTAATAACTGCTGCCACTTCATTTCAGATTAAGCTTGCAGTGTTTAATATTCATTCTGTGTTCTAATATTCATCCTAGGGTTTAAAAATACATATTTATGCTCAGTATGCATGATCCTCATTCATACACCAAGTTGAGTTAAGTTTCTTTGTGAATGTGTTGTTACGTGTTAAAATTGCAGTTTTTCAGCTGAATACTGTAAGTCGGTGGGTGCCTGATAAATAATTTATCTGATCCATTGCAGTTCTGCTTCACATATTGTTTTGCAATCTAAATTGTTGCAAATTTATTTTCAGCTTTGGCATTTTGATTATAAAGGACCAAGTAAATAATTGTGAATATTGCTAAAGAATATATATATATATATATTGATCTATCTCTACTACTCAGGCATATTAAGCACTATAAATAAATAAAGACACTACCATTCAAAAGTTTGGTGTCAGTAAAACTGCATTAAATTGTGTCATAATATTAAAAAGTATAATATAAAAAAAATTGAATTTCAAATAAATGCTGTTCTTTTTACTTTCTATTCATCAAAGAACCAAACATTTTAAGCAGCACAACTGTTTTCAACATTGATATTAATCTTGAGCAGCAAATCAACATATTAGAATGATTTCTGAAGGATCATGTGACTGAAGACTGGAGTAATGATGCTTTTGCATGATGCATCACAGGAATAAATGACATTTTAGAATATTTAAAAAAAAATGTAGATATTTTAAATTTGAATAATATTTCACAATGTTTTACTGTATTTCGGGTATCAAATAAATAGATGAACAGAAGAGACTTCTTTTGAAAAAAGTTTTTTTAAAACAATCTTTTGAACACTAACTAACCAACTAACTAAATAAATGCTCCGAATCTAAAGTCAGGAACCTTTTTTCTGCACATGGACCATTTATAAATCACTCATAGGAACATTCTGGGAAATTGTTGTACATTTGCATGTAGAATGATTTTATAATAAAGCAACGAACAGTAAAAGCTTCCACGTAAATCTGCGTTTTTTCAGTTTTTTTCTAATAGCTTCGATTAGACATTCTATCTGTCGTATGGTCTTTGTTTCTTGTTGCCTCGTCCACCATGAAATCATTGGTCCAAAATCCTCACATAATTCTAGATTAACATTTATATAAACATCTTCTGTTTGGCTGTTATTGCGCCATGCCACACATCATATGTGCTTTCATTGTGGACAGGCAAATGACTTGACACCTGGTTGGGACACAACGCAAGTCTTAAACAAATGTCATGTAAATGAATGCAAATGTAAACAACTAAAATCCAGTCTGCCTTTAGCAGTCTCAGAGCTTCATTGAGATCCACAGGCTCTGTAATCATCGTGTGTTAATAATGTGAAAGAGCTCTTCCGCAGCTGCCGTATCGGGTTTGTGGTGTAACGCAAGAGATGCTCAGCCTGTGTGTTTGAACAGGTGGACGGTTTCTCTCAAAGACTTCTTGAAACCGCAGTTAGCACTTGCAGTCTGTGCTTTATATATTTTCTTTCTCTTCTTTCCTTTACAACCCCTCAGTGTCAGACTCATGCACTCACTCGCTCTCATTTCTCTGCTCATTGTTGGCATGTTTTTCTGTTTTTACAGTGTTTGCAAGGCAGCACATACTGCTTAGGGTTTGGTGGAAACAGCTAACTCTTCATTTCAAACTTCTGCAATTCATTTAGTTTGGACTGCTTAACACACGCTGTCTGTGTTTGTGTGTGTTTCTATCCCAGTGGGGACTTGACATGCACAATGCACAGAGACTCATGGGGACTCGTGGCTCCGAGTGGACCTAAATTGAGGTCCCCATGAGGAAACAAGCTTATAAAATCATACAGAATGAGTTTTTTTGAAAATGTAAAAATGCAGAAAGTTTTCTGTAATGGGTATGTTTAGGGGTTGGGTTAGTGTAAGGGGAGAGAACAATATACAATTTGTTCTATGCAGAGTCCCCACAAATATAGTGAACCAGACATATTGTAACAGTAAAAAAACTACTGTACATACAACCTAAGACTCAAATTCGATCCTTTTGCTGCCTTGCATACCTTGCTCTTTCCTTCAGAAAATGCAAATCTTGTTTTTGTTTCTTTTGCTCTTTCCTTTCAGTTTTTTCCATGCCCACAATTCAGCCCACATTGAGGACGTCCTCTGCCCCATTCCCGCCTGCACCAGTGTGTGCTCCTTCTCTTCGTTTGGCATGCTTCCATTCTGTTTTTCGCCCCACTGCACTTCCTCCTCATCTTCATCTTCATCAACCTGCTCGGCTGAGTCAGTTCAATCCCACGATGCCGCAGGGGAGCATGCAACACCTGGCCTCTTAACAGCTTTCTTCAACAGGATTTCCTCTGAGAGATTAGAGTGTGAGGACACTGTTTCAGAATGAAGCTGCTTAATTTTAAGATTTCTTGTTGAACAAGTTGTGAATAAAGTCTTGAATTAGTCATTCCTGTTCTGCAGTACATTTTGGACTCTCACCCCCCTTTTTGAGCATAGATCTAAACTTAAATGTTTGTAATTCATGAATGCTTTAGAAAACAAAAATACAGAATACAGAAAGCACTTCAAAAGACAAAACTGAAAAAAAGTACTAGAAAATCAAAGCCATATGTCTAGACAAGCTGTGTTCTGTATACTGTAAGTTGATATCACAAATTTAACAGGTTTTAAAGTGCCGTAAGTTTTCACAGGACAAGATTAATATTTACAAAATATTAATTTCCCAATGCACGTTCACACAACAACGTCTGCTCTCGCGTCAACACAAAACTCATGCGGCATGGCGCTTTCATGAACGTGCGTTGGAGATTAATATTTTATAAATAAAGTGGTAAATTATGTTTTTATGTTTTAACAAAGCACTCGCGTTGCTTCATAAAATTGAGGTTAATCCACTGGAGTCTCATGGATTACTTTAATGATGTCTTTACTACCTTTCTGGGGCATGAAAATGGTAGTTGCGATGCTGTCAATTAGTGTTGTTAAAAATATCAATATTTTATACAATACTTAGCCTAAATATCTGAAAAGGTTCCGATACTCCTTTTCTGTAGTAACGATACACCGATACCAGCTGCGTGTTCTAGCTCTCTCTTCTCTCCGAATTGACACAAACCTGCCTCCCCTCACTCACTTACACATTTGCTTCGGTTGAATAGAGAATTGTATTTATTAGGATTAACCCCTTGAGATGAACCAACTCGTTTTCGAGGGTTTCAAGGAGGAATAGTGCGCTCTCACTACACAAACACACAAATACATAATAAATTATGTCAAAATGCCCGTCTTGCCTTGTATTCATATAAATACAGTCAGTTTTGCAATGTAAATAGTTGTGAAAACACGTTGTGTAACAGTATTGGATCCGTACATTAGCTCTTAAAGTGACAGCAGCCTAATAAACCTGCTGCCGTCTGTCCTGTTAATCAAAGAACAAAATACAGAGAGAAAAATCACTCTGCTCTTGTGTGCATAAGTTTTGTAACTTTAATTTTAAGCATTTGTAAGCCCGTTTATTGGTCCAAATGGGGGTTTCCGCCAGAACGGGTGAAGGTCTCTGCGTGTTACTGTCTTTCCGCGTGGCAAAGTAATTTAATTCCATTTAAGCTTTTATCTGACTCCATTTTATATCTGACTTCATTTTATCACAACCTCAAATTTAAGTTATATTGCCAATTGGTTATTGGTCAGTTATATAATAGTTTAGCAATACATTTGATTGTTCTATTTAACTCTTAACTTTTATTTTACCCATTCATATTAGGAAGCTATGTCGCTCAGAGTTTCTCACACCTTGTTTAACGTGGGTCTCATGATCACAATCTCGGCAGCTTCGGTCACTAAACAGAGGTAATTGCTATATACCTGAGATTGGTCGCATTCACGCTTACACAATCAAAGATACTTTGGTATAGCCCCCGTGATTGTATACACTTGAAATTAAAGTAATATTTACTTCAGTAGAGGTATGGCCACTACTACAGATATAAGTCAACCAACTTTACTTGTCTTAAAATAGCTTTGGATTGGCCATGCCATGGTTTCCCACGTACACTTATCTAAAGTAACATTAAATTAAAACAGAGGTAAGACACATCCAGATTTAGGTTGGTCAAGCAGCATTTACTGTTCTAAACGGAAATTCACTTCTTGTCTTTGCAAAACACGTACACTTGAATTAGTGCCAAATATTAGTCGTCACTAATCTGACGCAGACTTGCGGTAACATACGAATCCGTTTAATCTACTTGGGAAAACAATTTCAGAGTCAATCGGAATAAAATCAAATGTTTACAATTTATTATGTCAGGTAAATGTATCATGCCAATTTCATAATCAGTTCAAAGATAATAAATACAAAACATCAAATGTTCTAGAATAAAGAGAGAAGATGCAAACGTGACATTATAAAATACATGATGCGAAGTGTTTTGCATAGACTCAGTATCACGGCTAATTTGAGTTACAAATCACCCTGAGCCTCATGTTGCATTTCTTTATATAGACGGAAACTTCTTTCACATGAAAACATTTGCTAATAATGGGAATTTGCATTCAGAGTTTACACCTTTTGGGAGCAGGATGCCGTTTGCCTGGAAGACACACCCTCCTCTGTGTGCCAGTTATCTCTAAACTCTTAAATACCTGTTGGTTTACTTCTTTGGGAATAAGACCTTTGTACCAGTCGCACTGAGACATTTCAAATGATACCAAACATGTGTAATAATGTATGATAATTATTCACATTAAACCATATAGATTCTTGGGTGAATTTTGGTGATCTCAGCATGAGGGAGAAGGAATGGGGGAAGAGGGAAAGAGATGTAGATTAGGATGATTCTGAGGTGAGACTTGCATCTCGAATGGTGCACAAGAGTGAGTTCAAATGTTAGTTTCCTGTTCTCTCAGCGAGTTGCCCTCTCTTTCAGTTTTTCCAGTCTTACACATTAATCTGTATTTAATTTTTTGAAATTTAATTTAAAAACAGTATTTACATAAAAGGGTATAACAAACTTTCAGAAATATCTGTGGGCAAGCTCAGACAAATGAACAATTTTAATACTAACTTGATTTACACAATGGCCAGAAAATGAATCAAATGACTTAACACATTGAAAATGAAGAGCTATTGATAGTCAACCATTGCTCAGTCAGAGTTCAGCAATCGGCAGTAAGCACTTTCATGATGAGGGGGCCAACATGAAATGAATATGATTTTTTTTCTTTAATTTTTTTTTAAACAAATCAATTAAACTAATGAAGAAACAGCTGGAATATTTGTTAATAAATTTAATTAATTAAATAAAAAGTTATTCACTTTTATGTTCAATTAATTGTGATATTATGATTAAAAAAGTAACTAATTTGACTTCCATCAACTTCCAACAAATTGTGAGTTTAATGTTTTATGAAGTGTATTTAGACATGTATGATGAAGACTGGAAAATGTACTGCATATTAGGAATGACCCAAAGTTTGCCTTCTAGGTTTACAGTGCATAAACATTTACACGTTCTATGTGACTTCCTGCAGGACTTTCTACTGATGTTCCTGCATCATGTGGCCACCATCTCTCTGATCACATTCTCATATGTGAATAACATGGCTCGAGTGGGAACGCTTGTCATGTGCCTGCACGACGCTGCCGACGTTCTGCTGGAGGTGATTTCCTATTACATACATTAAAACCACAGAACAAAGACACAATTCTATGCCCATTATTATTAGTATCTATGGCATCACCTACAGCAACAGGAATTCCTTGGTAAATAAAGTTTTAATTTTAAAGTTACAGATTCAAATGTTATTGTTGGAAAGTTTTTTGGCAGGTCTACGTGATAGGGAGAGATCATTTTAAAAGCATAGTCCGCTCAAAAAAATAAATAAAATTCACTGTTTACAAGCTCATGTTGTTCCAAACTTGCTTGACAATTTTTCTTCTGGGAAAATCACAAATAGTACAAATAAATAACCATAAAGTACTATAAATGTGGTCAGTATGAGTCATGTGCTATTTTCTAAGGGATAGGTCACCTTAGAATGAAAATGAAGTCATAATTTACTCACCCTGCTGTTGTTCTAATGCCATATGTCCTTCTTTCTTTTTTTGGACCACAAAATTATGTTTTTTTTAAATGTCCTGCTCACGCTCATCCATTTAATGGCAGTGAATAGTGACCAACATCAAGCTCAAAAAGATGCAAAAGTATCACAGAATTGTCCGATACGAAACGTGTCGTATATTCCAAGTGTTCTGGGGGTTTAGGATAGGCTTTGGTGAAAAACAAACCCAAATTTAATGCATTATGAATTGAAGATCCTGAGCTTGGCCGTTGGTCTTCTGTGTGTGTCTGTGTTCAAGAGACTCTATTAGTGGCACAGTTCACTCCGACTCACCCTGAAAAAGCACACAAGTTGTGACAAATCAAGATGAATAAATACACATTACGTGACATGAAATGCGCATAGCTGTGCACACAAGACCAACGGCCAAGGTCAGGATTTTTGTGAAATAATATATTACATTTCGATTTGTTTTTTTCTTCTTCACCAAACCCTATCATAAACCCCCAGAACTTATACGGCATGTCAAACTGGACCACTTAGGCTACGTTCACACCGCAAGCCTTAGTGCTCAATTCCGATTTATTGCTCATTGTAAGCCCGTTTATTGGTCCAAATGCGGGTTTCCGCCAGAACGGGTGAAGGTCTCTGCGTGTTACTGTCTTCCCGTGTGGCAAAGTAATTTAATTCCATTTAAGCTTTTATCTGACACCATTTTATATCTGACTACATTTTATCACAACCTCGAATTTAAGTTAGATTGCCAATTGGTTATTGGTCAGTTATATAATAGTTTAACAATACATTTGATTGTTCTATTTAACTCTTTACTTATATTTTACCCATTTATATTAGGAAGCTGTGTCGCTCAGAGGTCCTCGCGTCTTGTTTAACGTGGGTCTCATTATCACAATCACACTTGAAATTAAAGTAACGTTTACTTCAATAGAGGTATGGCCACTACTACAGATATAAGTCAACCAACTTTACTTGTCTTAAAATAGCTTTGGATTGGCCATGCCGTGGTTTCCCATGTACACTTATCTAAAGTAACATTAAATTAAAACAGAGGTAAGACACATCCAGATTTAGGTTGGTCAAGCAGCATTTACTGTTCTAAATGGAAATTTACTTCTTGTCTTTGCAAAACACGTACACTTGAATTAGTGCCAAATATTAGTCGTCACTAATCTGACGCAGACTTGCGGTAACATACGAATCCGTTTAATCTACTTGGGAAAACAATTTCAGAGTCATTCGGAATAAAATCAAATGTAACCATTTATTATGTCAGAAAAATGTATCATGCCAATTTCATAATCAGTTCAAAGATAATGAAAACATCAAATGCTCTGGAATAAAGAGAGAGGATGCAAACCTGACATTATAAAATACATGATGCGAAGTGTTTTGCATAGACTCAGCATCACGGCTAATTTGAGTTACAAATCACCCTGAGCCTCATGTTGCATTTCTTTATATAGACGGAAACTTCTTTCACATGAAAACATTTGCTAACAGTGGGAATTTGCATTCAGAGTTTACACCTTTTGGGAGCAGGATGCCATTTGTGTAATACTGTATGATAATTATTCACATTAAACCATATAGATTATTGGGTGAATTTTGGTGATCTCAGCATGAGAGAGAAGGAATGGGGAAGAGGGAAAGAGATGTAGATTAGGATGATTCTGAGGTGAGACTTGCATCTCGAATGGTGCACAAGAGTGAGTTCAAATGTTAATTTCCTGTTCTCTCAGAGAGTTGCCCTCTCTTCCAGTTTTTCCAGTCTTACACTCAGATCCATTTTTTTTGTATAGCTATTCACATTGTTGTTTTAAATGTGGCCAATATCAGATTCCAGTGCAAACAGATCATGGTCCTGAACTGGACCATCCTCATCCTTCAGATGAGATGTTAATCCGAGGTCCTGACTCTCTGTTTTCATTAAAAATCCCACGATGTCCTTCGGAAAAAGAGTAGGGGTGTAACCCCGGC
Organism: Squalius cephalus; assembly: GCF_949319135.1. NCBI lineage: Eukaryota > Metazoa > Chordata > Actinopteri > Cypriniformes > Leuciscidae > Squalius > Squalius cephalus. The sequence continues at coordinate 5,264,229 of NC_137130.1, forward strand.
ATCCTGGCCAAATTTGCCCAGTGGCCTCTGTCCATCATGTCCTCCTAATCATCCCTATATACTGATTGGCTTCATCACTCTGTCTCTTCTCCACCAGTAAGCTGGTGTGTGGTGGGCGTTCTGGCACAATATGGCGGCCGTCGCATCTTCCAGGTGGATTCTGCACATTGGTGGTGGTTGAGGAGATTCCCCCCTTCCATATGTAAAGCGCTTTGAGTGCAGAGAAAAGCGCTATATAAATGTAACAAATTATTATTATTTTTATTATTATTATAACTGACCCACATGCGCAAAAAAACAATAAAAAGGCGTCATGCAGCACACGGAAGCAAACACAGAGAACATTAAGAGATTACGCGTTTATTTATAGTGTGATCTGCCGTCGAAGCCAGCGAATTTATGCGCAGATAATATTAAAAACAAAGACGAGGATGCGAAAAAAGAGAGCAGAGTTTTTAAATATTTATGAAATGAGCCCTCATGTTTTGCTTGTAGAGCTGTCACTGTAATACTTATGAGTTCTGACACATCACTGTCCTCCACTGACTACCTTTCGAAACTGTCTTGATTACGTCGGTTATGTAAAATGTGATTCCCATGAGCTCAGAGTTGTGACGAATGTTCCTCTAGAATGACGCAAACGTCGCATGAATTCTGATATGACTATTCAGACAGAAGGTCGCATTGCAAAACATCTGAACTATATCGGGTGTAGTACCACATATGAAAGTGGCACATATCAGAATCGAAAAGCTCAGATTCTATGTGGTTTGTGCCGTTCACACTGTCATGACAAAAACAGATCTGAGTCACATATGAGCAAATTAATCGGATTTGGGCACATTAACCTGCAGTCTGAATCTAGTCTTACTGTACATTCAGGATTCACGATTGGTGATGCAAGATGTGCTATTTGCATGCATTAGATGTCTGTCATGTTGATTATAAATCATGCAGCAAGTTTGTGTTTGCAGGCTGCTAAAATGGCCAACTACTCCAAGTGCCAGAGACTCTGCAACGTCCTGTTCATCATGTTTGCCCTGGTGTTCATCAGTTCCAGGCTGGGAGTGTATCCTGTATGGTAAGACACTCCTGTCAGTAACAGATGATGTGCGTTGATTATGTGTCAGAACCTCTCGTTCTCATCTGTATATCTTAAATGTTCTATTTTATCATCTTTTCCAGCGTTTTTATTTCAGGTTTTGACACCTTCAGTCAGTGTTGTTGCCAAGTAATAGTTACTATGGCTACAGCAGTAGTGTTGAGATGTGGAAGAGTCCAGAATGAGAGAAAACAGATGGGATCTTAGTTTTTTACACCTATAATTAGCATTTTATCGCAAAAGGAAATAGCATTGTGCTTTAATCAAACATTTAAACATTTAATTTTATTAGCATTTAACCATTTAGACAACTTTTCGGATTTTGGCTAAAAATGTGTGGCACTGCAGATTTCCACAAGAAATAATTTAAAATTTTAATTTTAGTGTTGTTTTTGTTAACTAAAACTATTAAAATGATTTTCTTCATTAAAATAATGCTGAAGTCAAATAAAATGTAAATATTGGATGAAAAAATAAAAAACAAACGAAAATTAGAAATAAGTTGAAGTACTAAAATGACTAAAACTGAAATAAAAATAAGTTAACGCTAAATAGAAATATTAAAAAACTAATACAAATGACAAAAGCACAACAAAATTACTAAAACTTAAACTAAAATTAAAATGAAATCTGACATATAAAAATAAAATCTAGTTAAAAAAATATAAAAACCATAATAGTATATAAAATAATAACATTGATTTCATAAAAAAGAAATATTGGAAAAGTAATAAAAACAATAAAATACACACACACACACACACACACACACAAAAAGGTTAAAACAAGACGTAAATGTGCATGTTGACATGAGAAAAGTGTGATAAAATTATCCATATCCAATGGATGCATATCCAATTTTTCTACCTCAACTTAGCACCTCTGAATGTGGTTTTATTCGATCACATAAAGTTTTGAAGCATGTTTGTGCCTGAAATTAGCTGATGTTAATACCAGGTGTATCGGCGTCTCACTACTCTGACTTTTTCAGATCCATTATTCTTTTGACATGATTCTTTTCTTCAGAATGAGTCATCTGTGCTTTCTCTTCATTAATCATTTAGTGCTGGAAAGTTGTTTTATTCACTCACTTCATCTAAGTGTCTACTGTGGCTTTTGAGTACTTGATTGTGTGACTCTAATGGAATTAGAGAAACGGTCTAATCAAAGCGTGCGATTAGATTCAGCTCCACGTGAGGAACCGTTGAGTTGATGATGGATGTGACGGCAGCAGCCCAAGTCTCTGGTCCTCAGAGTCCTCACTGTCATTTAGTAATGATTATGAAATGGCCTTCACAGAGCTGCTGTCATAGTCCTTGTATTCACTGATATGCTGTTCATGTCAATTTTGATTCAGTCTTATTTTAGAGATTAAGAGTCGTGCATCTTGTGCTACAATGCAGCAATGAAAGCTGACCTTTTATAAAAGAGTTTGCATGATCAGTATCACTCATTTGATTTACATTTGATCTAGTGTCCTGCAGAATCTGAAATATTGCTTCGTTGATTAACATTAATCGTGATAACGTCCTAGAACAGTTTATTTCCAGATCTACAATGCCAGAAGGTTCAGAAATGCTAGTGTAGTATTTATTACTATTTTGTATTTATTAACATTAATAGTCATTTATTAATATTTTAAATTAGCTTTTATTTTTTCATTTAATTTTTTGTTTTATTTTATTTTTGTGTGCTTTTCTCATTTTTATTAATTGTAATTTATTATAATTTAAAATAATTTTATTTTTATATTTTCTGTTTCTATTAGTTTGTTTTTTATATTTATATTAAGCTATTCTGTTTTAGTTTTAGACATTTTTGTACTTCAGCTTAAACTTATTTAATTTTAGTTAGTTGCCAAAGCAACATTTCTAATTTCTGTTTAAGTTTACCATCTAATATTTACATTTTATTCGGCTTTGTTTCAGTTTTATTCAACTTTAACAACACTATAACACACACGGATTTTAGTCAAAAAGGCTGAAAATCATAAATACATTCACTAGTGATATGATTTAATTGCTTTTCACGTTTGACCAAGAGGTGGCGCTGTTACCAAATCGATGTGTTGTGGTCACAAAGTCTGGTTCAATATGCCAAAAAGCATTGCAGTTACAGCCTCAGAATCAGCCTGCCATCATGCCATTCATTTCATTAATGCTTTATTTAAAAAACGGTTTTGTCTATCAGAAACTCTTTGCCGGCATAGTCCCACTCTAGATTAATTAAAATAGACAGAATTCATCAAAAGCTATTAGGATTTTTGGAAAATTCATAGTAATTTTTAACTGCAAAAACTTTATGAGTACCTTAAAGGCATGGTGCCAATGACACATGTCGAGTTTCGTAAAAAAGCGTATGTGTTTGTAAAATACAGCATTTTACGACACAATTCAAAATGGCCGACATCCAAAATGGTTGACACCGGAGAATTGGGTATCATTCGACTCGGTATGCTGCACTTAATCAAAAGAGATCCGTTCTATGATTTTTGGGCAAACTGTTCAGAAGTTGCAGCAAGTAGCCTCAGGTCATGCTTGTGATGACATGTACCAAGTTTGGCCTTATTACGCCAAGTCTTCGCAGAGATACAGCCTCATGTCTATTTTGGCATGCTCGTCTTCAAAATAGTTTGCGCATTACTCAAGAATGATTTGGATTTTTGAAAATCTTTTAACTTTTCGCCAGCACGGTCTAAAGATGATCTGTGCCAATTTTAGTGGAAATCAGACAAACTATCTAGGATGAGTTTGAACAAGTATGTTTGTCAGAAAATGGTGGAAAAATTCTCATGGTGGATCAATGTCGAATTGTCTTGAGCCAAGGAATCAGAGGAAAAAAGAACTTTGTTTTTAGCCGTTATGGTTCAAAAGTTATTAGCATAAACATGAGTGCAACTTTGGACATTTGGTGGCTCTAGTCTAGAGGGATTGAGTTAGAGACTTAATGTTGAGACTGTCCTCTATCTGTGTGCCAAATATTTTCCCACTGATCTCACATTTGGGTTTTGAAGCCATGTTTGTTGAATATACTTGAACTAATGGAATGTCCTAAGATGTTGTAATAAAATGTGTGTTTTGCAGGATTTTAAACACTACTGTGTTTGAGAGCTGGGAGATCGTTGGGCCGTATCCATCGTGGTGGGTGTTTAACACACTGCTCGTCCTTCTGCAGGCCCTGCACTCCTTCTGGTCATATCTCATAGTGCGCACCGCCTACAGGGCCATTTCCAGAGGAAAGGTGAGACTTCAGAAAACCACACCATCTCCTCCATCACCCTTATTGCAAGGGCTTGAATATGTTTAGCCATTAAATTAGCAAAGCTATTGACAATTCAATTCAAGTTTATTTGTATTTGGGGTGTCGCAATATACCGATATAGATGATAAGTAGGGCTGGGCGATATATCGCATGACATTGTTAGGTGCATCTCGTCAGTAAAGCCGGTTCCTTGATTAGTAGTAAATCGCCATCACCTGCTTTCAGATGGAGCGGCATTCACTACAAAGAGCCGTAGTTAACTGACAAGCTGAGCCATATCGCATTAATTATCGCGGACGTATCGCCTGCGATAATTAATGCGATATGGCTCAGCTTGTCAGTTAACTACGGCTCTTTGTAGTGAATGCCGCTCCATCTGAAAGCAGGTGATGGCGATTTACTACTAATCAAGGAACCGGCTTTACTGATGAGATGCGCCTAACAATGACTACGTTTACATGCAGCCAATAATCCGTTCAAAACCGGAATATTAGCAATAACCCGGTCGCGCACGGCCATGTAAACACCGGCAAAAACCCGAATATGCTCATATCCCGGTTTTTAAAAACCCGGATATGATCCCTGGGGTACCCCTTTTCTAACCCGAATATTTGGTCATGTAAACGCGTATCGGCATTTCCCCATCAAAAGGAACATTGATTTGTGTTCTGTGCATGTTCTATTCGCAAGGTGCAGTATACCGGAAGTAAACAAGAAGTAGAGGTAAACATGGCGAGACGCAGCACAGCACCACACTTTTGGAGCGAGGAGGAAAGCGCAAACAAAGGCGATCGCTATCTGCCCCGAACTATTCATTATCCGCGTGCTGCTGCTGTTGTTGTTGTCTTTGGATACAGGAAGAAGAATCGGAAATGACACATATTGCGTCTTAAGGTTGTCCGTACGTCCAGACGCTAACCGTGCGTCGCCGTTTACATCGGGATATTGCCAATTGATTACAAATTCCATGTATACAGGAGTAACTCTCTCTGCTCACGCATGTAAACGGGGTTATTCCGAATGTTTCAGAAACCTAAATAGTGACCTTAACCCGACCATAACCCGAATATTGACAGCTTGTAAACGTAGTCATTGTCATGCGATATATCGCCCAGCCCTAATGATAAGGTATTTGAACTTGAAAAACAGAGTGTACTGACGTCTTTCCGTGGTTAAAACAACATTCCTTCTTATGTTCATTCATGTTTATTTGATTCTATAAATTAAGAAGAAGGAAGAGATGATCGGTTCACGAGCAGCTTTAAATGAGGCTCTACAGTGAGCTTCCACCACACATTAAAGAGCCACAAAACGGTATTAATTGTTTAAATTTCTTTAAAAAATGACCAAATTTGAAAGGTGAGACTTCAAAAGTAACCTGGTCTGTCCTGTCTGTGTCCTCTCTGCTCCGCGATGTATTTTTCACTGCCGTGAGAACATGGTGTGGCGCGAGAGTGGCGTGGCTTGTCGGACATAGCATGGCTTTGCGAACGGTCATTTAGGGGTGTTGCAATATACCGTTATAGGCGATAACCGTAATTTTACCGCGATAACCACTTTTTGTCTGACATCCCATCGTACAGTAGGTGTCAGTATTGCACCTTAACACTGGTTGCCATCTGTCATAAAACACAAGCAGACAGTGCACATTCGGATAAAAAAACTTAGGGATTATCATGTTTACTTCAAATATCTTTAGAGAGCAGTATTTTTTTCTATTTTTACCCACAACAGGACAATGTGAGCATTATGGAGTGTTAAACTCTCACATGTAATTTGTTTAATTCATACTCGACACTGGAGGGTGCCCTCGTACAGGAAGACCACAAGTTAGACTCATAGGATTAATGTAATTTTTTTTTTTTTTTAATACAGTTTTATTGAAGAAATTTCAAAACAAACAATAGAAAGACATTACATTTCAAATGCTAGGGGGAGGTACAGATAGTATTATGGGAATACTTTAAAGAGTGTACATGCTTGTAAAATTCTAATAGCTTTTTGTTTCTTCGAGGGCAATATTGACTCAATATAAAGCTTCACTTCATTTTCAAATGCAACAAAACATGGCTTTTTCCCTGAAAATTTGCATTTATGAATGTGAAACTTAGCCATCAAAAAAATTTTATAAAATAAGTGCGGGGTTTTTTATCTTTTGAGTTTACAATACCTAGTTAGAACAACTTTCCACAGTAATGTAAAATTTTCATCAATATTTCCAACAATGAAATAAAGAACATTTTGCCAAAAAAAAAAGACACATAAGGGCAGTGCCAAAATAAATGAACAACTGTCTCTGGCTTCTTTTTGCAAAAACTACAACTTTCATCAATATCTTTTTTAAATCTGGATAAATAGTGTTTATTAATGTAATTTATGACATTCCAGGAAATCCCTAATATTGACAAAGACATCCAGCAATCACTGTAGCTGAATAAAACGCAGATAGACATTTTGACTGATTAAACAAGGAGAATTAACACGCTATTGGGACAGTATTGTGGTTTATCTGTGGATGTGTAAGAGGTAACAAATTACCTCAGCTTTTAAATAAGGCACCCATGATCCTGTGATCAAAAACAGGAAAATTATTTCCATAAAGTTACAATCGTCAGAGAATTGGCGGTTGATAAAAGCTGCGTTTCATGTTGTTTTCAAAATCAGATTGTTACATCTACTATCAAACTTGGTTTATACATTTTATATATAAATTTGCTTTTTCTTTCTTCTCTACTTCACACGCTGACATCAAAGGCGGGAAAATGGAATCCTTTACATGTAAGTAGTTCATTGTAAAAGTGTTCTGTTCTGTGCGTGGATGCATTAAGCTTCTTAGAGTCTGATTTTTCAGATACACTGCCATTCAAAGGTTTGGGGTCAGTAAGGTTGTTTAACACGTATTCAGCAAGGATGAATTAAATTGATCAAAAATGACAGTAAATACATTAAAATGTTACAAAAGATTTCTATTTTTAAATAAATGCTGTTCTTTTGACCCTTCTATTCATCAAGGAACTGTGGAAAAAATGCACCATTGTTTCCACACACACACACACACAAAAAAATCACTATATTAGAATGATTTCTGAAGGATCATGTGACACTTTTTTCATAATAGATTTCTTTCAAGTACATTCAAAAAACGTACCAACCCCACACATTTGTAGTGAATGTTGGCAGGAATTATTCTTAGATAACTGTTAAATGTAGGTGGTTATAATTTTCTATCACAACAAAAATTATGACTCATTGCAATTATTTGTATATTATTTGAACTCTGTCATAAGAATAGCGTGTATTGTAATCTTAAGCATCTCTATAATCTTCCCAGGTGTCAAAGGATGACCGCAGTGACATTGAATCGAGCTCTGATGAAGACGAGGTTCTTCCTCCCTCTCAGAAACACCACACTAATGGGACCAACGGGGCTCACGGCACCAACGGCTACCTGTCCCCGTCCCCGTGTCCAGACGAACACTAACCATCCGCCCCGCGTGGAGGACGTTTCACTGGGTCCCAACTGCAGATGGTACCTGCATCACTCTCCGTTGTGTCAAACCATGTATGAACATTACCGGTCCGGTCCCGTACTGGAACTACTCAATAATGTGAATGCAGTTCTGTTTCGGTTGGCCGCTTTCCACAATTTCCCCCAGATGTTTTGTGTTCCGTTCGTTTGCTTTTGTTTTTGTGGTCGTTGATCCTGCGCCATTGGTTATCGAAGCACCTTTTAGATTCAGTGCAGCTCACTCTTTTGTTTCAAGCAGGCGAATGAAAGATCGCCGTTCATTCTTTCTTTCATAATCACGTGAGCATGCTGCTGCGGTCATGTATTCTGGCATCTTGGGAATAGAAGTTTTCTTGGATTAGTGTCTTTTTGTATTTATTTATTTTTTGTATCTTTAATAAATTTGCATTTTCCGTGCTGCTGTTTTTTTTTTTTTCTCTCTTCTTTCTCAACATACATTCCCCCTTTTCCACGACAAGATGACGGTGCTGGAGCCGGTGCCCAGTCTGGAACCATTCAGCACATTTCCACCGAATCAGCCTCGTAGGCCTGAAACATGCTCTATGCAAGTACAGTAAATGAATGTCAAGCACATTCAGCCGATGCATCATTGCATTCCGCAAGAGATTTCAATTCAAACTGTAACATTTTGAAAAAAAAATTGCTACGTCTGAAAAACAATACATCAACAGAGTAATGTGTCTGAATACATACCTTACTACTTCCGGCGAGTGTGCATACAATGGATCTTTACTATCCCATGAGGCCACGGGAGAGGATTTGTCAATGGTAGTGAAGCGACACAACACTGTAGGTCACATGACAATAACATGGCGGCTGTAGTAAGTCTGAATTTTATTCATTCTACACACATTCATATTATATAGAATATACATTTTTAATGGCTGCGAAGTTTCAAACCAAATGAAATACCGAGGGTTGTGCGATTTATATCGTAAACGATTTATATTCTAACGAAATGCGATCTGACATTATCGAGTATGTGTCTCTCATTTGAAATACATCAATATCACACGAAAAGTGCCATTTATTTTCTCCAAATATCAGCATGATTACAAATGTGATATTGATTTTATACACCAGTTCAATAAACAGGAAGTTAGTATTAAGTGACTTACATTTTAGACACAAAATTGCCTGTTTTGGCTCACTCAAACGAATATAGCTCAAAACAAACTGTTTTGCATCTCTGTGCAACACATGGTGATGTTTCGTTACTGAAGGAATTGTTTTTTAAATGGATTGGTTCAATGAATAATTCAATGACTCACTCATTAAGACAGGCAAATGTAAATTTACCCAATAACATTTCGACACCCCTGGGTCAGAGATTGCAGATTCTACAAAACATAAAAAGCATCGGCATCAATCTAAAAAGAGGCATATTAAAACGCTCATTAAAACATGGATAAATATACAGTGTAAGGCTTGTTGCCTTCCATTGTCGAAGTGCCCTCAATCTGGCAACCAGTGTGAGTGTGAGTCTGAGGAGGAGGGAAACACTTCTCTCCAGTATTTTGAATTTGGACTGCAGTACCCATTTCAACCGCTAGCTGTCAAGTATAATGTACTTGTGGAAAGGTTATGCAGTAACAATCATTTACGGCATTATTCGGCTCTCAAGTCGAGAGATTCACAGATCCCCAGCTGAGCACCGGTCTTGGCACGAGTTCCAGCATCATTTTCGTAGAAAAGGGGTAACTGTTTTAAATGGGCAGAATTACCAAAGTCAGTCAATTTGCTCAAATGTATAATTTGTTCAAATGAATCACTATTAATTAGTGGGGTAGTTTGGGTTTGGCAAGATTTTTTGTTTCTGTTTTTGAGGTGCTGCATTTATTTGATCAAAAATACAGTAAAAACATTTTACTATTTAAAAATAACTGATTTTTGTTTTAATATATTTTCAATTTTAATTTATTCCTGTGATGCAAAGCTGAATTTTCAGCATCATTACTCCAGTCTTCAGTATCACTTGAAAATCATTCTAATATGCTGATTTGATGCTTAACAAACATTTATTATTAGCAATATTGAAAACAGTTGCTTCATATTGTTATTGAAACAGCATTTATTTGAAAGCGAAAGTCACTTTTCACTTTTGATCAATTTAATGCATCCTCTGTAAATTCAAGTATTCAAAAATATAATAATAATAATAATAAAACTTACTGACCCCAAACTTTTGATGCATTGATGGAAACCCTTTATCAGTGTTTCATGTGATAAAAAGAAAAATGGACACAGTGACACTTATTGTAAGTTTTTTATCGAAGAATCTTTCCTGTCTTTCTAAAAGCATATTGGATTCCGCTTCATTTAAGGAAAGTTTTAGGATGAAATATTTGATAGTCTTTTCTCATTAAATCCCAGTCATATTTCCAAATAAATAGTGCATCATCAGGCCCATCATAAATAAGGTTTGGTTTTATTACTGTGCACAGTAAGACTTCAGAAACAAGGTACATATGAGATGATGAAATATATCAAACTATCACACTGTTTGAGACCAACATTGTTTTTTATGTTGTCTGTTTTTTTAGTTTAGAAAAATATTCTTCCCGTTTTCCACATGCATTTGATCATCATTCAGCCGAGCTTTATTTAAAGCATTTGATTTGAGTGTTTTAATGCCGTTTCTTTCAGTGTTGGGAAGGTCGCTGCTGCTGTCTGTTTAAAGCTGGAGAAGCGCTAAAGCTAATTAGCCGTCATCTTATTTGCACTGCAGACAGGTTGCTGTGTTATGTGGTTTACATTTGATGTCAAAAAGGCGAAGAATTTAAAAAAAAAAAGACAACTGTGTTCTCTGCCTTCGCTGGAAAACTGATTATCAGCGGTACTAATGAATTATGTTGCCATGTATTTTAAATAAACACAACAGACCAAACCCCTTCTGGCTGCTTTTATGTGTCTGTATCTCTAATATTACACCTAATAATTCATGATTAGTTGCAAGGGATAATTTGTCATTTTATTTCGAAGCATTTTTGGATTGAGTTATTCTTTTGCAGGTTGCAGGAGAAAATGAAACAAATAGAAAATGAAGTGAAAAGAGAATAACTCATAAAAACTGTTGTGGGATACAACACCCTCTAAAGAGCTCCAAACACCCAAACTAATAAATAAAACTTAATATAACTAAAAACAACAGACACAGAAGAGATCAGCTGTAGGAAAAAATATATTACCATAACCACATAGTGGAAAAATATACAGAGACGAGATTTTTTAGATAGATTTGACCATTGTACTACAAAAACGCAAAGTAAAAACTGTTGCGTTTCTCGCATACAGACGACAACATTGTCAAAATGATCCTCGTTCACACAGACCCTACTTTGTAAAGAAATACTACATGACTATAGAGTGAACACGTAATATGCAAGCGCATGACGTCACCACTTTCACAAATTCACGTTTTTGTGGTTTACACGTAGACGATAACGCTATCGATTTCAAAAACTTGCACTTCGAATACAGTTTTCAAATATCTGCGTTTTCAGGCCCCCATAGGCAGTCGTAGTGTAAATGAACAGCTAAAACGCATAAACAGTCTTCCGTTTTTAGTTGAAAACGGTGTGTTGTAAATGGCCCCTTAGAGTCAAACCTACAAATGAGGCAGCACAGCAGCTTTAAACCTCCTATACCACAGCAGCTGTGATCAACGAGGGCTCGAGCGTTCTGATTGGTGCATGAGGAGTGGGTGGAGACTAGAACAATCAGACATTCAGAGTGATGATCTGCCACAATAGTACTTCATTTGCATGATTTTGTTTACATACTATATTGGATTACACTATTTTACAGTATCCTGGTTAAACATTACATTTAGTTACTGTAGTAATTACTATAAACTGCACAATTGCACGCAACTAACCCCAAACCAAACCCTATTCCTAACCCTATAGTAAGTACATGTAGTTAATTAATATTACTCAGTACTATAACATACATACCATCTTAAATTTCAATCATAAATAAAACTCATATACACACTACTTTCACTCAATATTATCCAGAATGTCCCTGTTCGGGCGCCGTTAAGTGGGACATACCATCTTAAATTTCAAAAGATAGTATAAAACCACAATAGAGGTAGGGTAACATCCGTTGAGCTTTTGCAGTGGTTATATTTAAGTGCCAAACAAGTAACAACAAATGTATTCACCATCCACAACAGGACACACCACATATACAAATCAGTTCAAAATCAGTCAATGGTTTGCGTGATAGAAAAACCTGAGTTTCCAATGCTGTTTGTCATAAACCTCCATTGTTGTAAAGTTACACAGGTTTAAACAGTTCCAAAGACAACAAACTCAGCCGATACAATCCATTGGTAGTTCCCATGCGCATTACACAGTCAAAATTAGCATAAAACAGTCCAAAAGAGGACTATGTAATTAGAACATAAGGCTTAAATGAATGGCAAAGAAAAACTATTTCCCATCAAAAAGCCAAACCAAGGACAATGAGCTACAACTCACATCCATGTTTTAGTTACCTCTGCCTTAACTTCACTTCTCTGCTATTGGCATCGGCATCCTCATCCTCACAACTGAGGACGCCGCCCCCTAGTGTAGCGGAAAAGCACTAGTAACAGTGAATTCAATCTGGAACTTTTACACTCCCACCCCTTTAGGAGAAGGCTGGACAGCCCCAAAAAAGGGTTTCAATTTGTTCAACATGATATGTCAATGTTACAAGGTTCATCGAGCAATTTTACCTTATAGTTCAATATGTTAGCTTGTGCCACTATTTCAGCGGGACCTTGCCATAAAAGTGTAAGGGTGGATTTCCTACAGGGGTTCAGGCTGCAAGACTGCCAAATGACTAGAGAAACATTGTCAGCAAGATGGTAGAAAACTGTACATTTCTTGTCTATTACCACCCACTGCTACTTATACCAACTACGGAAATAAGCGCAGTTACAATAGCTTAATATGTGGGAGAGCGTTGCTATAGAGAGTGACAATATTGTATTGCAATAGGTAGCAATTCAAAGTCAATACCAAATCAATACTAGTTAGCACATTATTTGTAACTGAAAAGGTTTAATGACAAAATATGGTTATGGTTACACTTAAAATAGTTACAAAATAGATGTATGAGATGATGTGCATATATGTAAAATGTTACCTGAGAGAGAGAGACAAAGAAAAGAGGAGGTAAAGAGAGAGAGCCCCAAGAAAGGGACCCAGAGAATAAAAGAGGCAGAGCAACAGTTACAATCTTGTTTTATCTTTTCCCTGACCATGTGACTTTAACCCAAATGTGAGATGTTCAAACTGACCAATCAGATAATTACAACTTCCCCCATTGCACTAAAGGTGTGACAATTCATAGACCCCCGAAGTACACAGACCTTGGCCTACAGGCCTTGATCACTATCAGCCCCTCAACTCCAAAGGTCATTGGGGAAAGAGGGGGTGGAAAACTGTAAAGCAAATGTCTTTGTTCATTTCAAATATCTTGGATTATTTTCAATCCTACAAAAACTGTAAGACAGGAGAAACTGGAAGAACTGGAAGAGAGGGCTACTCTCTGAGAAAACAAAGGAAATGAACATTTGAACTCTCTTGCTATATTACCAATCCCATTCGAGACACGATCACACTTGAGTTGATCACCTCCCAATTTACACATCATTCCCTTTACCCATCCCTTCCTGAATTCACCCAAAAAGCTATATGATTTAATATGAACAATTATCATACAGTATTATACATGTTTGGTATCATTTGAAATGTCTCAGTGCGACTGGTACAAAGGTCTCATTCCCACAGAAGTAAACCAAAAAGGTAATAAGGTGTGGAGAGTTTAGAGATGTCTTGTTAACTGCTGTGGGTGTGCCCCCTTGTAAATCAACTTCTGTCCCCAATAAGTCTGGGATGGTGATTAATGCAAATTCCCACTGTGAACTCATGTTTTCATTTGAAAAGAGGTCTGAGTATTTAGGGAGATGCTGAAGAAGGCTTGTGGCGTTTTGTAGCTCAAATTAGCGCGTGATGCTGAGAGTGGCCGAGACTCTGCATCATATATTTTCTGATGTCAGGTTCACTGAGCATTTGATGTTTTGTATTTATCTTTGAACTGATTATGAAATTGGCATGAAACATTTACCTGACATAATAAATTGTTACATTTGATTTTATTCCGACTGTAGATTAAACGGATTCGTATGTTCCTGCAAGTTTTGCATCAGATCAGTGACAAACTAATATTTGGCATCAATTCAAGTGTACTTGGTTTGCAAAGACAATAAGTTAATTACCGTTTAGAACAGCAAATGCTGCTTGACCAATCTGGATGTGTCTTACCTCTGTAATTTAATGTTACTTTAGATAAGTGTATGTGGGAAACCACGGCATGGCCAATCCAAAGCTATTATAAGAGAAGTAATGTTGGTCAGCTTATATCTGTAATAGTGGCCATACCTCTACTGAAGTAAACATTTAAGTTAAATTCAAGTGTATGCAATTCCATGGAGGCTATACCAAAGTATCTTTGATTGTGTAAACGTGAATGTGACCGATCTCAGGTAGATAGCAATTACCTCTGTTTGGTGATCAAAACTGATGAGCTTGTGTACATGAGACCCGTGTTAAACAGAAGACGTGAGGACCTCTGAGCGACATAGTTTCCTAATCTCACTTTTAATGATGCTCAGATATCATTAAAACCTTTTTCATTTGAAGTCAGATGAAGTAACGAGGTAATACATATGAGAAAATGTATTTCATTTAATCTTGTTGTGTTGCGTAAAAGTAAAGACAGTAACACACAGAAACCTTCCCCGTATTATTGGAGAGTGTTACCTGCACGAGACAATGGGTGAGTATCCAAACTAAATCTTCTACTTCATACTGTACTGATCTCCTACGTAGATCATAATATTGGGCTTGTCATTCTTGCGCTTTACTCACATTCTCCTTAACTCTTTCTAGCATTGCTTTTTGCCACTATAGCAAAGTGTATGCCGACTGGTCAGGGTTTGGAGGCTTGTACACCAGTCATTACAATGGAACTTTCAATTTCCTGCCTAAGGCAATCTCAGCCGGAGTATGGCCCGTACTTTTTTTGCCAGGTGGAATTGATGGCATATTGAAACTCAGCAATCCATCGGTCCCATTGTTTGTGACTATCATGGACATAAGGAGGCAATCATCATTTTAAGGACTAGTGAAGATGTCTTTGATCAAGATGTTGGCTATTAAAGGGGTCTTTACAGATCTCATTGGAAACAGTTCTACCCTCTTGCTAAAGTAGTCAACTACCACTCATTCAAACAAGGTGCTTTTGGGGAATGGCCCCATCAAGTCGATCTTCAGCGTGTTTCCTGGTTCAACCCAACCACTGGTGTAGACTGTATCTCGACCTGCAAGCTTGGTAATGCAAGGTTTATACTGTTGACATACTTGGCATTCCTTACACATCCTCCAGACATATTTATGAATCTCAGTCCAGTGTGTTACTTCCAGTTGTCTCCTCAACGTCTGCATACACCCAAGATGACCACTTAGCAGGCTACATATTGCAAACACTTTTCACGAAACTTGGTTGGTATAACAACTTGTAAATTCATTCTGGCTTCTGTTCTTGTCCATAGTACTTCTGAAAAGGTAGCCATTTTGGTTAACATAACGTACTCGGCTAGAAAATTTTGTATCACCATCCTTTGCCTCATCCCACAGTGGCTGGAGAGTAGCATCCTCCTTTTGTTCTCGGCCAATATCTTCCCAGCTTATAGTGTAAGTGTACCTATAGTTTCTTGACTTTCTTCCTCCACTCCTCTTTACAACATATCTGGGACCAGATTACATCAGCCTTTTCGATACTTTACAATAAACTCAAAGCTCTGCAGCCTGATCGCCCATCTCGTGAGATGCGAAGAAGGTTGGGGGTTTTCTTCACTGCCAACAAGGCTGCCAAGTTCTCTTTCTCTGCTGCAGAATAATGCTTTTCAGCCCCTTGCAAAAGTCTTGAAGCATATGCAACTACATTCTCACCTTGCTCTTGAGTAAGCACAGCTCCAAGTCCTATATTACAAGCATCTGTCTGCACTCAAAAGTCACAAATGAAGTCAGGGGGTCGCAGTATGGAGGCAGACTGAAGAGCTTCTTTAAGAGTTTCAAAGGCTTGCTGACATTCGGCCATCCATTCCCATCTAGTGCCTTTTTTCTTATAGACTACATAGACTTATAGAATAGACTACAATATAATAGATATAGACTAAGCAAAACTTGCCAATGAAGTCTTGCAGAATAGAATTCATCATTCATTGAAAAGTCCTCCTTCGGTACAAGTACTATCTATGCAGCCCATGAAGTAGAAGGTCTGATAATACCTTTCTCCAGTATTTTAGCTATTTCATCATAAATAAACTTTTGCTTATGAATGGGTACTGAATATGCCCTCTTCCTCGCCATTACTTTGTCTTTTGTATTGATCTGATGAGTAATGATGGAAATACTAATCGAACAACAATTGTTCCAAATTTCTTTTTTGACTTCTTGAAGCCTCAGCTGTATTCAACAACTCCTTTATCATAGCTTGACTAACATTGGTCTGCTGTCTAGTTGGAAGTGCTACATGCAATCAAGTACTTGAGGGTGATGTAATAGCAAGCTTCAAGTCAGGAGGGTTAGTAAAATAAGGTAGCTCCTCCTCTTTGGGGAACTTATAGGACGTGGTGGCAAAATCCAACTTCATACCAGAAAGAGTCAGAAATTCAAGTCCCATGATGAGAGGAAAGACCAAATCATGATCTCTGATCATGAATGTTATTAAAGGAAAGGCTTGGCCATGCACTACACACTGCAGAGAAACTTTACCAAGTGCATTTTGAATATGTGCATAGAAAATGTTTGACCCTTACTAGACTGTAAAATCTCCCCTTCATGCTTGATCTGTTTTCACAGAGACTCTTGGATCAAAGAATAAGTACTACCTTTATCAATAATTGCCTCCAAATGTTGGTTACAAAATATCTGAAGGCAGCATCAGAGTAGACATGGAAGACTTAGCATACACAGCAATGTTATGGCTGTTCGACCTCCCTCGACTTGATCTTCCTCCTCCACGCAAAGTTGCTTGTTCAGCTTGCCTCTACCTCCAGAAAATTCTCAGGTCCCATTCCACCAGTGTGCCCACATGAACTAGCTCCTCTATTGTGGATAAAGTCCATCTCAAGATACTAGCAATGCGCAGATTGCAATTCCTCAATAAAGCTTGAAGAAACTCACGATCCGTCATGGTTAATCTCAAGCACAAAGCTCTATATTGATAAACAAAAGACTGAATGTTCTCATCCACTCCCTGTTTTCTTTCTCTGGTCCTTCTCTCCACCTCCACCTCTCATGATCTTCAGGTAAAAATGACTTAAGGAAAACTGTCTTAAATTGTGTCCAGGTCTTAACACATGCTTTCTCTGCTATCCACCAGTCCTTAGCCGTATGGGTAAGCACAGATGAAAACAGAGACAATATCTCAGCATTACTCAAAGTTTGGATAGCGAGATACTCTTCGCATTTCTCTAAATATGCAATAGGATCTTCTCCATCCAGACTACTGAGTTTAGGAAACTCAAGATTGATGGGAGTTTTAAACTGAATGGATTGAGAATAAGTATCTGGCAGTGGAGTTGAATGCCTTGCAGGTGTGGAGGTAGCATCTCTCCACTTGAGATAGTCCGTAACTGCACGTCCCAGATCCTGAATGCTCTCCTCCAAGACCTTTTTCACTCTTGACACTCTTTCTTAGATTCTAAAATTATCGCTTTCTCTCGTTGTCTCAAGGATCTTTCACAGTCTTTGACTTAGACTTCTAAAGAACTGATTTTGTTCTGATAAGTATCTAAACTATCCAGAATCTGGGTTTCAAACTTATCAAAATGGATGTTCAGTTTTTCCTTTACCTTACTCATTGTATTTTCCAAATATTTAACTCTATTGGCCAAAACCATAGAGAAAAGACTTTCATCCTCCTCTTCAAGAGGCAGGGGAGGTGGTAATTGAGTACTATCTTCAACCTCATTAGCCTCATCGTCCTGCTCAGGTTCTAAATAAAGACTACTACAGTACATGATTGAATCAGATATTGTATGGGCTCTCGACACACCATAAATTCTTCTGCTCTATAATTAGGTTCTCTTTGAGACTAACTCCCGTCCTCGGCAGGATCATCCATTTGGAAATATTATGAGGTAGCATAATTTTCAGGAGAGTAAACACCAAACTTAAACCAAACAACTTATACCACTTTGCTGATACATAAATAACACACATATACACACTACCTTCCCTCAACATTATCCAGAATGTCCCTGTTCGGGCGCCGTTAAGTGTAACATACCATCTTAAATTTCAAAAGATAGAACAAAACCACTATAAAGAGGTAGGGTACCATCCATTGAGCTTTTGCAGTGGTTATATTTAAGTGCCAAACAAGTAACAAAAAATGTATTCACCATTCCCCAACAGGACACACATATACAAATCAGTTCATTCAAATCAGTCAATGGTTTGCGTGATAGAAAAACCTGAGTTTCCAACGCTGTTTGTCATAAGCCTTCATTGTTGTAAAGTTCCACAGGTTTAAACAGTTCCAAAGATGGTAAACTCAGCCAATATAATCCATTGGTAGTTCCCACGCGCATTACGCAGTCAAACAACTTAGCATGAAACAGGCCAATAGAAAAGCTTGTCTCAACACTTATTTAGCATGTGCTCAATTAGAACATAATGCTTAAATGAATATCAAAGAGAAAAAATTCCCATCAAAAAGCCAAACTAAGGATGAATACTACAACTCACATCCATGTTATAGTTACCTCTGCCTTAACTTCACTTCTTCTCTGCTATCAACAACTGAGGACACCGCCCCCTAGTGTAGTGGAGAAGCACTAGTAACAATGAATTTAACCTAGCCTGGTTAAAACCAGATCATTCTCAGTAGTAACTGAGTTACGGTCTGGCAAAGCTTCATTAATAACTCATTTCCAAAGGGGCGTCACCAACGGACGTCGCTCAAATGCCTCTGGGCGCAATTGGATAGACCTAAAACCAATCAGAGCGATCGTCATCGTGTAAAGCCATATGCTGCGTCCCAATTCGCCCAAGTTACACTACGCCATAAAAGTATGTACTCTTTTTGTGAAGAAAATGTATTAACTTTTGAATATGTAGCAAAAAAGTAGGCAAGCTTTGGGACATACTACTTCGTCATCTTTATCGAACGGATCTGTCCCGTGCATCCTGTCACGTAAACTGCCCTGTCAATCATCTTGTCACAGTTAAAACCCTTTATTAAATCTAATTTAATTTCCTACCGTTTCGGAGAGAAATGTAGTAGCACGTTCATCTGCCAGTGGGTCTTTCATGGAGACTGTCCTCATGTGTTTGCAATTTGAATATAATAATGCATTTAAAAGTTGAACGGACGTCGCTCAAATGCCTCTGGGCGCAATTGGATAGGATAGACCTAAAACCAATCAGAGCGATCGTCATTGTGTAAAGCCCGCCTCAACGTTTCTGATTGGTGCCGCGATTTCGGCGGCATGGAAATGGGCTTGAATTAGCTCTTTGCCAGACTACTTGCAGAGCAAATCTAAATTTGCCAGAAGTTGTCTGGGTTTTCCCAGGCTAAATTTAACCTAGAACTGTTACACATGGACACCTTAAAATAAAGTGTAACCCAATATTACACAAAACAAATAATAACAAGAAAA
The DNA here is from genome assembly GCF_949319135.1 of Squalius cephalus. Classification (NCBI taxonomy): domain Eukaryota; kingdom Metazoa; phylum Chordata; class Actinopteri; order Cypriniformes; family Leuciscidae; genus Squalius; species Squalius cephalus. Next base: position 5,283,849 of record NC_137130.1, read on the forward strand.
ATAAATAAACAATATAACACACATAACAATATGGTCTATCTCTTTCACTCTCGCTAACGTTACAACAGGAAAGTTTACATTTACACAAAAACAATAACAAGGAAAATAAATACACAATATAACAAAATTCAATCATTTATAGATAAGGAAAAAAAAAGAAAAAAATATATATATAGTGATTCCAGTGAATTCTTTGCAATTTAACTGTTTGCAGTTCAGCATAATTACACACACACACAAAAATCACCACAGAATTTCTGTACAAAAATGTTGAGCATAACAATAGGCTAAACTAATTTGCCGAGTATCCAGAGCTGGAATCTAGACTAAGTTGAAGCTCAAAATATATAAATATATATCATTTGATGGAATTTTTTGTATAATTCCTAATCAGGTTCTTTATTGACACAAACGGTTCCTTATAGTGGAAAACCAAGCCAAAACTTCATGCAAAGTGAAACAGTGATTTCTATAGCAAGGACTGGTCATGCATTACGCCACTCCTTTGGTTTTATGGTGGGTTAATGATGCAGTAATCTTGTGCACAGACACACAGGTGATTTCCGCATGCATTCTTCAGGAGCGGAGAGAGGTCAAAGTTTGAACAGCAGAGTTATAGTTCCACCAGTGTGAAGATGAAGGACCCGCTGAGCAGCTGTACTGTGAGTCCAGACCTGTTTCATTCTGTGTGTTAACTCTTACTAATGTGTTCAACTACTAACTTGATATCTGCTGTAGAAAGTAATAGTGTAAAGATGAGGTGGTCAATGTTGATCGAGGACATCTCTATATAAAACACACTTCTGTTCACTTTTACATTCGGAAGAATTGCTTATTATTAACTAGAAGAGTCACGTTTGTCAAGGCTTTGCTGTTAACCTGAAAGCTTGAACTTTTTAAGCTTTTTTATTATAACTTGAAAAAGTTTTTAAAATCCTCTAAGTTTGAAAGGGTAGACAGAGAGACAAGAAAGACTTTTTAGCTGTGAGAGGCAGTTTCGGAGATGTTAGTGGTTGCTAGGGAGTTCTGTCTGGTTACTAGGTTGTTTTGGTTCCAAGTGATTTGCCAGGATGTTGCTAAGCAGTTATTGGGTGGTTGCTAGGGCATTGCAGTTCTCTTGAACATTATAGTGTTAGACAGTTTTTGGTAATTAAAATAATGCTAAAATGAAATATAAATATTCAATTAAAAGTAAAAATGTTGCCAACTAACTGAAATAAAATAAGTCTGTGTAAGTACTAAAATTACTAAAACTATATATATATATAAATATTTTTTAAGAAAAAAAACAAAAACACTTAAATAAGTACTCAAAGTTTTGATAGATAGATAGATAGATAGATAGATAGATAGATAGATAGATAGATAGATAGATAGATAGATAGATAGATAGATAGATAGATAGATAGATAGATAGATAGATAGATAGATAGATAGATAGATAGATAGATAGATAATCTCGTGGTTTACTGCTTCATTAAACTGTATGATTTGTTTCAGTATAATCTGCTGTATCAGGACCTGAAGAGAATCTCTAAGAATGGCGAGTATTTCTGCAAAGAGCTCTTGGCCGTGTTTCAGCAAAGGTAATATACGAACTCTGCTCTCTTCTAGCAAGTTTATTGTAGTGCTTGACCTCTAAGACTAGATTGCATATACTCGACTTTCCATTCTCAGGAGAAGAAAATGAGATGGAAAAGAATATGATAGTTCTCCTGAAAATGTGCTTAGAAAAAAGTTCAGGGCAGAATCTCCAATACAACTGACACGGCTTTCTTTGAATTTAGATCTGAACTGGAGATCAACTACTCAAAAGGACTTCAGAAAATCGCAGGGAAACTCCTTAAAGTCTCGAAAGAGATGAGCGACAAGTGAGTGAGCACGTCTCCATCAAAGCCTGAGTTACTGTGTGATTTAGGAATCACTTCACATGAATAGGGTACAAAACAGGGCAGAATTAAATTTACTCTTTAAAACCTTGATTTGTGTGATTTTTATAAATATATTAAAACATGTAAACTAAGTAAAATAAGAAAAATCTAAAATAAATAAAATATGTTTTAATTTATAAATATACAGTAAAATAAATACATAAATGTAATAATTTTAGCAATAAATATTAAAGGATGAAAGCTAAGTAGATAAAATATTGATTTTTTTTTTATAAAAAATGGATAAAAAACGAGATTTATAAGGGCAGTTTCCCGGACAGAGATTAAGCCTAGTCCTGGCCTAAATTGCCCTTTAAACCAGATTAACAGAAATCTGCTTTCCCTGTCATGGTTTTAAATATCCCTAGACTCATAGTTTAATAAACTGATTTCCTGGAGGAAGACTAGAGCTACTCCAGGACTAAATTTAATCTTAAATTAAACCTACCAGTATATATATATATATACATATGTGTGTGTGTGTGCAGTTTTACTTGGCTGTTTGCTTTAAAAGAGTTTTCTCTTGTTCAGTTTTTTTTTTTATTGTATTTTTTTTTATTGCAGTCGTTTTCTGCTGTCAATGTTTTCCTTGGATTTGCTTCTCAGTACCATGCAATTTTAAGATTTTCTTGGTTCATTCATGCTAATTCAGATTAGCACAGTTGGTTTTAAATTAATCCGTTTTTGTTTTTTTTACTCTAGTCCACTGTAGCCAGTTGCATAAACTGTTAAGACTAGTCTTACAAGTTAGTCATCCAATTTTATTCTTTAAAACTGTTAATAACTTTTTAAAGTCAGTAACATAAAAACATAGATTGGTCTAATTTGACACCGAACAGTAAGATTGATTACCCCTAACTAACTTCTAGTTGATCATACTAGTTCTTAAGACACAGTCTTAACATAATGGCTATGTTTATGCAACTGGCTAGTAATCTGTACTTAGTCTGTTTCAGAAAGACATTTTTAAAGACACGATTACCTACCTATTCCTATTCAAGATAATCTATTCTAGATTAATGCCTACTCCTGGAAACCACCCCATAGTTTATGAATTGTTGCTGTTCATGTCAAGAGTTTAGACTTTTTTTGCAGTGTAATGTATCTTGCATCAGCAGTGCAGGTTAATATTTGATGCTCATTGACAGTTTTTCCTCTTCAAAGCTCCACATATCGTGCGTGGTCCTTCATATCAGATGAAATGTACGCCTCAGCAGATGCTCACCGGTATGAAGCTACGCTGGATGATACGCTCTTTTTATTATTCATGCGAGTTGCTGTTGTGTATTTACCTTGGGCTTATTCTTTCAGCATACTGGGAAATGCTCTCAACCAAGATGCTATTCAGAAAATCCGTCAAATCCTAGATGAACACGGCAAAAGAAAAAGACCGGTATATCACTTCACGTTTATGCAACATATGCATATATTCACATTAGGATTTACAGAAGCATGTTTACATTAAGTCTTGTTTGTACACAGCTTGACAATGCCGTTGAAAAATCAGGAAAGCTTGTTCTTACAAACTGGAGTGAGCAAATTAAGGTAAGAAAATACTTATAGAAGTGTGTTTTCTAATTCTGAGGAATCAAATCAAATGAACCCAATATTAAAAAAGGAATTTTGCCATGAGGAGAATACGTTTTGAACAGAAATGTCTGTTTCTACAGCTGAAGAAGAAGCTGATTGGGTTGACTAGAGAACATGAAGCTCTCTTCAGCTTCGTGGAGAAAAATAAGCAAATCAGCACAGAGAAAGAAAAGCAGAAGGTATTTGTGATTGCTCACTGACAGGGAAAAAATAGGTTAACACAACTATTTTTGTGATATTATGTATTCGTTTTTGTCCAGATGTTTAACAGATTGACTAAATCAGCAGAGCTTCAGGCCAGAGTTGATGAGGAATATTTCAACACCAACATGGAGGGTCACCACATCCGTCTGAGGCTGGAGAACACACTGAAAACCTGCTACCAGGTTCAGGCTGTTTTACACATCCTGATATTTATGTATTGTCTTGGAAGCCATTGCATTTTGACTGATTCAGTGCTGCATTTCAGATCGTCCAGGAGCTTGAGAAGCAGAGAATAGAGACTCTATCCGACACCTTAAACAAGTACAGCCTCTTCATGACTGTATACGCACAGACCGTCATTCACGTGAGCACTGCCTTTGAATTCATGAGTGTGAATATGAATCGAAATGACCACGAACTGGATTCAGTACTGTTCAATACTTTAAAAAAACATTTCATTTACTATTGCCACACAGTAACACAACATTCTATAATTTATAGTTATGTATTTATATTATATACTTTAATATTTTGTAAAAAAAAAAAAAAAAAAAAAAAAAATTATATATAAAAAAATATATATATAAATTTGTCTACATATTAAATAGAGTAAATTAAAGTATTCTGGGAAATTAACCTGCTTCTGTTCCATGGTGTTATATCAGTTAAAAGTTAATTCAATAGATACCATTTATGTGCATTATAACACTTTACAATAAGGTTTCATTCGTTAACATTAGTTAACATGAACTAACAATGAAAATTACGTCTAAAGCATTTATTATGTTAATTAATGTTAATACGTTAACTAATGTTAACTAATGGGACCTTAACGTAAAGTGTTACCATTTAATGTATATATTACATAAATGTAACTTTACACATACACACACACATTTTTATGTGTGTGTGTATATATATATATATATATATATATATATATATATATATATATATATATATATATATTATATATATATATATAAAATGGAATTATGTCCTTGTTTAGATTTCTCTTGAGGTGGTTAAACTGACTTTTAAGTCTTTTTTTTGGTGGCAGAGTCACAAACAGATCGAGCAGGCCGTACAGAGGGTTGATGTGGAGAAAGACATTCAATCACTGGTCGAGGATGTTGGCGCTACAGCGGACGAGAACAAAGCTGAATTTCTCATGGCTGACTACTTTGTAAGTCTTTGAGTTTACAGCACAAACTCATGTGGAAGGAATTTAAATGAAATGGCTTGTTTTGTGTGTGTGTGTGTGTGTGTGTGTGTGTGTGTGTGTGTGTGTGTGTGTGTGTGTGTGTGTGTAGGAGGAAGAAGGAAAAACAGTGATGGGAAAAGATAGAAGGAGAGATGGCATCAGGACTAAGCTTCAGCGTCTAGAGGACTGCATCACAAAAGCTAAAAGCGACAGAGAAGGTTTGGATCTTGTAGGCTGGGATTTTTTTCTTGGCTAAGGGGGGGGGGGGGGGGGGCTTAACAACTCAGAGGGGGTGCTAAAATAATTTAAAAGTGACCTTCAATATCCTGCATTTCATTTATTTATTTTTCCATTTTACCTTAAAACTATAAATTCACAAGGTCACATTTTAAAGTGAAGAGTTATTAAGCACGTTTTCAATTTCGCTGAACATCTTTATTATCACCTTATCAGCTCTTTGAATTATGAAACCTGCTGGCTGACATTCCCACCCACTGACCAGAAGAGTTAATGAAGGCTTTAAAACTGCAGTGAGTGAACCAATGCGTTTGTGTTTTAAACACGTGAACAGAATGGAAAAGAGCGCAGGGTGTCGAGTTGAACTTTTAACTTGACGTGGCGTTTTAAAACATGGCATGAGAAACTGAAGAAGCAGACAAGGCACAACGATCAAAGAGACGTCTATTAACGTATTATTTTTAGATTGAAAAGAAAAACCTTTTCTTTTTTTCATCACCACTTAGCTGGGGCAAACAAAGTGCAAGAATTTAAATTAAAATTCATATTATTTTGCGTTTATAATGTGAGTGAATCTTCTGTTAAGCCACCGAAGTAGCAGATTACAAGAGGACGATACGTCTGTTATAAACTAATCTGAGATGTATCTGGAGTCCGCTGTCTTTTGCTTCATATTTAATAGCGCTCCATTAGGATCGCTGCTAATGTGCTCTGTACCGGAGCGTGGCCTAATTGACTCCTCATATCAAGACCATTGTTTGTATAGGGACATTAAAACATTTATTAAATTTTATTTTAGGTTTTTAAAGGGGTGGTTGAATATGATTTCACTATTCTAACTTTAGTTAGTGTGTAATGTTGCTGTTTGAGCATAAACAACATCTGCAAAGTTACAACGCTCAAAGTTCAAAGGGAGATATTTGCTTTTAAAGAAATCGCTTTTTAAGGACTACAGCAAACGGCTGGTAGAGACTACACCACATTCCTCCCGGGTTAATGACATCACCAACCCTACAATTTACATAAACCTCGCCCCCTGAACACGATTTATAGATTATCAAGACAGAATCCTGTGCCGGGAGCAGCAGCTCATTTGCATTTAAAGAGATAGACACAAAAACGGTGCGTTTTTTTGCTCGCCCTCAAAAAGTGACAACTTTAACATGCTATATAAAAATATCAAATATCAAAAAAAATATTTTGAGCTAAAACTTCACATTCACACTCTGGGGACATCAAAGACTTACTTTACATCTTGTGAAAAGGGCATTATACCACCCCTTTAATTATTTTTTATTAAAGGTTTCAGTTAAGAGCTTGATGTATGGTTAGTAATGGATAGTTCACCAAAAAATGTAAATCTTGTCATTAATTACTCACCCTCATTTTCGTTCATCTTCAGAACACAAATTAAGATATTTTTTAATGAAATCTGAGAGATTTCTGTCCCTCCATTGACAGCTACGAAACTTTGACGCTTCAAAAAGTTAATAAAGAGATCGTAAAACTAATCCATATGAATTTAACGGTTTAGTCCAAATTTTCTGAAGAGACTCGATTGCTTTATATGATGAACAGATTTAATTTAGGCTTTTATTCACATATAAACATTAAACAGCGAACATAAACAGAAGCTCAACCGAACCTGCGTAACACGAGAACGAACCTCATTGGTTTTTGCTGAAGCTACTACTTTAGAAGAGGACATCTGGGGGAATTGAATTTTAAAAAAGTGTGATATGACCCCTTTAAATAGAACTGGTTTATTCCTCAGAGATCTTATTAGGTGGTTCTGTCCTGTTATATTGTTCACATTATATGACATCTAGCTCAACGCTGACACAAATCTGGTTTTCAGGTTTAGAGAAAATGGTGAAAGTATACACAGAACAACCAAACTTCTCAAATAAAAAAACCCTGGAGGAAACAGAACAGTTACTGGACGAGGTGAGATGTCACATTTCATTCCAATGTTCTGCTAAATTTCAAGTATTTGCTTTACTTAAATTTTTTTCAAAAAACAGGTTAATGAAATTTTCATTCAGACTTTTTGACCCCACTGTGTTCAAATATTGTATTAAAAAATTATTCAACAAAAAGGTTTTAACAAAAAATAAATACTGACTGATCTCTCTCGGTAGGCCATCCTCAAACTGGACCTTTTAGAGGCGACGCACTGCAAACTGACTCACAGTCTGGCGGAGTTAGAGGGAAAACCCAAATCAAGACATCGATTCAGTGACAGCATCACTAAATGGAAAGAAAGGGTGAGTTTTACACATCCTATCCTGAACACCACCTGTTCAGTTCTAGAAGCGTTATTTCGTTTGTTGAAATAAAATTGACGTTAATGATACACTATGTAACTTTTGGCCCTCTAGCGGTTAAAAAACAAAACTGCAAGCATTTTGCGGAAGAACATTGTTTTGGTTGAGTTTTAGCTCTGAATTTTTCTCATAGCTTAAAAAAAGAGAGAGAGATTATTCCACTGCTTATAAAACAACCAGTGTAGATGGAAAGGATCTCAAGCTGACTAGCTAAAGACATTACTGTAGCTTTACCCATTAATAGACATGATACTCCCTTGAAAATGAATTCCAGCACATCGCTACAACAACTATAATGTAATAACTTTCACAAAAGATAATGCTTTACAATTACCTCTATTTACAAATAACTATGTTAGAGAGCTACATATGGCAATTTATCTGTTCAATGAAATGCAACTCACCTGTTGAGTAATAAAAACGCCACCATCTCCGCATCGATTTTACATTTCAGATCTCTCAGTTCTCGCCTTCTCCGAACAGCCCAATAATATCCAACGAGCTCTGTCGCGTTTCTCTGTCAACCTTTCTCGCTTGTTGTGACAACTAACCTATGGCACTCCAATACTATTAACGCAACAAAGTAGCCTATACATATTTAAAAGTAATATTGTTTGTTTGTAATTAGTATAATCACTATCTGATAGTTGATAGAGACCCAACTTCGAGGGAGGACCCGATTTGTCATGACTGGAGCAACTTTTCTCTATTTATGGACATGATGAGACAAGCACTGGCGGGTGACGCAAGTACACAATTTCCCGAGAAACCCATCCCGTCAGGTCTAAAATAAAAACACTTTCAATAGACTTACCATTGTGAATCTGGGTAAGACAAAAACACGTTTAGGAAGAAGGATTGATAATGTATTGACTCAAATAAGTTACATAGTGTACCTTATATATATAAAAAGTTTTAGTTAGTTGCCAAGAAAACTTTTCCCATTTTCATTTAGTTTAACTTGATGTACTAAAATAACTAAAACGGAAAAATAAAAACTATATAGATAAAAAAACTTGACAAAACACTACACAATAACTATAACTTGACCTGAAATTAAAAATGATTAAATTATAATAAGATCTCTATGATAACAAAATACCACTGAATTTTAGTAAAACTATTATTAGCATGCATTTCAAGTGCATAGTCTGTGTAGGTACTGCAGGGGGATGCATAAATAGAATTTAAAAAAAATTTTTTAAATATGGTTATTTTGTTTTATATATATATATATATAGATTTAAACTCTTAAATCATCCTTGGCTGATTCTGATTCATGAAATAGCTCCATTAAACATGCAAGTCTTGATGAATCCAGGACATGGAAAGCAATATAAACACAAGTGGGTTAACTGAGAAAATAGGCCAACTCTAGTTTAGCATCATATTTTGTTTGTGCTGTTGCTTTCAAACAGCCTACACTTTGTTAACTGTAATATATACGTTTTCCCAAGGCTGCAGGGTGGAGAAAGACAGTATCACAATTTTTAGAAACAAGGTTTAGCTAAAAATCACCCATATGTTTCTTGAGTTTTTAAATTCTATCTCGGGTTTTGCTCCAGGACTGCGAGCACAGCGTAGTGCAACTTTCCCGACCTATGAGGATCAAAAAGACTCCGTTCAGATCCCGGCAGTCCATGAGGACCAATAAGAGTGCGCTGACCAACCAAAGCCCTGATAGGACAAGCAACGAGCCCTCGAATGAGACGACCAAAGTCGATGATCAACAGAGCGGTCCGGTTAATGGATGCGTGACTGAAGCTGAAGAGGATAAAGGTGAACAGCGAACCACATGTGTTTATCTTCCCTTCCATTCAAGGGTTTTCTTAACACACAAACTGATTTATTAAGCAGGTGCAGAACTCTGCTCAGTCGGCAGATGCAAGGCTTTATACAGCTTTACGTCAGAGAGAGAGGACGAGTTAAACATTACTGAAGGTAATATGGTAGTTCATCTTAATACATCATCCCTCAGCACATGCTTTCTGTTGACTCTCCCTCTTCAATCTGGCAGGAGACGTACTGGACATCTTTCAGAAGGACGACACGGGCTGGTGGTTCGGTGAGCTGAACGGACAGAGAGGACATTTCCCTTCCACGTACGTCGAAGAGCTGCCTGTTTTTACTGCGATGAAGTCATCTGAAGCTTAGCTTCAAAAGAGCATGTGAAAGAAAAAGGTCACTGACCTCGGTGCCACTGAATTATGATTCATTCATGCTGTAGAGTTAAACAGACTTTAAACTAATTACTTTCCCATGACCTTTCCATGTGATTACAGGAAAAAGGACTTTTGAAAATCATTCAAATGAATCATTTCAACAGATTCACTGACTCCAAAGTACAATTTACTCATAAATCATACATTACTACAGCTTGTGTGTAGTGTTACGGTGCACAAGAGCAATATCTAGCCGATTAAATATTTTAGAGCAGTTTATTTGCTACAAAAATTCCTATAAAGTTTGGAAAGGCTTTTTATTTATTATAAAAGGTCATGTTTTCAAGTTTTTCATGACCATGGGAAGCCTTTCAATGAAATACAAGTGTGTGGCTATAAAACATTTCATCAAAATGTATTGTATTGTGGAAAAATATAGAGATTTTATTTGCACAGTAATAAACCACTAAATGCAAATGGTTTAGAACTTCTTGTCACTGTAGTATAAAACTAAATTAAGACATTTCAAAGCACTTTTTTAAAAACTTTGTTTATTGCTAAAATTACAAATCAATAAATGAATGTACAAAAGATTGAAAGGTAAATAAAAGCTCAATATGTTTAGTAATGATATCTACAAATATGGTCTCTGACCGCTTCAAATGGATCTGAAATGAACAGTTAGCTACGGTTCATCAGTCAGGCCATCTTTGCACCACTGTGAAGCGCCACAAACTCTCTCCGGACATTAGCGAGGAAGGCCGAAAAGTTGTTGGTCTCCTGCAGTCTGTGTTCTAGATGTGCCATTTTCTCCAGTGGAGGGTCACAAGAGATGACTGAAGAGGGGGGAATATAATCACGGTATTCAGTGCTTAGTTTTGTCTGTCATACACTAACGTTTAAAAAGATAGGACTCAGTAGGATTTAATTATTTATTTATTTTTTTAATAATAATAATCTTTTACTCAGCAAGGACGCATTAAATTGATCAAAATTGACGGTAAAGACATTTACAATGTTAAAAAAGATTTATATTTAAAAAAGATTTATATTTAAAATCGGTTGCCACAAAAATGTTAAGCAACACAACTGTTTTCAACTCTGATAATCAGAAATGTTTCTTGAGCAGCAAATCATCATATCAGAATGATTTCTGAAGGATCATGTGATACTGAAGACTGGAGTAATGATGCTGAAAATCAGCTTTGCATCACAGGAATAAATAACATTAATATATATTCAAATAGAAAAAAGTTATTTTAAATTGTGCTAATATTTCACAATATATACAGTTTTCAATGTGTTTTCATCTAATAAATGCAGCCTTGGTGAGCATGAGAGACTTCTTTCAAAAACTTTCTTTTAAAACCTTGTAAATTTAAAAGTAGAAATTTTATTTATGCAATAATAATAATAATATTTTATCAGTATAAACCAATGCTGGGACATAATCACATGCAGGAGGAAAATCAGGTTTAATTTAAGCCAAAAAAAAAAAAAAAAAATCAAGGATAAAAAACGACCAGAAGACGAATACTTACTGTGGTAAACGCCCTCTGCATCGAGCTGGAGGAGGAACGTATGGACCATGTCTGGATCTTTACGACTGATGTTCCTGAAGACGAACTGCAGCTTCTCACCTGCAAATCAACAGATGTTGGTGATACACCATCAAAACTTTTGCAGTTATTAAAAATACTTTTAATTTTTCTCACAAATTATAAAATCAACAACAAAAATTTTAGTGAAAAAGCTCAATTTAAAATGGGAAATTTTTATTAGTGATTTATAAATAGTGATAAATGTTTTTCAAAATCCTAAAACTTTGTTCATTTCCAGGTTTGAATCAGGCTTTTGAACCTTACTCTATTTGCATGACGTATTTAACACATAATGAAAGAAAAAACACCAACTTCATACTTCAATCATACGCTGTAGTTTAGCACAAAGACTTTACCTTGGATTTTTCTGATCTCAAGACTGAGGTGTTTCTGAAAGACGTCTTTACACTTGTTCAGCTTCTTCAGTCTGTCCTTGTTGGCTTTGTTTTGTGACTGAATCACTATAAAAATGTATAAAACAAGCATTAAGGACATCAGAAATAATAAAGTCTGTTGTGACTGTCATCTAACAGTCACGTGCAGGAAATGAAGACATTTATAAACAAATAGAGCTCATATCTATTAGTTTTACTGGGCATACAACATGCATTTCATTCAATTATATTCTTAGCAAATGATTCACAAAAGATTATTTGGTGGAATGTTTCAGGAAGTGTTCATGAATCACTCATCTGTAACTGATAACTATCTCTCCACCTCCTTTATTTTAAGTGTAAACCATTAAGGCCAGGACACACCATGCCAACATTAAGCGTCGCCATATAAATTGTCTCTGGCGTCGCTCAGCTTAGTTTTTTTGGGTTGAATCGGCATCGGGCCGTCTGTGAAAGAGTGAACTCTGATTGGCTGTTCAGCTTAGAGAACGAGTCAGGGCACGGCAATAAAAGTGAAAGTGATGAAAGGGGGCAAAGAAGTCAAGACAGAACAGACAGAAGGCAGTTATAAATGTATGTTTTCTTACCTGAGCATTTGAATGCACAAATATTTTCATAATAACATGAGCCGACTACCTTGATTGATTGGCGTGATTGATATTCAAAATGGTAAGCAAGCGCTGCTTTGTTTACTGTTTGTGTATCTGCGGTCCTAGTTTTTGTTTCACTTTCTGAATGATGAAAACAGACTATTAATACCAATTGATTCCTGCTGATATAGACTGATATTAAAGGAGAACTCCGGTCAATTTTAACATTGAGCTCATTTTTTTGTACATTTGGAGTGCTGTCAATACAGAGAACAACGACAAAAATCGGTGTTGCCTACACCGTGTTATCCTCTTTTTAAAATTTGCACCCTGTTGACTTCAATGGGGCAAGTTTTAAACCTGCTTTTAGCCTCTTAACATCCTTGATGTGTCATTACAAGTGCACAGGTCATGTGAGTGATTCTTTCAGAGTGAACACGAGTCAATTTGACTGCAGTAGATGTGAAAGATATGGATAAAAATGATGTTTATTCAGCCAGCGCACATACCTGTATTTACATCCTGTTTTCGGTCGAAATCCATAGTAATCGATTGTCAAGTTCACGCGCATGATCATAGGTACTAAACCAATGCGCGTGAACTCGACAATCGATTACTATGGACTTTGACCGAAAACAGGATGTAAATACAGGTATGAGCGCTGGCTAAATAAATATCATTTTTATTCATATCTTTCACATCTACTGCAGTCAGATTCACCGTGTTCACTCTGAAGGAATCACTCACATGACCTGTGCACTTGTAATGACACATCAAGGATGTTAAGAGGCTAAAAGCTGGTTTAAAACTTGCCCCATTGAAGTCAACAGGGTGCAAATTTTAAAAAGAGGATAACACGGTGTAGGCAACACCGATTTTTGTCGTTGTTCTCTGTATTGACAGCACTCCAAATGTACAAAAAAATGAGCTCAATGTTAAAATTGACCGGAGTTCTCCTTTAACTTACACGCAGGCACACAACGCATGTGCTAGTTGAGAGTCACCTTTGGTCCTTTTGGTGTTCAAGCGCAGCATTTTGTGTGTTCAAGCACAGTCAGCTTTCATCGCCGCTAGTTCTTTGACGTCAGCTTGGTGTGTCCCGAGCTTTACACATCAACATAAAGACTATGACAGTGCATGAGAGGAAAGAGAGGCCTACACACATTCCCTGTTTCTGGCCTGATCCTTCTTGAGCTTCTCAATTCTCTGAAATAAGAGTGCTTTGTGATGCTCCTTGTCCTCAATCTCCGACACAACCTCAAGCTGTTCAGCACTCTTTTCTTTCAGTAAAGATGTTTTCTCCTTCAAATCTAAAAAAAGTAACAATAGAGAAACATAATAGTGGTCAATCAACTGCTTATTGCAGATGGCACGTACTGTATATTAAAGTGTCAAACTGTTGTGCCAGTCAACATCTTACCTTGTTTGTAAGCATGTATCGTGTCAAACATGGTTTCATCCTCCTTGCATTTCTTAAAGCAAGTATCTGTGTAGGAAAAAATAAATACAAATCAACATTTATCAAATATATAAATATTTGATGTGTAAATGCTTAGTTTTATGATCAAAGCTCTGTAATTAATAATGAACCGAACAAATAATGCAATGCAATGCAATGATGACTGAGCGATGGACAAGTCTGTTGTATCGTGTTTGTTGCACACATTTTAAGACTTTTTTTTTTCTAAAAATGATGTATGTATAATCAAATAAACCTAAGTTGTTAACTAACAGTTTGTGAAATATTAAAACGTTTCAACAACATAAAAGTTATTCATATGTTTACTATAAAAAAATCATTAAAGATTTCACAGCAAAGACACAACCTGAAGGTGGATGTTTTTACAATTATACTAAAAGGCCTTTTAGTTGCTAAAAAACATACACTATCAATCAGACGACAGAAGGCATGTAGTAGATTGTGTGCAACAGGTTTTTCAGACAAGTTTAGATCATGTTGGTAATTTAGATACATTCATGTATAAAATATGATCTAGTATGCTTTAGGGTTAAAACCAACTAAATTGACACTCTTAATGCATGTTCTTGGTCTTGGTTCAGATTTCATCAGTGCTTTGCTTTTTATTCCAAATGTTGAATTGTGAATATCATGAGTTTACTTTTTATTTGTCTATTCATTTTTCAATTCTGTGAATCAGTCCATAAAAAACATCCATAAATACAGACATTACGGCCTGGTTTCACAGACAGGGCTTAGATTAAGTTCAAGTAGGACTTTTATATAGCTTTTATAAACATGCCTTAGAAAAAAAAAAAAAAAAACATTACTGGTGTGCATCTTGAGACAAAACAATGGCAGCCAGTGACATATTTTAAGATATGTCAGTGCAAGTTGCTTTCAGTTAAAACAGCTCAAACATGCAGTTTAGTCTGGGACTAGCGTAAGCCTTGTCTGTGTAACCAGCCACAAATAAATGCATCACAATATAATTGTTTTCGCCATACCACCCAGCCTACTTTTAATGTAGATGGATAACACTGCTAGATAATTAACATCCTGCACATCCAAACTCAAACCATGATGGCAAGCACAACACAATCCTGTGGATCTCTCACCCAAGACGGACTTCATGTACTGCCTGTGGTCCTGGCAGAGCTCCGCAGCCCTGTCATTGAGCACCTCTCCCATGGCCTGATCCAGAAGTTTGGTCCTGATCTCCTGCAGTCTGCTGTTGAACTGCTCCACTACATTATAGTCTCTGATGGATGCCATGCTGAGCTGCGAAATCATCCAAACAACACAAACACAATGACGGTTACTAGCAACGTTACTACCGCAGTCTGCTCACATTCAGGACATGTTCATTCCATACGACACCCTGTCGGTCTACAACAATATAATAATATATAATAATTCTATATAATATCAAATTAGCACACAATATGAAGATGTTATTGTTAGATATAAAACTTCAGTGCGATTCAATTTTCATATTTTTCCTTCATTTCTATGCGCTGAAACTTAGATGATATTGATTAAATGTTATTTTAATAGTCGCACAGTTCATTTAAATCACTTACCCGCTTTATGGAATGAAAATAAACACAAATTTATTTTTCTTGTTTTCAAAAATCGGCGCCTGGACCGTCAGTTACACCGGAAATGGCGTAACATAAACGCTACGTCATCATAACTACAAAATAGCGGCATTGAAATTACCTTTGTTGTTTGTTCCATGCTAACTGCTCATAGTGTACATAATTAACTCTAAAGTATGCATTTTATTTTCCCTTAAAATTATAGGTTTTTATTATTATATATCTTATCTGCGGTCGTTTATTTTCCCTTCATTCAGTCAAAGTCCCTTTGATTCAGTACAGTAGTAATGCTGCGCCATCTAGTGTAGTTTGAGCTCTACTGCACTAGGTGTGCTCTTTCTTTCATGTGAGACTTTCATTCCTAGTCTGAAGTAGCTTACATTTTAGCACATATTACATGTTTCTCATCAGGAACAGGAAACCAATACGCGTTTTGAGTAGGAAGTATAATTTTAATGTCTGACTGGCTTATAATTGCATTTGTGATCACAAATGGGCATATTAATTGTAACTAATTCTTTGCTCTGTTGATGAACATGTATAATCAAAAGTAGTGTATGAACACCTCCCTCTGGTGGACAGAGGATTTGCTGACCACAAATGTGTTTCGAGTAGAGATAAAATAATAATCAATTATTTATTGTAATATAAATGCAGTATTGTAGCCTATATTTTAGCAGTCTTATCTACCTACATGTAGCTAAATGCTAGAAATGTAAGTATGACTTATTTTCATTTGAAGATAATCATGCAAATCACCATAGAGGGATTTCAGCGGTATTAGTGTGGAGTGTTTTCTGCTAGTCTTGATGCAATATATTAAAACATTCATGTACACAATATTCAACTGTTACATTTTCATATTAAGCTGTTAGTTGTCATCTGGTTTTTCCACTATACTAAACTCTCATCTAAAATGTATTATCTACATTTTAGCCTCCTAGTGTTTTACTCAGTTACCCAGATGAAGGAAAAACTTCTTAAACCAGTATTTGGGCCACTTTAAAGTAATTTTAGGTAGGTTTTAGAGTAGTATTTTGGTTTACAAAATACTTTTATCATCATTAAAAATCTTTATGACAGCTTTGTGACCATACAATTTATAGTCTAGACATACACCAAGCAATAAATAAATAATGCCATGCTATTGTTGCTAAACTAAATGAGCACAATTTACTTAAAGGTATTTGCTCCTCTTTGAAGTTATGTGAACTGTCTAAATACTACTCAAAGAAGCCTAAATTAATAGTTCTGAATGTTGCATTCACATAGACTCACATACAGTTTCATAAAGGTCTTTTAAATACATTACCTATGTACAAATCATAGGACAAAGCATCTACAGAATGACAGCTGGACAGACACCAAAAAAATTACATATAGATCACACATGACGCAACAGATAACAATGACTGAGCATTAACATATCAGTGATTAAGAACATGTTATCAGTCCACTTCAATTGCCACTATAGTTCAAGGACACCATATCTTCAGCTACTGATATAGTAATGTCTAGAATAGGCAGAAACTTTACAACCTTTTTGCACAAATCAATTGTTTGCATGTCAAACATTTTAATACAATGCATTTTCATTCAGTTTTTTTTAATACAGAGGTTGACTCATCCAGGTTGACTAACCGCATATTAAATAAGTATAATTTAAATAAAGTGAAGTTCAAGAATATTGTCATGACATAACAAAAACACACTTCTCAATAAATACATATCAATAAACACCTCAACAATTGCAATCTGTTTGAGCGACCCGACTGAGACAAGCCAACACTGGCTCAAGTAATAGCGTGAGTTTGAGGCAGGACTATAAGTCTTGTCCAAACACTATATATTTTTAGCTAAGAGGGGCACCTGTGGTGACAAGTTTGTAGTAAGCTGCTTTCTTGGCCATGAGCTCCTCGTGGGTCCCTTTCTCAATGACCACACCCTGTGACATCACAGCAATGATGTCAGCAGTCTGAATGGTGGAAAGCCTGTGGGCTATGACGATACACGTGCGTCCCAGCCGAGCTTCATCCAGCGCTGCCTGAACAGTCTGAAGATTCAAAACCCAATGCAACGTTTTGTGTATTAAACCGTATTCAAAAATACTGAAAATATAGTGAAAGTGTGTAAAAATAGACAGTTTGCATTCACACATTGATATTGTTTTACCTTCTCGCTCTCAGTATCGAGTGCTGAGGTGGCTTCATCCAGCAGCAGAATTTTAGGGTTTCTGACGATGGCTCGTGCGATCGCTATCCGCTGTTTCTGTCCGCGGGACAGCTGAGAGCCTTGAGCTCCGACCTGAGTTTCATATTTCTGAAAAACACAATAGGGTTATCATTTCTACAGTTCAGCCATACTTAACACTGTAATGCCAGACATGTGAAATCATTGGCAGAAAAGTCAATGTGTTTTGTGTCAAATTTGATACATCAGGCTTTTATGGCTCATATAGTGAGAATATGGAGCTCATACTTGGAGGAAAAAGCACCTCCGTTTTATTAGGGGCCCAAACTGAGCAAAAATATGCAAATTGGTGCAGTTACTGATATTTATATGGACAAAAAGTAAGATGAAATCTGATAGCTTGTAATATAAATCAATGAGATTTTTATCACAGTATAATAGACTACTTACTATACATAAAATGCATATAAATGTCACGCTTTCACCCGATTAAAACATGTCTTAGTAAGATGATATTTAAATGCTTAGTTTTATGATCAAAGCTCTGTAGTTTTTATTGTGGGGGCAAACATATAATGCAATGCAATACAAAGATAAGACAAATAAACTTTCCTCAAAAGCCTGATGATCATATGTGATGCTCACATTTTAACATGATTTATCTAAAGAAAATAATCAAGTAATCCTAAACTGCTTCAGTAAATGTTAAATTGAAATATTACTAACAATATAAAAGTTATGTTTGCTTTATAAAAATCATTAAGATTGAACAGCAACGATTATTAAAGATTGAACCGGTCCACGACCAAGGTGGATGTTTTTAGAGTTATACTAAAATGTCTTTTATTTGCTTAAAAGTATGAACTATCAATCAGACGACATGTAGTAGATTGTGTCCAACAGGCTTTTCAGCAAAGTTTAGATCATGTTAGTATTTAGAGGCAGATAAGCCTTGTGCAGAATTCATCAGTGCTTGCTTGTTATTCCAAATTTCATAATCATTCATCAAATGTAATTGCCCCATCAATTTCCTATTTGTATCAATAGTGCATGACCACTGGTTAGTAAAGTATGGCTAACTGACCCTATATGTTTTCTTGTTGCATACTCTGTTTTACTTGTAAATGCATTAGATTACAGACATAAAATGGGCGAAGAACATTTCATGTCGACGTTGAGCCAAATTAAACTTGATGTGTAAATTTAAATTGTCAGTCAAGATAATGCATAACTTACATCAGGAAGTGTCATCACGAAATCGTGCAGATAAGCCTTCTTAGCAGCCTCTATAATCTCCTGCATGCTCACGGTGCGAGAATTATCGCCATACTGGATATTCTCTGCGATACTGCAGTCGAACAGCACTGGCTCCTGGGATACAATCCCAATCTGAGACCTCAGGAAGGGAACGCTGATGCTCTCAGATGGACGTCCATCGATCAGCTAGGGCAATAAGAGCAAGTCATGGTTTGATTTGGGAAACATTTTTACATTTGTCAGGAAGGGAAATCACTTCCTAATTAGAAATTGATTGTGTCACAATCAAGGATTTTACAATGCTTCCTCGCCTTATGAGTACGAAATTGTTAAGAGATTTTTTAATAGTAGCAGCAGTTCCTTTAGTTAATGCCATGATTATTTTAAAATAGATGTCTTCTGTTTTACTGCTTACTTCTGAATCTGGCAATAATTTTAGCTATAAGTTAAAGGGGTGGTATAATCTCCTTTTCACAAGATGTAAAATAAGTCTTTGATGTGTGTGAAGTTTTAGCTCAAAATACCCCACAGATGTCTTTATATATCATGTTAAAATTGTACATTTTTGAGGGTGAGCAAAAACGCACTGTTTTGTGTCTGTCCCTTTAAATGCAAATGAGCTGCTGCTCCCGGCACAGAGGGCGGAGCTTCAACAGCTTGTGTCCTTTTACCTCACACAGACATGTACTGAAAATTTCAAAAACTTTTAGCCTTTTATGTTCAAACCGGATTCAGACAAATATGGAGAGACTCAAGAAGAAGTGACGTAGAAGCAACAGGACGTCTCTGAATGGTTAGTTGATGAATTTATGTAGCTTATGTGTAGTTATCTCCTAATCATTGATTAGCATATTCTGTCTTGATAATCTATAAATCATGTTCCGGGGGCGGGTTTATGTAAATTGTAGGGTTGGTGATGTCACTAACCCGGGAGGAATGTGGTGTAGTCTCTACCAGCCGTTTGTTGAAGTCCTTAAAAAGTGATTTCTTTAAAAGCAAATATCTCCCTTTGCTTTGAACTTTGAGCGTTGTAACTTTGCAGATGTTGTTTATGATCAAACAGCAACATTACACACTAACTAAAGTTAGAAAAGTGAAATCATAATCAACCACCCCTTTAAGCCATTTCAGAGGAAGTGCATTAAATAAGCAGTAAATGTGGTTTCATACCACTTGTCCTCCATCCGGGTCGTAGAATCGCTGCAGCAGTTGAACGCTGGTGCTCTTTCCGCAGCCGCTGCTGCCCACAAAAGCGAGAGTCTGTCCTGGATGTACTGACACCTCCAGTCCCCTCAAAACCTGGGTGTCTGGCCTGCTGGGATACGTGAACCTGCACCCTTTGAATTCCACTCTGCCCTTAAAGTCATCCTGTAACAGGATGGAAGACGACAATACATTTTAAAAGGCAACAAAAGAGGAGTCATCAATATTATTTTTGTTGTCCTGTCCTATAAAGACTAAACATTTTAAAGTACATCTGCTAAAAGCAAATACTGGCAACTTTTACACTAGCATGTACTGTAAATGATCTCAAAGAGAATAGACATGCACTAAAAACCACACTCCAATTTTAATTTTGACGGTGTCTGTCAGCAATTATTTTGGGGAATAAAATGCATAAAATGACAGATATCACTGAAATAGGTTGTGTTTGTGTGTGTGTGTGTTTGTGTGTGTGTGTTTGTGTGTAAGTCTGTGTGTAACAGTAGATTGCATTTGTGCATTTATTCTAATAATCCTGCTGCAGTCTCTGATATTCTTTGCCTTTTGTTGTTTGATTAACATTAATGACACTCACTGCTCTTGAATGAATAACTTTTATAACTTTAATTGTTTTTTTCTTTAATATTTCTTACCTCAATACTGTTAGACCTACCTGCAAAAACCAAATGTTTATTTCATTTGTCTCTTTATTCTAGTATTTTATTTGCGCTGCTGCTTCTAAATTGTTTATTTGTTCTTATTTTTTTCCTTTTTTTTGTGAATTCAATTCAACGTTTGAAATCAGGCCTGTGTTGTGTGTAAGCTATTGCGCAACAAAATTGTTGCATTGTAAAAACAACAATGCACTGCATGATCAAACCTTTAGGAGAGATAATTATAATTTTTATGAAAAGTGTTAAAAAAAAAATAAAAAAAAAGATGTCTGTAAAAATCCTGACTGGAGCATTCCTATAAATAATTGTACATGATAAAAAGAAGGCTACAAATAGATCGATATCGGTGATCGGTATCGGCAAACACTGCTTCCTGTGATCGACGATCAGTGATCGGCTCTAAAAATCCTGATCGGAGTACCCTTAGTAATGGGGGAAACTTAAGGTAAAATTAAATTTAAATTTAAAAATTAAAATCATACTTGACTAGAAGTAGACCATGCAAACAGTAAAAGGAGTTAGAGGATCAACCAACATTTCAATCAGACAACTAGTGTGATCTGAAATATTGGCTAATTGTGAATGGCTGCCAATGGAGAAGAATGCTATTTGCCCACTGAATGGTGTAGTTCTACTAGCAGGGGATACATAGGCCATGCTAACTAGCCAAACTTTGAAAAATTGGGTTTTGATGTCTTTAGAAAGCAAATGGTGGAAGTAAGGAAACCGGTAGAAGCTAGCAGATGGGGGAAAACACATACTCTCTTACCCAACTTTGTCCTTCTGTTTTGCTGATGTTAATTTTGGGAACCCTATCCAACAGTTTGAAAATTTGGGCAGCAGCAATCTTAGCCTTGGCGTAGTCTGGTGTAAAAGATGAAGCTCTGCCGAGTGCAGTCGCGCTGGTCACGAGAGCTGAAATGACTCTGAGGAACAAACACACACACAGCATCTTTTAATGACACCAAAGACTTGATCTACTGGTGCATTTCAAACATTTCAAGTAATTCCCTTCCGTGAATAATCCTCACTGATGTTAATTTTTATATATGCAGTAATACAGATGTTTATTTCCATATGCATGTTACTTTAACCACAATCTTTGTTTATATAAAAAATACCAGGCATAAGAATCATTATTATTTTTTAGCATTACACCACAAATGCATTCATTTCCAATTCCATATCTGCTTTAAAGCACCATCCTATAATGCAATGTATAAAAGTTACAGATGAATGACAGCACTAAGCACTAACCTGAACACCATCATGTATGGAAGCCCCTCATTACTGACCAGATAGCCGCCGTATCTAAAAGAGGCAGCGAAGGCCATGAAAATGACACACTGGGAGAATGCGAAACAGATCCCGTAAACATGAGCTTTTTTCTTGGCCCCTTTATATGGCGTTTCTAGTTGCTCTTCATATTGAGACACAAAGTGTTTCTCTTTGGCCAAGCCGGCGATGGTCCTGATGTTGCTCAAAGCTTCACCGGACACCTGTATAAACGCAGAGTACAATTTATATGCATACTAACACACATAACACAGTAAGATTTCTTGCTTTATTTTGAATTGAATACGGTGACATTAATGACTTGTAGAAGTAAGCCAAGAACAACTCTGACTGGTTTACTGAGTCATGAGATTGTTTCAAGCCAATAACTTATGACTTTGAGGCTGATTGTTGCAAGGATTCATTAAAAAGAACCAGGAATTCATTTATAATCTGACTAAACTGGTTGCATATTCAAATGTGACATTCATGCTCTCACTGAGGCAGCAAATATACATGCATGAGTACATCAGACCTTATTTAACATGACTTTTACCTGTCCAGCAGCCTCCAATGCATTTTTGTCCTCATTAGCAAATCCCGTCAACATTTTAGACTGAAAAACTCCGGAGAGGCCAATGAGAGGGAGGAAGCAGGTGACCACTAGACTCAGTTTCCAGCTGAAGTAATACGCAATAATGAAGGAAGCGCCGATGTTGGTCAGTGAGTTCACAATCATGCCCATCTGTGAGCCTGTAGCCTTTGGTGAAGAGAACATTGATTAAACAACCAAACACGCAATTAACCATATAAATCTTAAAAGTGCATATCATACAGATTTATCGTGTAATTTATCCCCTAAGGTCAACTAGAAATGTTTGTTTTTGTGTACCATACAAAGTTCACCGATGCACCTTTAAGAAACACCAGCTTCGCATTTTAAAGCGTCCTATTATGCCTTTTTTTTTTTTTTTTTTTTTTTTATTTCTTTAGTATGTAATGTTGGTGTTGAAAAGGAGCATGAAAAATGCCTTATATAAATCTATATAAATGACTGGATTTCTCATGAAGTCATAAAAAGTGAAGCCACTGTGCCGCCACATTGGTATTCCCAAGCATTCCTTCACATTCTATTGATTTAATGGGAATTAATGAGAAAACATTCCCTACATTCTTACTATGCAAACATCCTAAACATTTGAATGGTTATTGGTTTAAATTCGGGAATTTCCCCTGCTTATTAAAAGTTACATTCATCTTTGTTACAGTAGCAAATATCAGATCAGCTGAAGGACTGAAGCATTAATATTACAAATCATATTTATATTGCAATGAAATATGAATAAAGATTCATGCTTTGTAAGGCATTTGAGCTGACCTGTGACTTTTTAAAGTTTTCCAAGATCTCCACGAGTCTGAAGTGGATCTTGGTCAACAAAAAGACATCAGGAAATAATATACAGACGTCACAACTTATGAGAAATGGCGCTGACTGCGTATGTATTAAAAGACATGAAGCTTTATTTCCAAGCATTTACACTGTCACTCAAGAAAAAAATGCATGTTAAACCTTTTAAACATAGTATAGTGCAATTTCATAATAGGGGATTGTATGTATTGTAATATTTAATGTGTATTCTAATCAATTTTTGCTAATAATCCCAGATATATGTTCATGCTTAATATTTCCTGCATGAAGTGCATAAAGAGTCGGCAGTGTGCAGCAGACACACTCATCTTAACGATTTCTATATATCGCTTATCCTGCCCGAAAAGAGATAAATTACAGAACGTTCGAAGTATCAATTAATGTACATACAGTATTTATATCTTAACTATTCATGTGCGACCGATACGATGAAAATCAGCTGATTTTAGTTCAGTGTTTAGGCTGTAAGTCCGTGATGCACACTTCCAGTGGCTTCACAGTCTGACAGCAGTCTAGAACGCAATGAGCAATCCAGTCATTTATATAGATCAGTTTTACAGCATACCAGTTTAGCAAAAAAACGTTGTTGTATTTTTGGGTAACTTTTGGCACTCACCCCCTGCACCATGGATGCATCAGTGGCTAGTCTGGTAGTCAGAGCACCAGGACTGTTAAAGGGGTTGTCGAACCAGCCAACCTCTTGCTTTAACATTGCCTGAAAGCCGACCTTCCTCAGCCGACGGGTCAACAGCTCTCCTGATTTAGCAAATGAGTAGCCCTGCAATATCATATCACAGTATCAGCGATCTGCTGTAATATCACGATATAGATTACTCATGGGAAAGGATAAAATGTAGATATGCAAACTTCACTAAAGAAATGTGGAAATACCTGTAAGAACTGTGAAAAGAAGCTCAGGACTCCTATGATGACAAACAAAAGACAAATCCCATTTATCTGCCTCCTCTGTTCATCCAGGTCTTGAATGGAGAACGTCTGAAAAAGCATCAATGATGCTGTTAAACATTCCTGTGTTTAATAAAAGATTATACTTAAAGATTTAAGGATGCGTAATATCTGCACCACTAGCATCTTTAAACGCAATTCCAAAAATACACTTCTATTTATTAATTATTTATACTCGGAATATTGTGACATCTATGACCAAGAAGAAAACTCAAGACTACAAAGGAGGCGTTTCAGGGAGCTCAGAAACAGTGCGCACTACTGATATAGAGAATAACTTTTGGAGTGACTTTCATGCTCAAACATCAACATTACACACTAAAGAAAGATGAAAACATAAAAGCAATGGTTGAAAAGTCAGTTCTTCGTCAAAAGAATGTTAAGCATTTTGGGGAGAAGTGTTTTCGGTAGAATCAAACTTGCTTATGTTTTTCTCTTTTTATTAATCTTGCGAAAGAGAAAATATTTTACCATTGAAAAAAATGCTACGTCAAATTTAAAATCTGTACAATTTATGCTCGATTTTTACATTTTCTGCAGAAAATGTTCTGTAGGTGAAGTGAGTTGCCTTTGCTTGTGGAAAACTCTTGTAAAAAAATGTTAGTGGTGTTTGCTAGGATGTTAGGCTTTAGATGCCATTAGACCTAGGATGTCATTCTCAGTGGTTCCTAAGTTATTACCAGGTCAAATCAAAAGAGCTCATCACCAGGTTTCTAGAAATAGCTTGGATCCTTTTTTCAAATGCATTCCACCATTCAAAAGTTTGGGATCGGAACGATTTTTTAAAATGTTATTTAAAGTCTCTTATGCTCACCAAGGCTGCATTTATTTGAACAGCAATACAGTAATATCATGTAAAATGTTAACATTTAAAACAATAGTTTTCTATATGAATACATTGTAATGTATTCCTGTGATGCAAAGCTGCATTTTCAGCACTCACCCCAAGGATTTCACTGAATAAAAGAGCGTAGATGGGGTTGACCGATCCATTGATGGCAGCACCTAAAGATCCCATCAGCATATACGGCCACTCAGGACGGTTATACTTCAGGATTCGTGCCACAGGAGCCGGTTCAATGACCTCTTCAGCATCACCTTTGCCTTTCTGCATGACAAGATAGAGAACTTTAGATAAATATAGAAAGACAGGGTGTTATTACATGGGTGATACTATATTCAGTTCCAGACCGTGTTGTTTGCTTGAGTTTCCTCCATTTCGAAAAGGTCTGAGTGGAATTCAAATTTCCCAGAAATGGCATCCGGAATTTTGTTTGACATCTGAGAATGAGATCGCTGTCTCAAAGACCGCCTACAGGAAAGGCAATTTTAATAAAATAAAAAATTAAAAAAAGAGACCATTTTGGACACTCTCCTCAAGATAATATTAAACATGAGGCGTTCATGTACCTTAAGCTGCTCTGATAGCTTCCTCTGCTGAAGCTTCTTACTCTCTCAAATCCATCCTCCTCTGGACTGGTGATCTCAGCAGCTGTGAGATTCAAGATTGTGTTAGTGTTTAAAGAAACTGACAGTATTTCAATTTTTGAATGATCTTTCACCCTCATATCATTCAAAACCTAGCATCTTCATGCAGATATTTTCCTTTACAATTCCCAAAAAGGACAACACACCAATATGCTATACAGTATTACCTATTGCATTTCTTTAGAATAATGTACTGTAATAATATAATGTAATAATATACTGTACATACAAAGTTGTGAACTTAAATAGAATATCACATAAACATTTTCAAAAGAATAAAATTATCCCTTGCTGAGAATCTGGCACGAAGTATTAATAATAAAAATGAAAGTTGCTGCAACCGTGGAAGCCTGTGATTTTTGATTTTTTTTTGCCCTACATAATAGACAAAACACAATAACAAACGCTGTCATGTATCTTGCATTCGGAGGCCTGATGTTTGGGAACATAATCATGTGAGACACTTCTGGTAGGTCATTATATCAAATTACTTTGATGACAGGCAAAGTTTAGCACAGGACATTTGAGATGCTGTGCAATGAGATTGGATAACTGGACTAACCAGCAGACCAATCACATGATCTGTTGAGGCAAAAATCACAGTGCTTTGTTGCACAGAGGAATTTATTCTGTAAATGCGCTTCCATCATAGTTTCTGCACATGTCCATGTCTTAAATTCATACGTTTTTTATGCGTATTTTGCCTTTTCCAGCGTTTTTTTTTAGCATTATCCCAAAATTCGCATAAAAATACACGGAAGGATATGATGCATGAAATTCATTAATTAAATGTTGCAAAATGTCTCCTTTCGTGTTTCACAGAAAAATACCAACATGCAGGTTTGCAATGATGTAAATGATTGCATCTTTTGGTAAGCAATTGCTTTGAGTATGCAAGCAATCTGAATTGCTGGATAAGACTCCCAAAGCTCCCTGTACTCACTCTCTGGTTTATCAGTGTTTGCATCCTTTCCTTGACTCTGGAGTGTGACTAGGGTGAAGTACACTCCCTTTCTGTCCAGTAACTGGCTGTGCGTGCCTCTCTCTACAGCACGTCCATGCTCAAAGCCCACGATCACATCGGAGTTGCGGATTGTGGACAGACGGTGTGAGATGCTGATAGTCGTTCTTCCCTGTCGAGCCTAACAAATGTCATTGAATGAGTGTGTGCAAAAACAAATACATGGAAATATATATAGGTGTGGTTGCAATGTTGTTCTGGGTGGTTGCTAGGGTGTTGCTGGGTGCTTGTTAAAGTGTTCTGAGTGGTTGTCAGGGAGTTGCTTAGTGCTTAAGGTGTTCTAATTGGTTGCTAGGGTGTTGCTGGGTGCTTGTTAAAGTGTTCTAAGTGGTTGCTGGGTGCTTGTTAAAGTGTTCCAAGTGGTTTCCAGGGTGTTGCTGGGCGCTTATGGTGTTCTAAGTGATTTTCTGGGTGGTTGCTATTGAGTTGCTGGGCGTTTGTTAAGGTTTTCTCACTGGTTGCTAGGGCATTGCTTGGTGTTTAATGTGTTCTAAGTGGTGCTAGGGTGTTGCTGGGCACTTAAGGAGTTCTAAGTGATTTGCTGGATTGTTGCTAGGGAGTTGCTGGGGCTTCTTAATGTGTTCTAAATAGTGGTTAGACTTTTGCTTATGATTGTCAGCTACAGGAAATCCATTAATCCACTCAGTTAGAAGAGATATACTTAAGCAAGTCAGGGCAGGATGAGTTTGGTGGATGTAGCTTGAAAACTGTAGAAGTTGTTAAATTTGGTCTCAGTTTAAGGATGTTATAAAACTCACCTTGTCCAAGGCCTCCTGTACGGTAGCCTCACTCTCATTATCCAGCGCTGACGTGGCCATGTCTAACAGGAGGATTCTGGGATTCCTGACCAGCGCTCGAGCAATGGCGATTCTCTGTTTCTGCCCTCCACTCATTTGTCCACCACCCTCGCCGACCAGTGTGTCAAATTTCTACACAAAACGACAGTGTCATAAAACTTTAGTTTGATTATGCAAAGCTAATATATAAAAATATATTTTAATTGAGAATTTTATTTTTTAAAAGGGATAAAACTCTTTGTCATCATGCACTTCCTCTGATACTTTGTGTATTTTATCAGTAAGGTAATGCATGTACAGATCTTGTACAGTAATTGGCACCTGAGGCAGATCCATGATGAAGCTGTAAGCATTGGCCTGTTTGGCGGCTTCTATAATCTCTTCCATGGTGACTCCACGTCGGCCATATCGGATGTTCTCAGTGATCGTAGTGGCAAACAGAACAGGCTCTTGTTCCACTATTCCAATAAGGGAGCGCAACCACTGGATATTCAGACTTCTGATGTCATGACCATCCAGGGTGACCTAAAAATGACAATAAATGCTGATACAAAACCACATTTTCAACACTAGATTTTAGGTTTACTGCATTAAACTGGCATTTATACTATCTTTTAACAACTAAGATGAAATAAGATTTTTTTTTTTTTGCATTATTCATTTTATTTATTCATTGGAAATAATTGATGAGCTGCAAAATTCTTTAAGAAGTCTGAACTAGTGTTTTTATTGTTAAGTAAAACTAAAACTATTAAAAAATTACAGTAATTGAAATAAAGCTGAAAAAATATAAATAAATATTAATGAAAAATTACTAAAACTGAAATACAAATAACAAACTGACAAACTCAAACTAAAATGAAAATGAAAAATATAAAAACAAAAGCCAATTCAAACTAATAATAATAATAATAATAATAATAATAATAATAATTAGTATAATGATATAAAGATAATACCAAAATAACACTGATTTGAACTACTGTACCATTCCTTCTTTTGGATCGTAGAACCTCTGGATGAGTTGGATCGTTGTGCTCTTTCCTGATCCACTGGGTCCAACAAATGCAGTTGTCTCGCCAGATTTGGCCACAACATTCAAATCATATAATATCTGAACACAAGACAAGGTCAGTCAGTACTGGATAGAATTTAACTGTTTAATGCAAATATCGTGGTAGAATAAATGCTAAAAACATAACCCACTTTGACTTCAGGACGGGAGGGATAGTTGAAGTGAACGTTATGGAATTCAATGTCACCTTTAACTTTGTCTAACGTATGACCTTCTTCTGAGAAGCAATCGATTTCTGGTTCCTGTACGGGAACAGGATGTGACAGTGATTAATCTTTCCCTGAAGCTGAAAGAATTAAATTCATTGATTTTTGTGAGAAGAACTGTGAGTGTGTGTTATTCTCACCCTGTCAATAGTGTCAAATATAATCTTGGCTGCAGCCCGACCAGAGGCAAACGCCTCAAGACAAGGAGAGGCCTGGCCCAGATTCATGGCACCCATAAGAACACCAAAGAAGACCTGTGGAGAATAAAAACATTCTGTATCATTCTTTTTTTTTTTTTTTTTTTTTTTTTAATACATTTTTACCTTTATTTATGATTATTTTAAATCACTTTTATGTAAAGTATTTTGAATTACCATATGAATAAACTTACCTTGCCTAAATAAACTGGAAAAATGTCAGAACAATAATCAATAATCTATAAAATGACTGGTCAAAAACAAAAATGGAAAAAAAATAAAAAATAAAAGCAACACTTTATTTTACATTGTCCTTGTTACACGTTAAATGTAGTTACAGTACTGTAGTAATAACAGTAAATTATGCATAGTTGCGAATAACTAACCCTAAACCAACCCCTAACTCTATAGTAAGTACATGTAGTTAATTATTATATAGTACTTAAATGCATAATTACAAAGTAACAGACACCTTAAAATAAAGTGTAACCAAAAAAATAAATATCATAATTTAAACAATGAAATAAAGAAACAAAATAAAAATTGCCATAATTTATTTAACCCATTGTAAGGTTTTCATTCTGTTTTACAGACTTTTAGGGGCCGTTTACATAACACCATTATCAACTAAAAACGTTTTAGGCCGTTCATTTACACGACAGCTGCATTTTGGGGGCCTGAAAATGCAAACTTTTGAAAACGATTCCAACATTGTCCCTGTCTAAACTACAAAAACACAAATTTGGGAAAACAGAGACGTCATGCACATAACATGTTCAGTCTATAGGCGTGTAGTGTTTCTTTACAAAGTGACATTGCCATCTACTGGCCTGGCAGCAGAATACAGCGTTTCTAGTCGTTTTCGCAGATCCGTGAGAACGGGGGGGGGGGGGGGGGGGGGGGGGGGAATCATTTTGACAACGTTGTCATCTTTACGCAAAAAATTAAACTTTTCTGTTTTTAGCACACTTTTGTTATGTAAACGTACCATAAGTTTGTGTTACCTTATGTGTTCCGTTCCCGTTTCCTTTTTCCCCCTCATTATTTGTTTCTATGGTTACCAATTATGTTCATCACCTGTTTCTAGTTGAGTTGCGAATTATCGAATTGTGCATATTAAAGCCCTGAGTTTTGTTCAGTTCATTGGCCTGTATTGTCTTTGAGTGTAAACCAAATCTGTTAACGTTCATCATATCTTATGGATTATCTTCATTGTTTTGTTTATTAATAGTTTAATCGGCTAATATTAAGATCCACCTCTCCCTGCTTCTCCATCATCTTTGTCTGCCTTGCCAAACATAACACCGATGTCATTCCAAAACTTTAATGTTTTCTATGCAACACAAAAGATTTACTTTCGATACGAGTCACAATGACCTCATTTCGTAAGCTCCACATAAGACAAAAATAGTAGTCCATATGACTTGTGCACTATATTCCAACTCTTCTGAAGTCATATAATAGCCTTGTCTGAGGTAAAGACCAAAATTTAAGTTGTAAAGTTTCTTCAGAATTTCTCCTTATGTGTTCACACTTGTAAGTCATACCTGAACGAGGCCTCCGGGTGTGAGCTCCTTGGTTTCAATGACCAGTTTTGAGCCGTACCAAAAAGCCAGAGCGTAACACAGGAATATGATGCACCAGAGGTAGCCCTGAAACACACCGATGATCGCTCCCTTCTTGATACCCCACACCTGGGCCTCGATGAGGTTCTTGTCATACCTGTGGGAAAAAAAAAAAATCACTTTACAGAGGTGATTTTTTTAAATGAAAAAACACCCAGAAAAGTGTCAAGACTTTATCATTAATAATCAATTGTATGCAAATTGACTAAACAATAATTAATCTTAGATTGATGTGCCAAAAAAGAAAGAAAAAGCATTTAATAGTATAGCTCAAGTTGAAAGAAATTAACTGGTAACACTTTATACTAAGGTCTCGTTAGTTATTAACATCAACACATTAGTTCATGTTAACTCCTTGATGGAAGTTTCAGTTTCTTTTACACATCTTCTGAAAGAGTACTGAATCTCCAGATCAAAACACAAGTGAAAAAAAAAAGCAGAAACAAGTGATATCATATGCAAGCAGATGCATTATGTAAAATAATTATTACGTTTGAGCTTCCATAAGATCCAATTAGGTTCATTCTCGTGTTACGCAGCACATTTGAGCTTCTGTAAGAACCAATGAGGTTCATTCTTGTGTGTCAAGCAGGTTCGGTTTATTTCAATTCAACTTTATTCTGGACTCGTGGTCCAATATAGATACAAGACACACACACACCAAATAAAATGTAATAAATTTAATATTTATGCTCGCTGATCAATGTTTATATGTGAATAAAAGCCTAAATTAAATCTGTTCAACATATAAAGCAATCGATTCTCTTCATAAAATTTGGACTAAACCGCTCAATTCATGGATTTGTTTTATGAACTTTTTGAAGCGTCGAAGTGGTAGTTGTGTAGCTGTCAATGGAGAGACAAAAATCTCTCAGATTTCATTAAAAATATCTTCATTTGTGTTCTGAAGATGAATGAAAGTCTTACAGGTTTGGAACGACATGAGGGTGAGTAATTGTTGACAGAATCACCATCCCTTTTACTATTTCAACCCCTTCATTTCAAGCATAATACACATAATTTCAGATATATGAAAGTGCAATATTTTCTGATTGAATATACTGTTTCACTTTGAGTATCCAGAAGTGAAGAGGGTTGCACTGACAGAGAGAGGGCATGCTGTACCTCTCTGCCTCTTTGTGCTCTCCTCCAAAGGCAGCCACCGTTCTGATGGAGGAAAGGACTTCATCGGCCACCGCTCCGGCTTTAGCATAGGCCTTCAATTCACGACCCGTCAGCCTCGCCACAGCCTTCACATCGATAAAACACATTTAGATTATTTTACAACACTCTCAGATTAGAAAATAATCTGATGGGAAGATCAAAACTATATGGCTGACAAAAACCCAAAATACCTCTTTTAAATGACGATTGCCATGAGATTTTTACCATTAGTTTTTCGACATTTACAACACCAGTCAAAAGTTTGGAATAATTAAGGTGTTTTAATGCTTATACTCCCAAATATGCTGATTTGCTGCTCAAGAAACATTTCTTATTATTATCCTTGTTAAAACAGTTTTTGCAGCTTAATTTTTTTTGGGAAACTGAAACTGAACAAAATTAATTTTATCCAGCAAGGATGCATTAAATTGAGCAAAAGTCATAGTAAAGACATTTATGTTACAAAAGATTTCAAATAAATGCTGTTCTTTTGAACTTTCTATTTATCAAAGAATCCTGAGAAAAAATTATGTTTTCCACAAAAATATTAAAGCAGCTGTTTTCAACATTGATAATAATAATAATAGATGATTCATATTTTTTTCATCATGTGACACTGAAAACTGGAGTAATGAGTAGCTTTGCATCACATGTATATTATAAATATATTACAATAGGAAACAGTTATTTTAAATTGTATAACATTTCACAATATAACAATTTTTACTGTATTTTTCTTCAAGTCAATGCAGCCTTTGTGAGCATAAGAGACTTTTCTCAAAAGCAAAACATTTTTGACCGGTAGCATACATTTGGCAGACGTATTTATCCAAAGCACTTACATTGCATTCAAGGTACTGTACATTGAATTCTACAAGTGGTTCATCGTATTAAACTATCTGTGGTGATACTAACCATTGCCATGAGTCCTGCAGCCAGTCCTATGAGAGGACTCACTGCTATCACCACCAGCGTCAGCTTCCATCCGCCAATGAATCCCACCATGAAACCAAATATGAATGTCGAGATCCTCTCGATGAAGATGGACACCTGGTCTGCTATAGCGTTGTTGATTTTGTTAATGTCACTACATGAAAAAAGAAGTCACAAACATGCTAAATGAAACAACTTCCTAAATTGTTTTTAAAATCGGTTTATCGTCCACAGAAACCTCTGATCACTCTTCAAGATGCACGTTTTGAGGTTTTGATATTTAACACCATGACAGATTCATGAACATAGCTAACAATAGTGTAAGATGGCACCAAAAAAGACTTGAATATTACTCAGATATTCTCGTGTTCAGCTCCCCGACGGAGTTGCAGTCGAACCAGCCGATCTCCATGCACATTATCTTCCTGAAGTACATTTTTCGGATGCGTTGGATCTGTCTGGCGGCGGCAGAAACCCAGAGAGCGATCTGAAACCAGAGTGCATACCCATGAATACTGTCAATTCACAAACTTTCTTCTTGAGGTTCTCCTGCAGCACTACTGAGATGAATTGATGTGTATTAGGACCCTGATTGCATCTCTTATCCTAGATAGACATTAATATTGGGTCAGTTCCTTGAAGTGCATTCATCTAGATGGCTACATACAGTAAAAATGTTTTCTTGTACCTGAAAGTAACTCAGGATAAGGACTCCAGCTCCAATTCCAACATAGTAAAATGCAAACTTGGTCATCTCAGCCTCAATATCCACTCTAGAGAGACAGCATTTACAATATACTGTATTAATGTATAATGCAATTATGTATAATGTATCATTTGATTATGTATTACATCTGTGCATTCAACAAATGCATATGCAAAGTGACACATTTTACAATGTTTGTACTATCCTGTATGTATATACTGTGTATAGCCTCTCCAAAAATTAAACCCTATACCTTTAACAGCCAACTAATACTCTAATGAGAGCTAGTTGACATGTAATAGCAAAGTTACTTATAGTAAGTAGAATGTCCAGAGTGGACTAGATCCTTGGCTCTTGCACAGAACAATACATTTCCCTCTAGTAGAAAGGTTGTTGTGAGGACAGAATCATGTGTATGCCTCAAACGGTGTCCTGAACATCCTCACTCACCCACAGTATGTGGTGGTGTTGTCCGGCCGCTCGACCACAGACCCGTTCAGCCAGGTAATGGTGTTATTGATGCAGGCTTTGTTGGGGTCGGTCAGTTCTTGAACCTCGAGCTCATACTCCACAAAGGTGTTGGTCATCATGCCATACACCAGCAGCATGAGAGGGGACGCGGCGCCGTGGACCAGAGCGCACACGCTTCCCACCGCCATCATCAGGCCTTCCTTCCATGTGGCAAAGCGGAACTGGGCAGAGGTCACAAACAGTGATGTGTGAGAAAAATCAAGAATTAGATCAATCTGAACCGCAGAATCATATCGAGACACTTACCAGCTGAAAGAATCCAACGGTCAGAGCTTTCTCTTTTGTTTCGTCGCTGCCCTTCCTTCAAACACAGAGAGAATTCAGATACTTTTTTGTACCTGAAAATTGATTTTCATGCACAACCTTTATGAGGGCATTAATACAAATGCACAGTAAAAAAAAAAAAAAAATAATAAATAAATATAAATAAATAAAATAAATAAATAAATAAATAAATTCAATTGAATCAATTGATTAATCAATACCAAGTATCTGTACAAATAACTGTAAATAATGCACAATAAATAGTATTTTCAGTCACACTGTTATTCTGTCAACAGGAGTTTTGGAGTTGCTGGGATTGTGTTTAATTTTCTAATTTTTGTTTTTCTCTTCCCCTTTTCACCGAGAAGCACTTTATATTATCAACCTACTTAACAACTACACATATCTAAAGCACTAATCCAATGCATAAAATATTAAGAAATGTTTCTCATAAATGGTAGCATTCTTGTTATATCATGCATAAATAATATGTGTAGCAAATTAGCTCTAAAGAAATATTAATAATAAATAATAACTTGTTATAATGAATATTTGAATTAACTTAATGTTGTAAATGAATATTACAATCAATTAACCTGTTTGTCCCATGAACACTCAGTGTTTATTGTTTATTAATTCTAAGAAATGTACATTTCTGGGGTATAGGAAATGTCTTTCTTACTTTACAGTACTGCTAAGAGCAAGCAGTCAAAATCTATGATTAGGGACTCCAGTATATGAACTTGAGACACGGGACAACTTTACGTGTGACATGAACAAGATTTTATTAACTAGACTAAACACTTAACCCAAAAGAGTTTAAAAGAGTACATAGGCCAAACCACGTAAAAGGAAAATCATGAGATGGGAAAATTAGATACATGTTTATACATGTCTGAAGTGGTTATATATAGAATATATAGGATTAAAAGGGTTTATTTCTCCTTCTCAGCAAGAATTAAGTGAGATTCACAACTCTCTACAAATTCCTTTTGGGGTCGTAAAAAGTATTATCAGTCTTTATGTGTCCTGAAACAGGACACCGGTTTCATTTGGGATATTAGTTTTGGGAAGTTTCATAGATCTTTGTTGGGAGAGTGAGTTTGCTGGATTATTCATTAAAAATAATTCATAATTTGTGTGTGTCTGATCCAGATCCGGTCCAGATGATATGGATCAATTTAGGTCAATAAATAACAAAATACTCACTTGAGATCAGCATCTGTTTTGTAAGAAAAGTGTGTAATAGAAAATTAGTTGCACTGAGTAAAACATCAAAAACTAATTAGTTTTTTCTTAATTGTTATGTACATGTAATTGCAGATATTGAGCAATTAAGATTAGACATGCATGCAGTGCACTACAGTTCTTACCTTTATCAGCATTGTTTGATGTTGTGTTTTTACTTTTATTCTTCTTCATTCTTCAGTTTGGCTGCATCTGAAATGCGATTTTACAGAGGAATAACTTTAGCTATTTTCAACCTCTCAACGGCATCAAATAACTTCTCCTTATGACAAAACACAACATTTAGTCATATCTGTAATACATTTTAGAGGAGAACTGAAGAGGTGGTAATGCTGAACTCTTTTTTTCTTTTCATTACTTTTGTGTGTTGAAATACAGATAACTTCTACATGCTATTATTAACCTGACACTTCATATTGATTATACAACAGAGCTAGTTACTGAATATTAAGAGACCTGAACTGATTATGTCTGATGAATTAGTACAGGAAAATTAAAAACATTACTGCACCATGGAAAAATAAATTCATAAATAATAGAAATACAAAAATGAGACAACTGTTGAAATCCAGATTTAGAAGAAAAGGTTCTATACAGAACTGTCAGGTGAACATTTTAGGGATTTAGTTTAAATCAATTAATTTTGTTTTAATCAATTTTTTTTATTTTAATTGGAAGAATTAAGCATACTAGAAAAAAAAAAACCCATTAAACATGAAAGTATTATACAATAATTCAAGAACACTATAGTTCTATATAGAACACCACTGAACCTTTTTTCTAAGAGTGGTTAGATTACAAAGCATCGTAATGTCAAAATCAGCTCATATCGTTTTGTTTTGCAAGAATTTGATAAGAAAAATTCAAACAGTTCATATTAAAAAATCTCATATTTGAGATTTCAAACTCTATAAGACACTGCTGGGATCTCTCCAGAAACTCTATTGACATCTTTGTCTCTTGAAAAAAATAAATGCGAAATGCATGCGACTAAAGCAGAAGTCAATCTCACTGCCAACTACTGAAACATCAGAAATATCTAATTGTGTTCTTTTCTATTTCCAAATAGACTTTATGAAAGATTTCAAATGCCCAGCAGTTACACTGCTCTATCAAATAATTTAAACTGTAATAGTCTTTTTTTGTAATGGAGAAAGCGAGAAGGACTGGTTCATACCTGTTGTGCTGATCTGCTCTCAGTGGCGATTCTCTCATGTCAGAGGGGCTCTTCTATCAGTGCAGTCACACCTCCAACACTATCTATTAGACTGATAAGACATTACCTGATCTCAGCCCGGCAAGGTCAAGGTGTGCACAGTCTGTTCTCTAAACAGAGATTTGAGCGATGGTGATGTGTTGGGGAGGGGGGAGGGGGTCATGTTAAAAGTGTTAATGAGTTGCCAATATGATTTTTTTCCTGATATTGGTCACATTTATTAATCACTGATCAAATCACATTGAGATTTACTACTAATTGTTAACGTCATCTCACAGACAACAGTAATAAATTGGGTTGAATGACCGTTGGGTTGTTGGTTTATTAAGACAAGCATATAAGGTTGGGCTTGCAATATTGGGTGGTACTCCTCATGCCGTAAGCACGTGTCCATCGGTGGAGGGAGGGGGTTTGGGAGGAGGACGAGGAGAGGCTGGAGAAGGACTGAACACAGGAGGAGCCAGTGTAAAGGAGGCCAGCTATAGTCGCTGTGCGAGTAAAACCTCACTTCCCTGATGTCAAGAGGGGCTCTAGCGACTGACGACCACGCCGGAGGCCCGGGTTTGAGGCCCGCACAGAGCGGGGTGAGTAGGACCTGGGTAAGGGGTTACATTGGTGCTGTGGACCCGGATGGGACTGAGGTTTAGGGGGAGAGTGTAACGGACTAGCTAGTAGTCGTTTTGCGAGTAAAACAGCCTGGTGACTGACGCTAGAGGCTGAGGCTGCAGACTTTAGCCTACTTCTTAGAGCGCCTGACTCCTACGCCAGAGACCTGAGTTTGAAGCCCGCACAGAGCGGGGAGATTAGGACCTGGGTGAGGGGTTACACCAGAAGAGGGCAATACAACGGCAGAACTGGTGGAGGGAGGAGCCAAGGTAGAGCCCTAATGGTCTTCCTGAATGGAGCCTGGGCTGGAGTAGGACGAGGTGGAGACCCAAGCGAAACTCCAAGGACAATGGCCCACGGCAACATCATAGGCATGGAGGGCCGAGGCGACGTTGTCAACTCAGGTGATCATGGTGGAGGTGGGGGCCTGGTAGAACTGGGCAACACCAGAGGGAGTGAGGACCAAGGTGGAGCCGAAGGGGAGGAAGACTGAGGCACAGCCGGAGGTCCGGAAGTCTGCAACGAAACCAGGATGACGAGAGACAAAGGTGTAGCTAGAGGGATGAGGGAGCCCGGTGGATCCTGAGTGATGGTGGACCACTGTGGATCTGATTCACAGAGCCATGCCGGAGGTGAAGGAGCCCGAAGCGAAGCCAAAGAGCTTTCAGGAGTCAGCGGTGAGGGTGGTGCCAGGAGCTGCGAGGCACCAGCGAGACAGGCGAATCATCCAGAATCATAGCTGGCTTGACCTGAGAAGAGAGTTCAAGGGTGGGGAAGAGGGTGGGAGTTGGCTCCGCTATAAAATCAATGAGCCAGTCATCTCCATCTGGATGGAAGGTGGACTGTTCCCTCTACCCAGAGAGGACTGTTCAAACAGCATGGAGGTCTCCGTGATGGACCTGGCGATAATCTCCGGCCTAGGGATGAATGTGACAACTGGCAGTGGCTCTGGGACAAACCCTTTGGCTGGCTATGACTCTGTGGTTGGAGGGGGCTCACACTCGTGGTCCGTGGCAGGTTTTCTCTTGTTGTCCAGGACTCTCCGGTCTGGGATGACAAGCCCTTTCTGGAGCGAACAGGGAGATGGCTGCCAAAGGTGTTGAATGTCTCGGGGAGTCTGAGTCGATGGCATCGTCCTCCATGACTCCCACGGAGATGGAGGATCTGCAAACCCATAAGGCACAGTCCACAAACTCGGCAAAGGGACGGTCCTCCTCCCTCATCAGCAGCATCTGTCCAAGAATGTCATCCATTCCACTCCAAAAAAAGTTTAAGGGTCTCTTCATCCCTTCACAGCCCATTGTAGAGATCCAGATACTCCACCACATATTCCTCTATTCTGCAGGTAACAGGCCCATTCAATTTTACTCATTTTGAGGGTTGGTTATTCTGTCACAGTCGTATGGTTGAATCCAACACGAAGAAATCAGGAATTCACTCAAATAGTCTTTAATCCACTAACAGAATTACACAGGAGAATAAACACGTTTACCACACGCACGCAATGACAAGGAACAGAACAAATGAAGTACTTATTACCTGAGTTACAGAAACTCAATGATCGACAGCTGAACATAATCAGTAACTAAGGAGACTAACTAGGAAACAATCAAGGATAAACTGAACTGAAGCGCAAGAAACAAACACATAGGAAAGAAAAGACAACTAAACAAAACATCAAACTGACAGATGTGATGATAGAAATTTTTTTTTTTGTTCATGTTACAATATATATAAAAAAAGTTATATAATGTAGCCTACCATTTGGCTCCAGTGTCATAATAATAATCACTAGTTGTTTTGAAAAATGTTCCCCCTTATCTACAATTGCATTCAGACTAGATTAATAAATGCATCATGTACGATCATAAATGGTGATAGTTTAATAACCTAGCGGTCATTCAACCCTTTCGGTGACATGTCGTTTAAAAAACATATAAATGATCAATAACTGATTACAAATCTCATACTTACCCCCACTATCTGAATCCAGTTGAAACATGTATGCTGTGTTTTGGGTCTGTTTTCCCTGTGTCCGTCATTTGACCCAGTTTCCCAGAGAGTCTGATTATGTATTCCGTTCACCTGGTGCTCTATTAATTAATTAACTTAATTAACTTAACTTATGCCGCGTTCCAGGCAACCTGTAACCCGTGTTTTTCCAACTCGTAACTGGGAGTACATTGTTCCAGGCAACCTTTTTCCAACCTTATACCCGTGAAAGTGCACTGGAACAGCAGTAAAACCCGTAACTTCCCACCCGTGAACTCGTACTAGATCGATGTACTCCCAGTTACGAGTTGGAAAAACACGGGTTACAGGTTGCCTGGAATGCGGCATCTGTCCCTGTGTATTTATCATGTATTCCTCATGGATTTAGAAATTAGCATGATAACACACACACACGCCTGTTTTATCGGTTTTCAACCCATTTGTAACGCATTAATTAGCTGTACAACTGTGTCTTCAAATTGCTGATATAGCCTAACTAATTTAGCTGATTCCTTCTGTCGTCATTGGCGTTTGTTATGAATAACAAAAGCAGGTTAATATAGTTT
The DNA here is from genome assembly GCF_949319135.1 of Squalius cephalus. Lineage (NCBI taxonomy): Eukaryota > Metazoa > Chordata > Actinopteri > Cypriniformes > Leuciscidae > Squalius > Squalius cephalus. The sequence goes on from NC_137130.1 coordinate 5,323,779, forward strand.
GGTCTGTTTTTGTTTAGCCTAACTTTACTTACAGGTGCCCTCGTTCTCTCAAATAAGTTACCATTTTAAAGCCATTTACTGGTCAATATTATGTTGTGAATAATCAGCTTTGTTCTTTTGTTTCCCCAGAACAACCAGAACATTTCTAAAATAATCTGAATATTTCAGAGGCAACATTGAATTACAGTAAGTTACCTGCACCACATGCACTTTATAACTTTCTCCGTGTGAAATTGTGTTTTTAATCAGTTATTCTCTGAAAATCTTCCCTCATGCTCTCAAATCTCATTCATGTTACTCAGAAAAAATAATATTACAGGTTTGGCGCCAATAATGCTATGCATTTTTTCTTATATCTTTATCATCTGCATTTGAATATAAGACATTTTAACTCTGAATTATAACTTCAAGTTTAGTCTTTTTAGTCAAAAAAAAGGAAAAAGCTATTATATGGCTTCAGGAGACTTGCAGCACAACCCATAACACATGAGTTGTGAACTCATTGATTATTTTTAGGATCTTTTCTGGCACATTTTTGTAGCTTAAAGGATAGTTCACCCAAAAATGAAAATTCTGTCATTTACTCACCCTCAAGTTGTTCCAAACCTGTATGAGTTTCTTTGTTCTGCTGAACACAAAGGAAGATATTTGGAAGAATGTTTGTAACCAAACAGATCTCGGTCCCCATTGACTACCATAGTATATTTTTTTCCTACTATGGTAGTCAATGGGGACCGAGATCTGTTTGATTACAAACATTCTTCCAAATATCTTCCTTTGTGTTCAGCAGAACAAAGAAACTCATACAGGTTTGGAACAACTTGAGGGTGAGTAAATGATGACAGAATTTTCATTTTTGGGTGAACTATACTCTTTAACCATTTTTACATAAATTGTTGCATTGAATTGAACTAGACAAGTGTACATAAGAATGGTTTCATGAATGATTTACACATTTGTTTTCTGCTTGTGTTTCATGCAGTGAAATTGAATGGCTGGGGTTGCATTATGCCTGAGATGTGCTTTTGGGTTCCACAGACAGAAAGTCAAACAGGTTTGGAACGTCACAAGGCTGAGGAAATTATTTAAATTTCACAACTATCACTTTAATAACATTACTAACAGTAAATTTTGTACTTTGCAGGGATCTCGGTAAGCTGAAATACAAGTTTGAACAAGAATAAAAATCCTCCTGTAGACCTGAAAATCACTGAAGTGCCTGGACCATCCACCAGAAAAGAGGAAAAACAAACGGAAAACGAATCTGCTGTACCTTTTCACTTTACTAACTCTTTAAGTACCTCACACCAACTTGGTCCCATAGTGACATTTTTGACCACAAACGAAATTGCTGATCGTGTTGATTCTTATTGAAATGACTGGAATTCACCAGTGAACATTCACAGAACAACAGATCATTTTACTGCACCTTAATACTGTTTCTGGGTCGAAGCCTCTACTTCTACTTCCTCTATCTTGTATCTAGTGAGAATACTCAACAACCATTTATGAGCACTGTTGATTTAAGTCACACATTTAAGCTTTTCAAAAGCCATAGTGTACATTACAGTCTAACGGCATCCCAGACTTCAACATTTTATGATTCAAAATAGCTGAATAACTAACCATCTGAGATTTCGGTATAGAGATAAAGGTTAGGATCATAATTTTCAGGAATATTACAGCACGATGAGTGTATATTAGCACTGTTTGTTTGTTTTTGGCATCTGATAGAGCTTTTGGACTTGGAAACAGTAATGTCAGACTTCCCATCGGACTGAAACACAAATGTTTTAAAGTTAAGTGAAGATGGACATTTTTAATTAGTCAAAATTTTAAAAAAAATTACTTTGATTTATTTCGTGGAACATATGAGTTTCCATGCATTTTGTTGAAATGTCTTTTCTTGTATAGCCTATTGTATGTACATGGTTGATTATTGATGTTGCTTATGTATTATACAATTTTTTTGTGTGTATTCATTGATATTAATCTATAGTTAGCTTTTTTCCCCATGTGCATGGAAGTGTATGTATAAAATGAAAATAAAATATGTAATAAACAATTCTTATTGTATTAAATTAAATATTTAAAAAAAATGAAATTTGGTTCCTGGAGGCACCCAAAGTGGTTCCACACAGTGCCTAATATAAGAGTTCCTCAGGAAACTTGTGTGGTTCCTTAGAGAACCGGCCCTTTTTAAAGGGTGCCTAGAGGATCTACAGACGGTTCCGCCGGTGTGGCGAAGTGAAGAACCCCAAAAGGTTCCTCCAGGCACCTATTATTTTTACAGTGTATATTTGGAAACAGCTACTGGTCTATGTGTCTTTAGGAATCTGATGTTACGGACTCAAATCATTAAATCAATTAGCTAAATAAATTAAATGCTGTTAAAATCACAGGTATCATCTTGTGGGAAAGTGTGTAAAATAAGGTCAGTGACCGTGCGGTGAATAACTACAAGGTATTTTTTGACCTGTGATAAATCACTTATTACTTATTAATCAGTTTTACAGCTAAAGTGATACAAGCTGGTGTCGTTGTTTGCAATATTCTGCCATAAAGTTGCATCTTGCAACTCTCCCACTCTTCATTGTCATTTGAACATCAGGTATCAATCCTTGTCTTTAAGATATGCATTCTCAATTCAATCCTGAATGGCGCTCAACCCTGTCCCCGCATTAAAATGTATGAAGTAAGATTATCAGTGTGTGAATAAGCCAGGTTTTAAATGCAAGACCCAGTTTTATGTATCAGCTCCATCTCTTTATGTGGTCTTAATGGGTCCTTGGTCTGAAAAGGGTTAAATTCTTAGAGTATTTATGTTTATTATACTTCCAGAAAGAGATTGAAAAGAGATTTACCTGTTCATACAGAACTTGATCCGCTGTCAGCATGTTTTTGGGTTGTAATTCCTGTATGAATGTAGCCAATGTCCTACTTTTCTGAGCAATCTTGAAAGTACTTTTTAAGCAGCTTTTCTTCTCTTTTCGTCTCTTCAGGATGAACCGCTTAATTTACTTTGTCTGAATAACAGCATCTGCCAAAAGAGTCATTTGAATGTGCCTCAAATAGGAAGTGTCCAGCAGCTCTGGAGCTTTTTCAACTGCAGCATTAACAATAGCACAAGTGACTCCTGCGCACTGTACAAACACAGTTTCAAAGAAGTCTGAGGATGTTTCCTGTGTTTGGGAATGTGCTGTTTACACGATCCTAAACACAGGAAACTACTTCTTTAGAAACTGATCTCCAGGACCTGGGTTGTTATCAACTAAAACTATTAAATATCATTGTTAACTAAAATGAAGTTAAAATAAAATACAATATAAATATTAGATTAGAAACTTAAATTAAACAAATTAGTTGTTGACTTGGTAACTACTTGAAAAAGTCTAATTTAAAGAACTAAAACTGGAAGAAAAAAAAAGCAACTAAATTTGAACTATAAAAATGATTTTAAATGATAAACGCATTCAACATAATTATTCAAATACACACACAAAAAAAGCTAATTAAAAATATTAATAAATGATAAATAATAGCCTACTAAAATAACAGTTTGGACTGGAACAGCTCCAAATATATATATTTTTTCTGTAAGACTTTAAAATAAGGTCTCATTCATTAACATTAATTAATGCATTAACTAACATGAACTAACAATGTGTCACGTAATGCAGACACTGGAGAGGAAGATGGAAGGTGAACAGTGAGATTATTGACAGTAATGGGGCAGTGATGAACTGAGCAGGGATGTTAGAGTCCAAATGATGATCTTGAGGGAGACACAGAGGAATTGAAGACACTGGAGACAGGGAGAATAGTCCACTATGTGTAATCGAGACCGGACCATGAGCTGGGGTGAAGTGTGTGTATACTGTAAGTAGTGTAGGTAATGAGTGTGATGATGAGGTGCAGGTGGGAGCCAAGGAGGATGATGGGAGATGTAGTGCAGATCTGTGACACAATGAGCAATCTGTTTTTACAAGCACTTACTAATCTTTGTTGATGTTCGCTAATACAAATAAATTCATTCATTGTTTGTTCATGTCAGTTCACAGTGCGTTAACTATGTTAACAGATACAACATTTGATTTTAAAAATATATTGTAAATTATTTAAATTGTAAATTATTGTAAATTATTATTTATATTTTAATTATTGTAAATTAGTTACTTATGTAGTTAACTATTCACAAAAGAAACCTTATTGTAACGTGTTAATTTTTTTTCTTTCCCCTATAGACCTAGATTTTATTTTCTGATTTTTAAATCTCTGGGTCTAATTCTTTTTTGTTTTTTTGTTTGTTGCAGTTTTAAATAAAGGAACAATCCTCTTGTTGTGTTGAGAGGAGAGTGTGTTGTCACTCTACAGGTGATGTTCATTCAGCTTCAAGAGATGCATTTACAGGCATTACACATTTATAATAATAATAAGCAGGAATTGACATTAACTTTTTTGCTCAACAGCCACTGTGACTAGAAGTTTTTCGCAGTTACTAGCCACTCAACATTTTCACTGGTCACAGTTTTAACATCGATACCATGGGGAAAAACTGCAATATAGATATTTTTTAACATTATCTCATAATTTGTCAGCACGAATATTAGGCTGCTGTCACTTTAAAGGGATAGTTCACTTTGAAATTAAATTTTGGTATGTTTTATCTTACCTTTAAGGACATCCAAGATGTAGGTGTCTTTGTTTCCGCAGTAGTTTCAATTTTGATATTTTTAGGTCAAACCGTTCTTGTCTGTCAGTCATATAATGCAGGTCTATGGTCCCATCGTAAGTACACATTGATGGCCTAAGACACGAAACGAGCGGTTTGTGTGAGAAAACGAACAGTATTTATATCGTTTTTACCTCTACACAACCACGTCCAAGTGATCTGAGGGCGCGCGCGCTTCCTGGTGTGTGACGTGTGCGCGCGTTCTGGCTTTGTCTGCGCAAGCGCCGGAAAGTGTACAAGAGGTAAAAACTAGGGCTGTCAAAAGATTAATCGCGATTAATCGCATCCAAAATAAAAGTTTGTGTTTACATAATATATGTGTGTGTACTGTGTATAATTATTTTGTATATATAAATACACACACATGCATGTATATATTTAAGAAATATTTGCATACATATACTGTATATATATTTATAGTTTATATTATATATAAATATAATTTTTTATATATATAAATAACAAATTTTTCTTAAATATATACATGCATGTGTGTGTATTTATATATACAAATTTAATTATACACAGTACACACACATATATTATTAAAAAAACTTTTCTCACACAAACTGCTCGTTTCGTGTCTTAGGCCATCAATGTATACTTACGATGGGGAATTGTTTAATTTGGACTTCTCTGTGCATGCTCTTTGAGGTGGTGACCATAAACCTGCATTATATGACTGACAGACAAGAACGGTTTGACTTAAAAATATCAAAATTGAAACAACTGCGGAAACAAAGACACCTACATCTTGAATGCCCTTGAGGTAAGCTAAAACATACCAAAATTTAATTTCAAAGTGAACTATCCCTTTAAGACCTGACGCACGGATCCATTACACTGTTACACATGCGTTTTCTTTCTCAACTGCTTACATTCACTTAAAACATAACTCATAACTGTGTTTACATAAATACTCGCCAAGACCATGATTTTGACATTATGTTGTGTGTATTTGACTGTTTAAGTGCAATAAGCAGCGAAAAAAAACACAATTTAATACAGAGAGGCGACTTATGTGTGTGCATTGGTTGTGAGCACAAAATCTGTGGGAATGAGTAAAATTATGCGCAATATACAAAATCCCACACCGAAATTTAAGCCCTGTAACACCAACAATATTAATCCGGAACAAATGAAATGAGTGAGTGAGGAGAGGCGGGTTTGTGTGTAACTCGCTCTTGGAGAGATCATGAGAATGCGAGAAAGCACAGCTGGTATCGTTTATCTATTCTGTGGGAAATGAGTATTGGAAGCGTTTCAGATATTTCAGTATCAATATGTATCGAAAAATCTATATTTTTGACAATACAACATTGCACTTAGTTTATAATTTCAGGTGCCTTTTAAAAGACTACAACTGTGGCTTGCTTTATTATTATTGAATGTTTAGAAGAAGAAAAAAACATCTAAACGATTACCAACAACATCACCATCGTTTCAAGCTGCTTTGCAACTGTTAGAAAAATGTTAGAGAGAAATGAGAGACATTAACCTCTAGAGTTTTACCTGATCTTTTCACTGCAGTTGACATTTTCTACCAGCTGCCGAACTTTCCAGGGAGATTGTGGGATTCCAGTGCTCCTGAAGAGGAAACTCTGCTTCCTGATCATTCAGCGCCCCCTGCAGGAGTTGAGTGGTTCAACTGTTGAACTTGAGCAGAACGCGCTCAAGAGAGTTCAGTGCAAGAGTTAAAAAAAACACGTGTGTTTCATGACAGCAGGAACAAAACAGAACACTATGTGTTACATAATCTATTACTTTAGTGTCAGATACAAAGCGGTGTCAGATACAAAGCAGCAAGGAAGAACAAACACTCTACACTAAAAAGAATTCCCACACTAGGCTACTGAGACAGACAACTGACATAGCCTAGGCTACTAGAAACAGTTAGCCTATCTGATAAAGCTGACTTCTAAAAAACGGTGAGTAGCCTAGTTTATACGGGCGGTTTGTAGACTGTTTTGCAAGAAGTGAGAAAATTCCAGTTTTTGGTGATGTTTGCAAAGGATTTCTGTCTGGGCATTTTTCGAGTAGCCTATAGCCTATTAATCACGCGTTTTCTTATAATGCCATGTTGATGTTGCAACAACGTTAGCTTAGTTTCTTTCTTTTGTTCTTTGCAAGTAGCCTATGCAACGACAATACAGTATCGTTCATTTACACGCCTATTAGTGAAGTGAAGTCTAACTCGTTTGTGGGAATCGGTTCTTTTAAACAGTTCATTTTCGACAGAACAGGTTCAAAACAAACCGAGCGGTTCTTATACGTCAGTACGCACGTGGTCCTGATATCCGATGTGTTGTGTTCAATACAGTTTCAATAAACCTATCAACCTAATGTGATAAATAAAAGAGCATCTAAGCAGATATTTTTATTACATTTGTAGTTTCATGTGTCCTAGTTCAACTGTTCAGTTGTTGCAGCCACGATTAGCCTACGCTCATAAAAACAAGTCATTTCGAATCTAAATCATTTGTATTTACAATAAACAACACTAATGTACATGTACATCTCTAGAATAAACATTAGTTTCAAGTTATAGCCTAATTAAATGACATTTATTAAAACCAACTATTTCGTATGTGCATTGATAAAAGTAGTAGGCCTACTAGTTACATTGCAGTATGCCTACTTTTCTTTCTTTTTTCTTTTCTTTTTTCTTTTTTAATAATTGAACTTTCATCGAACTCAATTCTGGTCAAATTGGATTGCTTGAAATAAACGCTTCAATGAATTGACTTCATATAGAACCACTCGTGAACGAATCTTTCAAACCGGCTTGTATGAACCGGTTCAACTGATTCTTTGACTAAATCAGAATCAAAAGAACGATTCGTTAACGAATCTGCACAATTCTCCAATATGGAAAGTTAAATAAACAGAGAAACGTAGAATTATTATTCCTTTATTTATAATATACTGCAATTAATCTTTTCTTTTGCTTTTACTTCTACAAGTTCTTCATACTGTTCTGCAGTGTCTTACAATCATAAGCTAGTTAATGGTTTACTAAGTCATGTATTTTATTAGTGGAGCTTTGACCAAATGCGTGCTCTCTCGTCTATGTTATTGATTTTGGTGGTGTTGCATGAATGCGATTCCTCTTTTCTGATGAAAAATTAATTTTCTTTTGCAGACATGTTCCTGTACATTTTTGGTCTCATAGTCTTGCTCTATGTCTATCGGTGGTTCAGAGAACTGGGAAGAGTTCCCAACAAATCTGAGAAGTTTGTGTATATCACAGGCTGTGACACGGGTTTTGGGAATCTCTTGGCCAGACACCTGGACACAAAGGGTTTCCGTGTCATCGCTGGCTGCTTCACAGAGAAGGGAGAGGTTGAGCTGAAAAAGGCCTGCTCCGACAAACTCACAACACTGCATTTGGATGTCACTGATAATGACAGCATTAAAAAAGCCACTGACACCATTAAAACCCTGGTGGGACAGAAGGGTAAGTCACCGAAACAGATGGTGCTGTTCTGACACTTTGCCTTCTATTAGTTCTGAAAATTAAAACTTAAATATCCCTAATTTTTCAGTTGATGGAAAATAATTTTAAATATCAGGATTAAGTAGTCAAAATAAATGCTTTTTAATTTAATTAGTTGCATAACTTGTAATGATATTTCTAATATTATCTTACGCTGTGTTTTCTCATAGTGTTCTTCAATGAAACTGTTGTTCAAGTAGTTTCTTCACAGGACTTATGAAGCAATCTCTTGTAATGAAAGAAAACGGTTGTATTTTGTAATTTGGTGTGTGTGTGTGTGTGTGTGTGTGTGTGTGTGTGTGTGTGTGTTCGCAGGTCTGTGGGCTGTGGTCAACAACGCTGGTATCTCTTTCCCAACTGCTCCCAATGACTGGCTGGATATTGAGGACTTCAAACAAATGATCGATGTCAATCTGATCGGGGTTGTAGCCATTACTCTGAGTGTGTTACCGCTCATTAAGAAAGCCAAGGGTAGAGTGGTCAATGTCGCCAGTGTGTTTGGCCGGATTAGTACCCTGGGAGGGGCGTACTGCATTACTAAGTATGGAGTAGAAGCATTTAATGACAGTCTGAGGTTAGTATGTCCCATAACCACTGAATGATTCTTCTGGAGACATAAACTGATCAGAAGTATTCAGATTCAAAGCATTTCTCAGATACAAACCAATGTAATATGTGACCCTGGACCACAAAACCAGTCACACAATCACCTGGAAGCTGAATAAATAAGCTTTCCATTGATGTATGGTTTGCAAGGATATGACAATATTTGGCCGAGATACAACTATTTGAAAATCTGGAATTTGAGGATGCAAAAAAATCGAAACATTGAGAAAATCGCCTTTAAAGTTGTCCATTTATGTTCGCGATTGTGCTGCATTCTCTAACAAAAATAACTGTTTTATATATTTATAGTAGGAAATTTACTAAATATCTTCATGGAACATGATCTTTACTTAATATCCTAATGATTTTTGGCATAAAAGAAAAATTTATAATTTTGACCCATACAATGTGTTGTTGGCTATTGCCACAAATATACCTGTGCAACTTGTGACTGGTGACGTGATCCAGGGTCACATGTGGGTGTGGCCTGTGGCACACTTTGATTAATCAACATATACACTCACCTAAAGGATTATTAGGAACACCATACTAATACTGTGTTTGACCCCCTTTTCGCCTTCAGAACTGCCTTAATTCTACGTGGCATTGATTCAACAAGGTGCTGAAAGCATTCTTTAGAAATGTTGGCCCATATTGATAGGATAGAATCTTGCAGTTGATGGAGATTTGTGGGATGCACATCCAGGGCACGAAGCTCCCGTTCCACCACATCCCAAAGATGCTCTATTGTGTTGAGATCTGGTGACTGTGGGGGCCATTTTAGTACAGTGAACTCATTGTCATGTTCAAGAAACCAATTTGAAATGATTCGAGCTTTGTGACATGGTGCATTATCCTGCTGGAAGTAGCCATCAGAGGATGGGTACAAAGGGATGGACATGGTCAGAAACAATGCTCAGGTAGGCCGTGGCATTTAAACGAAGCCCAATTGGCACTAAGGGGCCTAAAGTGTGCTAAGAAAACATCCCCCACACCATTACACCACCACCACCACCAGCCTGCACAGTGGTAACAAGGCATGATGGATCCATGTTCTCATTCTGTTTACGCCAAATTCTGACTCTACCATCTGAATGTCTCAACAGAAATCGAGACTCATCAGACCAGGCAACATATTTTTTCAGTCTTCAACTGTCCAATTTTGGTGAGCTCGTGCAAATTGTAGCCTCTTTTTCCTATTTGTAGTGGAGATGAGTGGTACCCGGTGGGGTCTTCTGCTGTTGTAGCCCATCCGCCTCAAGGTTGTGCGTGTTGTGGCTTCACAAATGCTTTGCTGCATACCTCGGTTGTAACGAGTGGTTATTTCAGTCAAAGTTGCTCTTCTATCAGCTTGAATCAGTCGGCCCATTCTCCTCTGACCTCTAGCATCAACAAGGCATTTTCGCCCACAGGACTGCCGCATACTGGATGTTTTTCCATTTTCACACCATTCTTTGTAAACCCTAGAAATGGTTGTGTGTGAAAATCCCAGTAACTGAGCAGATTGTGAAATACTCAGACCGGCCCGTCTGGCACCAACAACCATGTCACGCTCAAAATTGCTTAAATCACCTTTCTTTCCCATTCTGACATTCAGTTTGGAGTTCAGGAGATTGTCTTGACCAGGACCACACCCCTAAATGCATTGAAGCAACTGCCATGCGATTGGTTGATTAGATAATTGCATTAATGAGAAACTGAACAGGTGTTCCTAATAATCCTTTAGGTGAGTATATGTTATGAATGCAAGGTCCAAACATAACAAAACATTCTGCAATTAATTATCATGATAATTAGTTCAATTAGAGCATTTAAGTAGCTTTCATAAACATGCCATAGAAAAAAAAAACATTACTGGTGTGCATCTTGAGACAAAACAGTGTGCCATGGAAGTGCAAGTCACTTTCAGTTAAAACAGCTTAAACATGCATTTTAGTCTCGGACTAGCTTAAGTCTTGTCTGTTAAACCTGGTCTTCATGTGTTTTTCTTTGTTCTGCAGGAGGAACATGGCACCGTTTGGAGTGAAGGTTTTATGCATTGAACCTGGATTCTTCAAAACAAGCATTACTGACTCCAGTATCTTTGAGAGTCATATACACAGATTATGGAAGAGGTTGCCTGAGGAGGTGAAGGATGAATACGGCAGTGATTTCATAGACAAAAGTGAGTTCAAATCCAATAACCAGTTTCAAAAAGCAATAAAGGTCAGAAAGTTATAACTAGTAATTGTGTTTGTAGCGAAGCTGGTGATTAAGGAGAAGATTGAGAAGATTCTGGATCCAGATCTGATGAAGGTGGTGAGCTGTATGGAGCATGCTGTGGCCGCTGTCCATCCTCGGACCAGATATTCTCCAGGCTGGGATGCCAAGTTCTTCTGGCTGCCTCTCTCCTACATGCCGACCTTCATCTCGGATGCTTTCGTCTTAAAAACTGCTGTTAAACCTAAAGTTTCAGTTCTGTGAGCAGAAACAGCGCTACGCTCATGCAGCATATATATATATATATATATATATATATATATATATATATATATATTAATACTTAATTTACATTTTTACAATATTGAATTAAAATAAATTTTTTTAAATTAATTTAAATACAATTTTAAAATCTCTTACATTTGTCTTCTGGTTTTGTTTTTTCATTAAGGATTTGGTCAGCAGCAGCAAAGACATTGGTTAATAAAGTGAGATACACATAAAGTATATTTGTGTAATTTAACATTTCATTCTTGCAGGTTTGTATTGTGAGTTTGCATTTTCACTGTTTTTATTCATTTTGAGGAATACATGTTCACATTTATTCTAGAACTACAATAAGCATCATGTTCACACACAAACTCTTCTGCACCTTTACTCCTGATTTCTCTCCACATGGGGACAGGAGAGCTGTCAGTCAATAAATGGGAAAACGAGGTACCTTGTGTTACTTTACTTACTTGGAAACTAAAGAAATCTGATTACGTAACTCGAATAACTTGTAATGCATTACCTCCAACACTGACCACAGGTACAGCATGGCCACAAAAATCAAAGTTTGAAGGTTTAGAAGCTAAACGAGGCCAGAGTTTATTGCACAACTTTGGTGACGTTTCTAGAGTTAGTTATGTTCAAGAGAGACCTTTGACCCTGCAGTCAGCTTGCTGTCCTTGAGCTCTTCAGCTCAGTGGGATCAGGACGGGAGTGCCGAAACAAAAGATCTACTAGTTTTCACGCTGAAGAAATATTTACGACTGCACTAGTCATGGTACGTCAGTCTATTCTGAGCATAATCACGCAACTTGTGTCTTTATTTCATATAGCTGGGATTAATGTGTGCATGATTTGTTAATGAATATTTCAGTGTTCAAGGCTATAAATGATTTTTGCAACAAATGATTGGCAGAAAAAAACATCGTTGGGACGCCACCTATGGGCTTTTTGAATGATTTGTCTATAATTACATGTTTTTATTTAGCATTTTAAACAGTTTAGATTATAAGTGTTTAGTTTCTATATAGTAGGCTAAAGAGTGTGTCAAATTCAGTGTCAATTCATTCTTAAAGGGATAGCTCACCCGAAAATGAAAATTTTGTAATCACTCACTAACATTTAAAGTTGTTCCAAACCTGAAATATTTTCTTTCTTCTGTTGAATACAAAAGAAGATATGTTAAAGAACGTTGGTAATCAAACAGTTAACAACACCCATTGACTTCCATGGTAAAAAAAAAAACCATCTGGTTACCAACATTCTTTAACATATCTTCATGTTCAACAGAAGAAAGAAACGCATACAGGTTTTGAACAACATGAGGGTGAGTAGCCTAAATTATGACAAATTTTTCATTTTAGGTGAACTATCCCTTTAAGTCATGGACATGTCTCTAGTAGATATTCTTTTCTAGTTATGTTTTGCTTTAAAAATATTATTATTGGCTAGATTCAGTAGTTTCATTGCAGTATTTTTGTACACTACTAAGTGTAATCATATCTAATTGGTAAAAATGTTGCCTGTCAAACAAAATTAAAATCAGTACAAAAGTTATTTTGAAAAGCATCATAGTAAGCACTCATAAACAGTTGGACAGGTGAGTGTGTATTCAGCACAGGTTGCTCTATCATCTCCCCCGCAGGTGCTCTTCTGCTGGCTTTCACTGGCCGCTGTCGCGCTCTTCGCCGCGGTCTGGTGGTTCTTCAGAGACTCCGGTCGCATCACCGGCATCCACGAGAAACACGTCCTGGTGACGGGCTGCGATAGCGGCTTCGGAAACCTCGTGGCGCGGCAGCTCGACCAGCGGGGGTTTCGTGTAATCGCCGCGTGTCTCACCGAACCTGGCGCCTCCAGGCTGCGCGCGATGGCCTCCCCCAGACTGATCACGCTTCTGCTCGATGTTACCGACAGCGCGAGCATCAAGCGCGCGGTGGAGCGCGTGCGCACGGAGACCGGGGAGAGAGGTGAGACGGGGGATAGATAGTGTGCCAGCTCGAGTCAAGCACAGCTAGAGATAAAGCCGAGATACAGGCTCTCTGACGACCACACAGCCCTCAGACCAACTCGTAAATCTCTTGGACAAGAGCTTTTAGTTGACCTGGAGGAGCATCTGCAGCGAAATGCCATTCTCATACCAAAACTGCATCGTTTATTAGCCTATAGAATGACATACATTCACGTAATGCACCTGACATTTGCACACTTTACTGACCTTTGACCCTAATTTGTGTGGTTTGCATGTACACTACTTTTTTGTTGCTTAATCTTATTGAACTTTTACACGTTAAAGAGACATAGGCTATATCCCTGCCTTGCACAAGAGTGTAATACAAAGTAGGCCTATGTCAGATTGAGATTAGATTGATAAATAAAATCTATACATCTACGCAACACTAGATTTAAAAAGAAAAAGAAAATGCTTCTTTCTTGTGTCAGGTCTGTGGGGTTTAGTCAACAACGCTGGCATCTCGGTCCCCATCGGCCCCACAGATTGGATGCAGCTGGAGGACTTTAAGAAGGTTCTGGACGTGAACCTCATCGGCCTCATTGAGGTGACGCTGAAGTTTCTTCCTCTGCTGAAGAAGGCCCGGGGTCGGGTGGTGAACGTGGCCAGCATACTGGGCAGACTCTCACTCATCGGGGGAGGATATTGTCTCTCTAAATTCGGTGTGGAGGCGTTCTCTGATAGCTTGAGGTGTGTCTAGGCTTCTAAACTTTGAGACATGCAAACGAGACCTTGTATTCATGTTTTGCACTTGTTCTTTATCATACTTTTTAGTCCTTACAATTAAGAGATTTCACAAGTCATCGTTAAATTGATTTATTTATAAATATGTACTCATAAAACTCTTTATATTTCAATATAATAAATGTAGTAAATAAAATATTAAAAACATTTTTTTTTTTTAATTGTATTGCTAACAAGCCAATAAAATTCCCTGGCTTTTATTAAAAACAGCCAACAAAATCCATTTTTAATTTGCCTATTACAACTGTTAGAGCTTCATAAGTACAGATTTTGCAGGTCAAATGTTAAAATAATAGTTCAAATTAGTTACAATTTTATAAGTTAAAAATGTGAAACATTAAGAAATGTATTAAGCTACAAAAATATTTAAAAAATCATATTGCTATTGTGATGGATTAATAACAATTAGGGGAAGTGAAACTAGACAAAACCTTGTGATAAGTAATCACAAAATCAGAGTTTGCTTGTGCCAGTGACAGAGGGAAAAGGTTGGGGCTTTTGAACCAATTGAACCAATCATATTGAAGGTGACATGTTAGTCTTATTTGTTTTCTCGATTCTATAAAAACTGTTGTATCCGTGTTTTCTGGTGGGATTCTCAATGGAATTTGTCTGAGATCCTCCGGCCTTGCTTCTTGGGAGAGATTCCCTGAGAACTGCTCAGGAAGATCTCCTGGCCGTGATTAAAGCATTTAAAGGACATTTGCTTAAAGGAGAACTTGGTAACTTTTTTTAACTTAATAAAACTGTCTAGAATTCATTTGGATGGTTAAACATCCTGTTCTGGTGATATTGGTGACTTTCCCCGCTCCCCCCAGCGTTCCCAGGCGGAAAACCAACCTTGCAACTTGGGGACTACCGTCCCGGCAAGATAGAAATTGGAAGTCTCGTGAGAAGCAAGAACGAGAACGAGAACGAGCGCGAAACACGAATTGCTTTACGGCAATTCGACATAAACACACACGCATGTATGATGTATTACCAGATTACCCACCTCGGTAGACATAGCTCCACACGATACAGTTGGCTTGCTCCGATCAAAACAAACGCACATGAGCAGCGGTAGAGAGGGGGAGGAGGCCGCCGCAAGTGAGTTTTTTACGACCGTGTTGTGAAATATACGCCCCCCCCCACAGCTGTAGGGGGAGCTCGTGGGGAAAACATGCGACAACAAAAGGGAAAATCCGCAAAGAAGTGACTAGAGTTCGCTAGAGTTGCCGAGTTCTCCTTTAAGTCTGTTTGTCGATTATTCCTGCACAGGAAGCTAGTTTAGGAAGCTAGTTTAGGAAGTAAGCTAGTTTAGGGAAGCAAGTTTGTTAGAGTAAAAACTCGGCCAGTTGTTGACTGAAGACGCAAGAGCTAGAGTATAAAGGTATTGGGTGTCGATTTGTAGACGCCTCAGGTAATAAGATCAATTGGGTGTCGATTTTGAGACGCCCCAGATAGTTAGGTTTAGGGAAAAATCTACCACACTACCAAGACAAGAAGTACATCTAATTTTTTTTTTTTTTTTTTAAGTCTAACTGGCCACAAAAAGGTATACTGATGTTGCAGGTCATGGCTTAAATACATTTATTTATTTATTTTCAAATACAAATATATAAGTATATTGTATGTATTTAAAATATTTTTATATAAATACATATGCATGTATTGTATATACAGTTTTTATGTATTATAAATATATAACAACAAGCAACTGTTAGATCTTCAAAAGTACAGATTTCGTACAAATGTCATATTTTACATTTATTTATTCAAATATATACATTTTATGCATTTATTAAAAATGTTAAAATAATAATTAGCTAAAATATTAAAAGTTACACATTTGAAAATAAAGAAATAAAATATATTACAAAAAACATATATTGCTAACAAGACAATAAATTCCTCTGATTTTATTTTTTTTTTAAATCCACAAAATCTATTTCTAAGTGGCCACAAAAGTACAGATGTCTCCTTCAACCCCATTAGCACAGAAGTACATGCAGGTCATGGCTTAAATGTATTTATTTATTTTAAAATATAAATAAGTATATTTTATGTGTTTATTTATTTTATTTTTTAAATAAATAAATATGTATGTATGTATTACAAATATATAAAAAATATTATATTATGTTGCTAACAAACCAGTAAAATCATCTGACTTATTAAAAACAGCCAACAAAATGAATTTCTAATTGGCCACAACAACTGTGGTGATTTGTTCTTGTGAGACTCGTATCAATCAAAGTCTTTCGGAAGTTAACCTTGAAATCCTTTGACTTTTCATTGAAACTTTTAACCCATACCCTTATTTTAACTTCATTGAGATTTGCATCTAAAATCTTTTTTCCTCCCTCTCTCTGTGTTTTCAGGAGGGACATGATGCACTTTGGAGTGAAGGTAAGTATCATCGAACCAGGCTTCTTTAAAACACAAGTGACAGATTTGAGCCTCATTGAAGATGATATGAAGAAACGGTGGAATAACCTGCCAGCAGAGGTCAGGAGAGCCTACGGAGACTCGTACCTGCAGGACTGTGAGTGCTTCAGATGGGATTTCAATGCAGATTTCATTCAATATACAGTAGTACTTTCTATTTTGGACATGTATAGAGCATGATGCATAGTTAAAGGAATAGTTCACGCAAACATTCACACAAACTGTGCTCAGTGCTCATCCAACAAAACACGTGACTCACAACTTATTAAATGTCATTTAGCATTAGCATGTTGGTAAGTAAACACCTCTATACTCTAATAATACAGTTCACACACATTGGGTAAAACATCCAATGTTTAATTATATCAAACCAATTTTGTCACTGATACTTTTCATGATTTAATGAGTTAATCAGCCATCTTGATTAGATGGAAACGTTTTGAGGAAGACTCTCATGTGACGATGCTTTGCTGTTTTGCATTTCTCTCAATCTTGTCCTCCAGATATAAAGTTGCAGGCTTTTTCCATGAGGATTCTGGCCAGTAGTGATCTTTCCAAAGTGACGTCATGCATGCAGCACGCTCTTTCAGCACGTTATCCCCGAACACGCTACGCTGCAGGCTGGGACGCCAAGTTTCTCTGGATCCCCCTCTCATACATGCCTAGTTGTGTAGCAGACGTCTTAATGACCTTTCTAACGCCTTCCCTGAAGAACATCGTTCCAGAGAATTCCTGAACAGGCCACTACACTCGACAGATCAAGACAAGCATCTTTGTGAATTTAATAAGAGGAAATATTCAAAGGGGTATTTTTGTCTTTGAAACTGTGATTGCTGTATGCAACAAATGCAATCAAATAAAGATGTATTTTATACAATGTGACATATTCCATGAATAAGACACACAACAGTAGACTTCGCCAAAGCTCACGTTCATCTACCTCCACTTTTGAGTGCAAATAAACAATCAACAGCCGAAAGAATCAAGTCCCTGTCATATTTCTTTTTTCAATAATTGGTTACACTCTGATGGAAGAAATATGGAAGAAAAGATCTACTGTAGTTGCTTTCATCCTTAACCTAAAGGGGTGGTATAATGCTCTTTTCACAAGATGTAAAAATAGTCTCTGATGTCCCCAGAGTGTTTATGTGAAGTTTTAGCTCAAAATACCCCACATATATTTTTATATAGCATGTTAAAATTGTCACTTTTTGAGGGTGAGCAAAAATGCACCGTTTTTGAAGCCTGACGTCGTCATACTCAGATTCTAATCAGAATATGAGTCTGATACTACTCCATTGGGCTGTGATTATGGGGCGTGTTTCAACCGAACCAGGAAGGAAAATGCCTCTGCATTCAATTGGATAGACCTACAACCAATCAGAGCAACGGAGTAAGTGACGTCCTGACAATTTGATTGACAAAAATTGTTCGGGCATAATAGCTCCTCAACGGATCGAGTCCAGACCGAACTTCCCGACCTAAAAATTTTGTGGGCGGGGCTAAGTTCGGCTGGCATCCAGGCTACCGTTTTTGTGTCTGTCCCTTTAAATGCAAATGAGCTGCTGCTCCCGGCACAGGGGGCGGAGCTTCAAGAGCTTGTGTCCTGAAAATTTCAAAAACTTTTTTGTTATGTTTAAATTTATGCAGCTGATGTGGAGTTAACTATCTTCTAATCATTGATTAGCATATTCTGTCATGACAATCTATAAATCGCGTTCCCGGGGGCGGGGTTTATGTAAATTTTAGGGTTGGTCAAGTCAAGTCAAGTCAACTTTATTTATATAGCGCTTTTCACAATGCAGATTGTATCAAAGCAGCTTCACAGTATTAAATAAAATAGTACATCAGTGTTTGTTTCTAGTGTAAAACGTCCACGTTTGGTAATGCTGATTTTTTTGAATGATTGATTAAATTAAGTATCCCCAACTGAGCAAGCCAAAGGCAATGATGTCACTTACCCGGGAGGAATGTTGTGTAGTCTCTACCAGTCGTTTGTTGTAGTCCTTAAAAAGCGATTTCTTTAAATGAAAATTTCTCCCTTTGCTTTGAGCGTTGTGACTTTGCAGATGTTGTTTATGCTCAAACAGCAACATTACACACTAACTAAAGTTAGAATAGTGAAATCATATTCAACCACCCCTTTAAAATCTTGTTATAACTTGTATTTAATTTTTTCTAATAAAAAAGCATATAGAAGAGGTGAGCATATTGGTGGAGCATGGATGGGTAGAACGTGCATGAAAGGACTAATTGAAATTAAGGAGCCTCTAAAATGTAAAAGTGTTTAAGACCAGGCTTTTTTTTTTAAAAGAGCATAGATCACAAACCGCTCATTCAGCTCAGACCAACTGACCTCACAAATAATCTTTCTTCCAATTTTACACAAAAACACTCTCCCATTATCATTCCTCACACTCACTCCTTCAACCCCATTAGTGAACACATTTTTTGAAGATTTATTAAGTTTTAAGTAACCAGTATCACCTGTCTTCACTAATTTGCTCAACCCATATCATTTAGCCTATTAGTTGAAGAGAAGAATAAAATGTATCAGCAATGAACAAGTGTAGCCATATGTAACTCATATAGCTACAGTATGTATATATATATATATTATATGTATATGTGTGTGTGTGAATATGTTGTACATAAAGAATCTGCACATTTCTTAAAAACAAACAAAACAAATTTATTTGATTTTTTTTCACAGCAGCATTAATTTGTTTCCAGTTCTTTTTCTCATCAGAAATGGGCTTTATTAAGATGAATACATTCATGATATTCTTTTTTTAATGTCATTGATATACAAAATCACTTAAAATTGACTTTCCTGCCCATGGACTTGTCAGATGGGAAAGTAAATATGAAAAGCCCTTGAAGCGCTGATGGGACATCAGAGATCTCCAGCACAGGTCGAAGAAATCAGAGTCATAATCCTAACCCATGCATATAAACTGGGACATTTCAAGTATTAATTAAATATATAAAACAGAAGTTGTGTCTTCTGCTTCTATTATGATGTGTTTACAGCAGAATATGTCACTGCATTATGATATTTTCAGACTTTCTTTAATGAGAGTCCCTTTCTCTGAATCACACGGTATTTAGAGTATCATTTCTGCCATTATTTACTCACCCTGATGTCTTTGGAAACCCTTATTCTTTTATATTATGGAAAATAATTTTATAAGGAAACTTCACACAGCTCTTTATCATATATTCAGTGGTAGTCCCCCTCACAAAGCACAAGTAATATGGACTAGTTTTATGGTTGTTTTTGGAGCCTGACAAAGAGAACATCTTAAAGATGAGTAAATAATGACAGATATTTTTTTCTTTTTCGGGTGAACTATTCCTTTAATTGCACTCGGTAGATCTGATATCTCAGACAAACTGTGGTGTTTTGCTCTTACTCTTGAATCTGGCCGCTCCACAAATGAGGTATATCTACATAAGTGATGCATATGCGTGGTGTTTTCTCTCCAGTGGCGAAAACCGCTAAAGAATAATAATATCAAACGGCAAAGTCTCAGATGGCTCTCGATGCACTTTACTCAGTAACATTGGCATATGTGTGTGTGTGTGTTTTGTGTGTGAATCTCCAGGAATAAGTAATAATCTATTTCAAAATAATGTCTGACCAGAGGATATTATCAAACAAAATCTTTTCAATTTACAAATGTACAAAATATTCATAACATTCTCCTTCAGCAGCATCAGTGCAAAGATATACAAATATAACATCACAATAATAATAATAAAAAAAAAGAATCATACAACATGAATTGGCATACAAAGTATCAGAAGGCAAAGTGTCTTTTCTGTAGGCTATACAAACATTTCATCTATTCTCATCTATACTTTTTTTTTTTGTCAAAAATAATCTTAAATTGATTTCTGTTGTATGCAGGCTGCATATAAAAATAGATTCTGTGCAAAGGGAGTGTTTCTTTGTATTATTTCCCGTGTGTGTTGGTCATATTTCACTGTCCTCTTTAACCAGGTTGGCCGTGTCTCTGAAGGTGTCCTCTGTTGGTGAATAGGCGCTGAGTTTCTCTCGCTTCTGGGGTTTGGGAGGAGGAACGAAAGGAGACGGCTGTGATGAAGAGCTGGCGTCTACAGCTCCAGATGTCGGCTCGTCCTGCATCTGACACGTGTAAGAGCAAAGACCATGTCAACTTTCATCATTCTCAGATTAACACCCATATTCTGCTTCAAACCAAAGTCTCTTTAAGGCAAGTCACCTTTGAAACGCCTCTCGGGCAGCTATTTCAGTCATGCAAGAGCAGCTCCTATCTCTTTGACTAATTGCTTATGATTTTCTTTATTTGTAAGTTGCTTAAATGTGTCTGTTTAATGACAAAATGCAAATGTAATATTTGTGTTTCCTTGGCTAGCTGTTTATTGTTTTAATCAATATTACTATTGTATTACTATTGGACAAGTGAAATTATAAATAAATGTTTACATAGAATATGACTAAATTGCAATATTCCTAATAACGTCAAAAAATCTAATTTTAATGTGCATATATAAATGTGGTCAATGTACATTCAATGTTCTGCTATAAAAACAATCATATACTATTTGAAGTTTCCTTTGTCTTGCTGCTCACCTCTGAATAAGTAGGGTTTTCAAACGTTGTGCTTGGCTTCAGTTTTCTTTTAAAGAAACTCCATTTGGACTCCTGAGTAATAAAATAAAAATAAAACATGGTTACATGATGGAAAATCAACATGTACATTTTCTGAAGAGAATCTAAGTGGTGCTTGCCGTGTGCAACTACACTGGCTCGAGCTAAAAAAGCTCACCCACTTCTCTATGATACTCTAAGAGGAGTATGTTTTAACATGATGCTAACACATTAGGCTTGTTCCTAGCATGATGCTAACGTGACATGTTGTTAGCATAATGCTAACATTTAATATGTTGCTAGCATGTGTTAACATGTTTTTGACATGTTCTTAGCATGTTTAGGTAGCTAGGAGATGCTAACAATTTATTGAGCATTGAGCATTAATTAAGCATGTTGTTATCATGATGCTAACACATTTTATCATGTTTTAATAATTAGTTAAAATTTTTAGCATGTTTTAACACTTAGCTAATCGCTATTAGCCATGTAGCTATTCACTGCTAGCATGTGTAGTGGAAAGAACTGAAGACAACCGTTCAGATGTCCTAACCTGAGTGGTCGTTTCCTCTGCAGGTTCGCTCTTCACTTCCACCGCATGTTGACGAGTGTGGTACGTGGGGTTTGAGAAGTTATTCTCCACCTGGTCACCACTGACGTTCACAGTGACCTGTATGAAGCACAGAAACAAAAAAACTAAAGACCCTGCTCAGAATTAAAACGTTCGATTTATACTGCAGAAGTGTCTAGAGGGTTATGAAAGGCGTTCGAGTAGTAAATATACCTGTGTAGCATGTATTACTGCAGGGTCGCTGGATGGGCCGGCTGCAGTTGAGTACAGAGGATTCTCAAATGTGATTGGCTGCCTCCCAGAGTCTGCAAAATTCTCATCCTAATAATAAAAAACAGATTCCAGATCAGACACAAAGAAAATGTCTTCCTTTAATATCTTTAGTAGTTGTTATTTTTCCAATGCTACGACCCACAGCTGGCTAGAAACCGATACCAGTTAGGTGAATTAAATCCACCAATATCTGGGCACTTTATCAGATACAGGGCTGCCAACTCTCACGCATTGAGCGTGAGACTCACGCAATTGACACTGTTCACACGCTCTCACGCCACACATCCATTTTCTCACACACAGAAAAATTGCGGAGCAAAGAGGTACTTTTAATATTAAACTAATTCTCAGCTCTTAGATTCTGTCAATTTTATTACGAAATTCAGACAAAAATACGTTTGGCGCTTGTAAATGTGACGTGACAGATCGCTGAGCGCCTCAGTTCAAGTGCACGTGAACCGATCATCTGTTACTTTTTTATTTAAAGATGCAGTACAACTTACCGAAAGTATACATAATATCGACCAATTAGTGTTTTTCAACCACGGAAAGCGGTCAATATAACAGCAGGAGAACAATTATGTCACATAACGTTACATTTACCTCAGGAAAGCCATTTAATGACCATAGCATGTTAACTGAATAGAAAAAAATAGCTAGAGAGGAGATTTTGCTGAGCACTATATTACATATTTATTATATTTTTACTTATGTCATTAAATAATTGTTATTATAACAAAAACTGCATTATATTCAATTTAATTTGTTATTTTTAACCTTTAATAATATCAGCAGATTGGGCCCTCTATGTTTACAGCATTAGGTGAGATTATTTTTTTAAATAAAATTTAAAATAAACATGTATCCAAATTAGTCAATATTGAATCAAAATCGGAATCAAATCACAAGAATGGAATTGAAATCTTGAAATTTTTGTCAAGCCATAATAAAAACTGTATCCTACCAGTCATTGCACAATGTAAACATTGTAACATGTTGTCACTAAACTTCATAAAATTCTATTTAGTTACCAAATGTTTTGACAATCACAATTACACTTATTGTGATGCAATATTTGTTTTTACATACACCCCCCCCCCCCCACCCTCACTCCAAGCTAAACTCAAAAGTTGGCAGCCCTGCAGATAACCATGTCCACTTGGCACTAAACAGAAGTTGTTTGCCGTTCAAAAGTTTGGGGTCAATGTTTTTGAAACAAGTGTCTTATGCTCACCAGGAATCTTAAAGAAATCATAGAAATCATAACTGTGACTTTTGATCAATTTAATGCATCCTTGCTGAATAAAAGTATTAATTACTGACCCCAAACTTTTAAACAAAAGTGTAAAAGTTCATGTAATTAACATCGTCTCGTTTGAAAAGCTCATTTTAATCATGACAGCTCTCGGAATCGTTTTTGAATGTAATTGAATATGGCAGTGATAATGTGTCTTGGCGGACTAGATCTGCTGCTACTATAGAGCAAGTATGTACTTGCTACTGCTAATAGATACACAGACACACTGTTGTGAGCATGTAAGACATTCTGCTACTGTATTAATAGACATACATAAATCCCGAAGCAGATCTAGGCAGGTGGAGCTGGGGGAGGTGGAGGGGTTCAGAGGTTCATTAGGGGTTGCAGGACTAGTTTACAGCAAACACTGAACCAGACTATTTAAATCTTGAGCAAGCAATCTGATTGGCTGCAGGATCAGCAGAGGCCAATCAGCTTGTGCCATGCGGTAATGATTGGTAGCAGACCTATCAGCCTGCGCCCTCTAGCGTTTCATGACTGAACTAGATATATCAGTCGACCACTACTTTTAACAGGATCTTTATTAGCCAAGAGTGTGATTAATGATACTGCGAAATCCCATGAGAAACTAGTGCACTTAGAAATCCTGGAAATTATGTAATATTAACACTAGGGTCAAATTCAAAAGGTCGAACAGGGATTTTACGCCTCATAGATTAGTCAGGAAAAATGTGCTGAGTGCACTTAACAATTCAGGAGACACAAGTTACTGTTAAAAAGGCCAGATTTACCAGCTGCATGGCCCTGTCGATGAACGACACCCCCAGAGTCTGAGGCTCCAGGTCCATCGTGACATTGTCACCCGAATGAAACGACACTCCATTTCCTGTGTCCCCCGACTTCACCAGGCTGCTCAGACTAAGAGAAACAGTGGAGAAATAATTGGTACATGATATCTAAATAACTGGAATAATAATTATAAATAAACACTAACAACACATGGAAGAATATTTAAACATTTTCATTTATATGCATCAATATAACAATACATATAATATTTACTGACATATAATTTTACTAAACATTTTACATGAAAGATTCCACAAGGGGACTTCTGAAACTTTTTAAGCGATAAAGTAAATTAATACTAGTAAAAGTTTTGAATCGATCCATATTAAAGGAATTGTTCACTTAAAAATGAAGATTCTGTCATCAACCAAACAGTTGATGGACGCCATTTTTGGAAAAAAATACTATGGAAGTCAATGGGGTCCATCAACTGTTTGGTTACCAACATTCTTCAAAATATCTTCTTTTCTGTTCAGCAGAAGCAAGATATTCATACAGGTTTGTGTGTAAATTATGACAGAATTTTCATTTTAAAGTTAACTATTCCTTTAATGATTTCACAGGAAATTGAACCAACTTGTACAGTGTTTTCAATGCTCAAGTTTAAATCAGAGACTCAGAAAGATCTTAATTTTAGTCTAATGACATGGACACTTCATAGCCAAATAAAAAGCACATTAAAAGCAGTGTAACATTGATATCATTTGATAACACCAGCAAAGTCATTGCAAATATTATATCATGAATATTCAATATGACATAACTCTATTTGTTGGCAACCAACAAATCTTTAACAATTTTGATGTTGTATAACAGTGACAAGCTATTAGTAAAGTTCTCGGTTTGATATTAAAAAATCACTATCAACATGTATACCATTCAAGACAGTTTTTTGGAATAAGAAATTATTGCTTTTATTCAGCTAGAATGTATTAAATTCAAGAAAAGTGACAATAAAGATATATAATGTTACAAAAGATTTCTATTTTAAATAAATACTTTCTATTCATCAGAGAATCCTGAAAAAAATGCAACGTCTGACAAATGCATAAATGTAAATGTAATTTTTTTTTATTAAAATAGAAAAAATTTAAATTCTAATATTTCACAATGTTACTGTTTTACTGTATTTTTGATAAAATAAAGGCAGCCTTGGTGATTTTTCAACTCAAAAAATAATAAATAAATAAAACGGCAAAAAAATCCCCCCAAAAATTCACAATAGACGTACTGTTCATACATCCACTAAAAGCACCTCGAGACCGGTTGCTTAAAGAGAAGTCATGTGTTTTTAAGTGTGGCTCAAGTGTTTAAATACATTTCTACTGTGTGTAGTTGAGTGTTTGTGTTGTACCTCGGTAGTTTAGGCATTGACGGGATGAGAGAGCCGGTGCGCCTGTAGTTGAGGAAAAGTCCCACAACCAGAGCTCCAGTAATCAGAATAATAACCACTGCTAACAGGACGGTCACAGCTACAAACACACACAATATGTAAGATATATTAGTGCAGTCTCATTACACTTCATTTCAAATGAACATGCTCTTTCGCTGGGAATGAGAAAATCTGCTGAACGAGCTTATTAGAGAAATCAGAGTTGATAAATAACAGCATCGCATGTTAAAAACTGTGAGTAAAGGTGCCTACTCAACACTTATACTTCACTAATTAACAAGTAAGAGTTTGTTTACCTGTCCCAGCAGGAGCACCTCTAGACTTCCCCATCTCACAGTAACTCCCTGAGTAACCGTATGGACACCTGAGGAGAAAAAACACGGACCTGTTAGAGACACTCCACAGTTCATTTCAAATCGCTTTGGAAAAATGACTTCTCTTGCTACTATTTGAGACTTACTGCATTTCACCAGTTTCATTCTAAAAAAGGAATTAAAATAATTATTTTCCTATTCCATGTCCTTAAAGGGGCCAAAGAATTTTTATCATTTATTTAATTTTTTTTACCTTGTTTACATTTGTCATGTTAATATTTCTTTCCTGACAAAATGTCAGAAACAGTTTAGAATTTCATGACCACAGTCATGCGTGCATGTGTTCAAATGTTGCAACAGTTCAGAGTCGTTTTAACAGCTTACTTTAATAAATTGTCTTTTTCTTACATTTTTTAAAATTTATATTTAATAATTTTACAAATATTTAAATCATTAAATTATATATTTTCATATGAAATATTGCAATAGTTATTCATCACAAAATATAGAGGTTTTGGGTATG
The DNA here is from genome assembly GCF_949319135.1 of Squalius cephalus. Classification (NCBI taxonomy): domain Eukaryota; kingdom Metazoa; phylum Chordata; class Actinopteri; order Cypriniformes; family Leuciscidae; genus Squalius; species Squalius cephalus. The sequence continues at coordinate 5,350,081 of NC_137130.1, forward strand.
ATAAATTATATTTATTACTGAAATATATATATATATTTAAATAGAAAAAAATAGATAAAAGGCATTGAAAAAGCAGAAATGTTTATATGTGACCCTGGACCACAAAACCAGTCACATGGGTAAATTTTTTTTAATTGAGATTTATACATCGCCTGAAAGCTGAATAAATAAGCTTTCCATTGATGTGTGGTTTGTTAGGATAGGACAATATTTGGCCGAGATACAACTGTTGAAAATCTGGAATCTGAGGGTGCAAAAAAATCAAAACATTGAGAAAATCTCCTTTAAAGTTGTCCATTTATGTTCGCGATTGTGCTGCATTCACTCACAAAAATAAATGTTTTATATATTTACGGTAGGAAATTTACTAAATATCTTCATGGAACATGATCTTTACTTAATATCCTAATGATTTTTGGCATAAAAGAAAAAACGATAATTTTGACCCTGTTGGCTATTGCCACAAATATACCCGTGCGACTTGTGACTGGTTTTGTGATCCAGGGTCAAATATACTATTTATAAATTATATAAATAAAATATATCAATATTAAAATATTACAGTATATTTATTGAAAATAATATTAATTTTGGATCAAATAAATGCAGTCTTGGTGAGCATAAGATACTCCTTGACTAGCGGTCACACTCACTTGCACTTGGGCAGGCCTCCCTCATCAGTGAAGCATGTTCCTCCGTTCATGCATCTGCATGCAAGCGGCATGGACACCTCTGCCTCAATGGCTGCAGGTGCGGAGGCCAGGCATGACATGATAATGTAACACAACCACAACGTATTCACATCACAAGTCAAACACACACACCTTCTCAAAACATCACATGGCAATAATGAAATCATGCAGTATTCGATGCAGCACATGCATGTACGCTATGAAAAGGATTGAAGGGACGTGATCTGATGATCTCACAAACAAACAGCAGTGGGCATCTGTGCATCTGCATCTCTTACCGGCATCACATTCATTCTTGTTGAAGCTGAGGAGCGTGGTTCCCTCCGGACAGGCACAGGTGTATCCACCCGGCCGCAGCAAACACAGGTGACTGCAGGCATCCTGACAGGGGTTGAGCACTGCAAGAGAAAGCAATGATTTATTCCGTCACAGAAAATTTACCCACCAGTATTTTGAATAATTCACCTAAGATGTGATTATTTAAAGCCTATATTTAAGGTTTGTAACTATCAATTTACTAGTATTAGGTTTAAGCCTTTTTTGCTTTTAAATTAGGCAATAAATAATGTCAGATCTATCCTTTATCATATTATTCCATCAAAATTCATAAAAAGGAGAAAATAAGATAAATGAGTACCTTTCATTTGTTAAGTATTTCATTTTATTAATTATGCAAATATAGGTTTTAACACAAGAATTTATAAAATAGAAACAATGTTTCAAATTTCCAGCAAAAACAACTATATTGTGATATACAGTTTACTGTTCATACTAGGATATAAAGATAACATTTAATTAGCTAGGAACACTCCTTCTGCACAATGTGGTATTGTATTTAAATTTAAGGGCTGCTTAACCCCTTTCTCTGCACCCCCGATTTTTGCAAGGGAGGCATTAATGACATACCCAAAATAAAAAGGTTGCTGCTCATAAGTCATTCTGAATAGACACATAACTAACATAATTAGAAAGCCAACACTTGAGAGTTTATAGTTCAAGACTCAGAATTACTCTGACTGTTATTAATGTGGATCTCAAACATATACATATAAACATATAATCTCAAACATAAAATAAAAATATTAACAATATATATTTTAAATATATAAAAAAAATGATGTGGCTGTAGAGTAGAAACTTAGAAATACAATGAAGCAGAAGCCACACGTGTGGTCATGCTTCATTTCAGTTCTGAAGATATTATCTCTAAAAATATGAATTTTATAAAACATTTTCACACACCATGTCATGTGTGTTTTTAGAGAAGACTAATAAAAAAAAAATATTGCCCCCTGTAAGCTCCCTTGCGGTCTATTGTCTATGTCTGGTGTGTCAAATTGCCTCATTCATGTTTCTATTGTTCTCACTCGACAAACCTTTCACACCTTTGCTGGGTATGATACATAATCTTTTTTTTTTTCAGCCATTATTAGCCTTCTGGCATTACATGGCTTTCCCCCCCAAAAAAAGGAAATTATTAACTCTTGACAAAATATGTCATGAAATATTAGATTATCATCAAGCTGTATAAGACCTTTTATACAGTTAATACTATGCTTTTACTCAAAACTCACTTTAAACCACCAACGAGTGTTTGCAATAACTTCCAATTGTGATCTAATGTGGATTTTGGTCATATATTGTGGAAATATGTTACTTTTTATAAGTTGTTGTCTCACCTGAGTGGTTGTGTCGGTGCTGTTGATAGATGCGTACTTGAGTCAGCCAGGGGTTTATGGTCAACACCTTCACCTTCTCTCCTTTCCCAAACTTATCTTTTTTCCACACTTCTCCCTTTTCTTTAGTCGTCCAGTACACATGGCCCTCGAACACATCCAGACTGTAGGGATGCCCGATGTCTGCAATGAAAACAAACGTGTGAACGAGGGCCATTCAAAAGTTTGAGATGTTCCCGGTCTTATGCTCCAGTGTCTCACCTCCTGATATGATAATTTGCCGGTCTGTTCCATCCACTTTCATGGACTCGATGATGTTCTCTTTTGAGTCACACCAGTAGATCCGGTTTTCATTCAGGTAGTCCAAAGCTAAACCAGTAGGCCAGCCCAGATCTTCATCTAACAGCACCTCTCTGTGCTGCCCATCCATCCATGCCACCTCAATCTTGGGCTTTCTGCCCCAGTCGGTCCAGAACATCTTCCTATAATATATACAGCACAGCATGAGTTCAGAAGAATCAGGGCTCCCACAGCTTACACTCTTAAAAATAAAAGTTCAAAAGGGAGTTTTCACAGCGATGCCATAGAAGAACCAGAAATTTTCAGTGAACAGTTCTTTAAAAAAAAAAAAATTCTTAGTCTGAACATTTAAAAAATCTGAAGAACCTTTTTTCCACTATAAATAACCTTTTGTGAAACGGAAAGGTTTCATGGATGTTAAAGCCAATTCAAACCGACAGACGGCAACAGATAATTTGTCGGATCAATGTGTCTGTTTTCAGTGATTAAACATGTCTGAGAAGTGAGGTACTGTAATCTGGGGACTGTCCGCGTTGGTCTGTGAATTGGCCATTAAAAGTTGTTCCTGAAACCAATTAATGCCAATAAAGAACCTTTATTTTTAAGAGTGATGATCAATAAATGTTCAATGTTTCCTCCACACCACATTTCACTAACGAAACACTCCAAATTGAGAACTGATTTGACTATTCATAGAAAAGAATCGTTACAAAAAGAACGATTCACTTACAAATCTCTACATAAGCTCAACAAAAGAGCAATATCTAGCCAAAAACATTTCTTCAATATAACTTAAAATATATTTGTGTTTATTTATTACCATGGCTTCCCCAGACCTGAAAATCACAATTTAAAAATTTTCACACAGCAAAAAAAATGATGTTTTTCATCAGTATTTTTGTCTTGTTTTCCCGTATAAATATCTGAAAAAGACATTTACATGAGATGCAAACATAACATAAGATAAAAATAAAAAAAGTATTTTTACCCTTTGAAATAAGCTTTTATTTTCTTATCCCATTGGCATATATTTGTTCTTGTTTTAAGCATTAATCAATTCATTTTGATAAGTTTTTCAGAAACAAGACTTTTCATCTTATGTCATTTTGCGTCTCAAGTAAATGTATCTTGACGTAAGAATGTTGAGAGAGTTGTACTGGAAAAAGGACAAAAATACAAAGTAAGAAAATAATTTTTCGCAGTGCAGGATTTTCATAACCATGCATCTCTCAAGACTGCCCACTGAATTTTTCAATCCCAAGTGAGCAGTTATATATTCATGTTCTTACCCTAGACCAGGGTTGACCACAATAGCAGCCGGCTGATCAAGATGAGTGTAAATTAACCACTTTCTGTAACGTCCATCCAGTTTAGCCACTTCGATTCTATTAGTCCCAGCATCCGTCCAGTAAATATGGCTATATATAACGGAAAAGACAAAACGCATAGCAGATAGATATTTATTTTTCTGGAACTGTTTGCATCAGACCTCAAGTAAAGTTTAGAAAAGCAGTGCACAAACCCTCCAATCCAGTCCACAGCGATGCCATCAGGACTGGAGATGTATCTGAGGTCCAGGTCCACCTCTTTTACAGGATTATTTCCATGGTCATCAAACGTGGTCATATACGCCCTCTTGATCGAGCCGAACTCAGAGCCTCGTCCCAACACTGTCCAGTACACTATACCTGAAAATCAGTGATCATGTTTTCAGGAACTTAGGACGGTATGGTAGGAATTTCAAAACATTCTTCAATAAAGATTTCAAGTCACAAACTAATAAGCACCAAGATGATTCGCAATGTTACAATCTTTAAGTAGAAGCAAAATGGAATTTGAAAATCAGACAAAAAGTGTATTCCTCTATAGAGATTATGCTTCCTTGTGCTGCATCTGCATCAAAACATATATGTGATATCCCGTGAATAGTGCCTTACTGAGACCGAGGCCTTCTGGGTCCCACAGGTAGTCCAGTGCCTGAATGTGCTCTGCATTATCCACATAATCAGAGTACTGTGCAGACGAGAGATTAAAGCGACGGATGCGCACGTTATCAGGCAATAACAACACGGGAGGATTTCCTGAGGAAAAAAGAAACAGAAAATGAAAGAAACAACAGAAGAGTGAGAAAGGGACACACTGAATTAGGACGTCACAGCCTGTGTGTTTATGATCACGATAATTCATTAAAATAGTATGATAGCAAATAACGTATTGTTTTTGTACAGCTAAAATAACTGGAAACGAATGACACTGGAAGCCAGACACATTCAAGTTGCAAATGGCCACATCCGCTCTCACATTAAGAATATGGTGGATCGACATTAGACAATTGACAATTTTTCCTGCAAAATGTAGTTAAAATTTTTGCTAATGTGACTGCACTGCACCTTAAGGCAGCAGCCTACCTGAAATGATTGACGCTTTGATGATTTTCAACAATTTGAAACGCTCTACATAAGCAGCAACTCACAAATGTGCATCAATTTAATAGAGTTTGGAAATAGCAGGTTGCCAAGCTAACACCTCGATAATCTAAAAAAACATAAAAACATGTTTAAAACCAACTAATATTGGATAAAAGTCATTTTCAGTCATTCTCAAAAATGTTATCAATACTTTTCAGTACTGAATAATTATATTTATATTGATATATTTTAGGGCTGTCAAAAGATTAATCACGATTAATCGCATCCAAAATAAAAGTTTGTTTTTAAATAATATATGTGTGTGTACTGTGTATAATTAAATTTGTATATATAAATACACACACATGCATGTATATATTTAAGAAAAATGTGTTATTTATATATAAAAAAATTATATTTATATATAATATAAACTATATAAATATATATACAGTATATGTATGCAAATATTTCTTAAATATATACATGTATATACATATATACAATATATACAAATATATATATATGCATGTGTGTGTATTTATATATACAAAATAATTATACACAGTACACACACATATATTATGTAAAGACAAACTTTTATTTTGGATGCGATTAATCGCGATTAATCTTTTGACAGCCCTAATATATTTATATTTGTAATCAACATTTCTATATTTTTTTCCAATAATCTTACTGTAGTGCGTTATAGAATTGCCAAAATTTCCTAAATTTGGACAATATAATGCAAGCACTGTAAAATGTTTTGCCACAAACTCAACTCCGTCATGCTGATATCACGAGACGGCTTTTCACCTCAACGAGAAATATTGTCACAATTTAATATCATGTCATGAGGTCTCAGCCTTTCAAGAACACGCCTATGTTACTAGCTCACTAAGTTGTAGAAACAAATGCATAGAATGCTACAAATGACAAAGGTGAAAGATGCAGATATCCATAGAAAGAGCCCCAGACAGAAGAACGGTATAACAGGCCATAGAAGGTAAAAAAGGAGGATAAAAAATCCCAGAGAGAAATAATAAAACTGCAGGCCTCACCCTCAGCGGCGCATTCGACTCCCGGCTGCTCTCCCACGGATCGGAAGCCTTCAGCGCAGAAACACTCGTAAGTGCCCTTAGTGTTCCTGCACTGTTGCGGACACATCCCGTAAATCTCACACTCGTTCACATCTGCAGATGGGGACAAAACACTTCACATTACACATTCAGTGTTTTTTTTTTACAATCGCTAGGACACATTTCTCAAGAGCCTTCACACAGTTCTTCTAACCAACTTTCAGCAGTTAATTTCACATTCATAATAAAACTACCAAAACACTTCATATATGTCTCAAATCAACTCATTCTTCCATAACACTAGCAAAGGTTGTCACCCAGCAAACACGCTTCACTATATATTACTATAAAACAATGACCTGCTAACAACAAGTAGCATACAATGTTTTCTTTTGTAAAATTTCTTTACAAAACAAGAAAGACACTTCTCTACTGTTTCGAATTCACTGCAATGCATGTTATGTGGTCCATGTTTATGTCACAGTAGAATATTATTTAAGTTTTCCACTTTTGTCTAGATGGTAGTGAAATTGAAAAAGCAAGCGAAGTATTGAGATATGGATCCTTGAAATAAAATTGTAACACCTGTGTAAGTGTTCAGCTACATCTAATTGTTTTAGCTTTGGAATATATTTCAGTATAGTATCAGTGTAGAAAAGCATCAAATTACGGATAAATAAATTGTTTATTAATAATTAATAAAATTAAAAAAATATATTTTTAACTCATGTTTTTTAGAGGTTTTGAACTGAAGTTTAACAGTTTTGAAAAAAGTGTGTAAACGTGTAAATTGGCCTGTAGCTACACAGAGTTTTGGTGCTGGTTGTGTGAAAAAAATGAGAAAAGATTTAATTTATTTTGAAAGTAAAAGTCACTGAATGCATTCAGTGCTAAAACTTAGTAAGCCTTTTAACTTATAATGTTGTGTCTAAGCATTGTGCATGGACGGCATGTGCTTCTTATGTTGCTCCCATCCAGACAGAAAAGATTCCATGAAAAGGACAGAATATAAAAAAAACAGTATTGTGATTTGAGTTTTGAAACAGATCAGTCGCTGAAACCCCTGCAGGAGTTCCCGTTGTCCTGGCCGGCATCCGGAATGCCTCTATATAAGCCTGTTTTATTGTAAATATTGAGGTCTTCTAATAAAGAAAGTATTAAGATGACATCACAAACCATCGCAGGTGTTCTTGTCCTCCGGGTTAGGTTTATATCCAGGTCTGCAAGAGCAAATGAAGCCTCTGGACGACAAATCTGTGCAGTTATGCTCACACAGATTCTCACTGCATGAGCGCCCATGGCCGTCGTCTGACAAAGAGAGATGAAGAAACGTTACAAAAACAAGATTTTTTTGTCCTTTTTTGAGCTTGTTAGTATAAAATCGTCATCCACTTTTGCTCATGCAAGAAAGAAGATAATAAACAACATAAGGGTGAGTAAATGAAGAAAACTCACAGCAGCCAAGCTCATCGGTCTGGTCTTCGCAGTCGTCATAGTCGTCGCAGGCGTACTGCTCAGGGATGCAGTGACCGTTTCCACATTTATACTCATCTGCAGAGCAGGGTCCGTGCGTGGGAGTCACACCTGAGCAATCATTCACACAGAGCAGGGTGTTTTAACACGCTACAGTTTCAATTGAATTTGGGGAATTAAAACGGGTGCATATTACATATAGTCAGCATAATAAATGCTAAGTCTGTATGATGTGAAAATCTGTTGATTGACCATCACTCACAATGCTCCGCCCTCTCGTCGGTTCCATCACCGCAGTCATCTATAGAGTTGCAGAGCTCGTGACTGTAGATGCAGCGGGTGTTATCGCAACGGAAACGGAACGGAGGATCGCATGAGATGTCCACTGAGGAGACAAGACACGTGAAGTTTGTGCATGTTAAAACTGTTCTACATATAAGATGCCAAAAGTTGCCTTTTACTGGGTTATATCGCTGATATATACTTGCAAATTGTACTAGAAATATACTAGTTGGATAGGCTTTATGCACTTTAAAAATGTCAAGGTTTATATAGGGATAGATGGACGTGATCGATTGGATGAAATGATGGATGTGATTGATTGGATGGATGGATGGATGGATGGATGGATGGATGAATGGATGAATGTGATCGAAGGGATGGATGGATGGATGGATGGATGGATGGATGGATGGATGGATGGATGGATGGATGGATGGATGGATGAATGTGATGGAATGGATGGATGGATGAATGTGATCGATTGGATAGATAGATAGATAGATAGATAGATACGGATGGTCAGACATAGATAGATAGATAGATAGATAGATAGATAGATAGATAGATAGATAGATAGATAGATAGATAGATAGATAGATATGGATGGTCAGACATAGATAGATAGATAGATAGATAGATAGATAGATAGATAGATAGATAGATAGATAGATAGATAGATAGATAGATAGATACGGATGGTCAGACATAGATAGATAGATAGACAGACAGACAGACAGACAGACAGACAGACAGACAGACAGACAGACAGACAGACAGACAGACAGACAGATAGATAGATAGATAGATAGATAGATAGATAGATAGATAGACAGGCAGACAGACAGACAGACAGACAGACAGACAGACAGACAGACAGATAGATAGATAGATAGATAGATAGATAGATAGATGTGTTTCTCACAGCAGAGATGTAGTTCCTCATCTGAATTATCCCCACAGTCATTATCTCCGTCACATATCCAGTGCTGCTGCACACACACGTGGTTCTTACACTCAAACAGGAAGGGTGGACAGTAGGTGCTGTTCGGGTAGCGTGCGGCTGAAATGTGGACACACACACACACACACACACACACACAACTCAACATAAATTTCCATAATACATTTAGCATTTGGCATATGAAAGCGTCTAACATTGCATTCAAACAATCATCTTTTGATTTGGGTTCTTTGCCACAGTCGTCTCTGGCTTTCTCAGTTGGGGTTTAAAAGAAAAGACACTTAATTTTCAATAGTATTATTAAATTGACTGACAATATCAGATGAGAACAAAACTTGACTCGAGCTGAATAACGACACTTTTGTCTTCTGTAATGCTACTTAGAGCTTAATTAAACTCAATTCATAATTATTGAACTGAACTGAACCAACACTGAACTGACTTGAGATGAATGATTACACTATTGACTTTTTAAAGCTCTTCACAGCACAATGTGAATGTGTCTTATATTTGATGAAGTTTGCATCATTGATCATTATTTTCCTGTTTATTACTGCGAAGCTGCTTTGAAACAATCTGTGTTGTACTTAGAATTATATAAATAAAGGTGACTTGACTTCAGTTGGACTCAAACCCAGGACTTTGGCATTGCTAGTGCCAAGGCTTAATGTTTAAGCTACAGGGATGCTGCTCAACAGGTTTCTGATCTTATTGTGAATGATTCATCTGTGTATGTTTGTCTTTGTAATCTTTAATCAAAATGTAAAATTTCCATGAGTTTCCAAGGCCAAGATATTCCCTAGTTTCCATACCAGTGGGAACAGTTACAGATGCACAACCCTTTTGGTCTCTAGAGGGCGCTACAATATAATCCACAGCTGTCTTGTTCTCAGGTGCATTTCCAGAATTAAAACAGATAAAAAACGCGGCACACTCACGACAGGAGCTTTCATCGGTGAAGTCGAGACAGTCAGCGTTGCCGTCACATTTGAAGCGCTCAGAGATGCAGTGGCCGCTTCCGCACTGGAAGTAACCCGGGTGACAGGTCCGCAGCTCTGAAACACATTCATCCAACAAAGAATAAAGCCAATCTCTCTCAATCCTCCATGGAGAATGAATTATGCACACTTCCTGTAAGTCATTCACAAGGTATCCAGGCACACAAATGCATTGAGATATCACCCACTGAGGATCAATCTGTGATAAAAAGACAGTATTATGATGTTGAACATGGCGGCTAGTGCCACGGCCACACTCTTTCTCTCTCCATCTGTCTTTTGATGGCCTTTCCTTTCTGCTGTCTCTTCTTTTCTTTCACTCACCACAGTCTCTCTCGTCAGAGTTGTCCTCGCAGTCGTTGTCATGGTCACACACCCAGCGGTCAGGAATGCAGTGCAGGTTGTCGCAGCGGTACTCGCTCTCAGTGCACGGGCGAGGGGCTGTGGACGCATAAGAAGCGTGTCAATCTGACACACATGAACATACATAAAAGGCAGACATGCCAATAAAGCAATAAGGCCCAAGCGGCTGTTGGTCACAGTGATTTACCACAAGCAAGGGGCATTCTTAAGCATGAAGAATGCCTAAAACCCTCTTAAATGTGGTAAAATTATTGTTGAACAAACAATACAGCAATTTTGTGCATTGAAATGCTACTAATTTTGTCAGAATGTTCAGAGAACATTCAAAAGTAATGTTCCCATAATGTTTTTCAAAATGAAGGCATTGAATGTTCCTTTAACATTCATATAACCGAAAAAAAGTTTTTAAAGCCCCCCTGTGGTGAAAGTTTTTAATGTTGTTCATTTGTCTATGTGGTGTTTTTAATCTGCTTTATATGGAAGCTTGTTTCCGCCACTGAATAATAAATAAATAATAATAATTGCGACTTTTTATCTCACAATTCTGACTTTTTTTTCTCACAATTGCGAGATATGAAGTCAGAATTCTGAGAAATAAAGTCGCAATTCTGAGAAATAAAGTCGCAATTGCGAGATATAAAGTCGCAATTCTGAGAAATAAAGTCGCAATTGGGAGATATAAAGTCAGAATTGCATGATATAAAGTCGCAATTGCGTGTTATAAAGTCAGAATTGTGAGATACAAACTATTCTGAGATAAAAAAATAAATAAAAAAAAAGTCCGTCTTTTTTTCCTTAGAATTGGACTTTATATCTCACAATTGTGAGTTTATATCTCACAATTCTGAGAAAAGATGTCAGAATTGAGATATAAACTCGCAATTATGTGTTATAAATTCAGAAGAATTGCGTTTAAAGTCGCAATTGCGAGAAAAAAAATGCGAGAATTCTGACTTTATAACACGCAAATCTGACTTTATAACACGCAATTGCGACTTTATATCATGCAATTCTGACTTTATATCTCGCAATTCTGACTTTATAACACGCAATTGCAACTTTATTTCACGCAATTCTGACTTTATATCTCGCAATTCTGAGAAATAAAGTCAGAATTGCGAGATGTAAACTCGAAATTGTGAGATAAAAAGTCGCAATTATCTTTTAAAATGTTTTATTTTGTGGCGAAAACAAGCTTCCCTAGCTTTAAGACAAACGAAGTGCAAATTCATAAGTCGACACCATTGCTGAGTAGTTTCTCTTTAAAACTGCAGTGAACCTACCCTGGAAATCCAGAGTTCTCGCGAGAGCACAAATTGAATTTGCTCAGCGAGTTACTCTGGCGTCGAGTAATGATGCTCATTAACTATGCCCTTGTATCCGAGCTGCACCAATCACATCGGGTTATCTGATATAGGCGGGGCAGAGGCAAGATGACGACAGCGCTGTGACGTCGAAGTCATTAGTAAACATTGCAAGATGGCTATGGATGAACACCAGTTGTTTGAAATGGCTTTGGCCGCTACAATGAACGAGTTAGACTTGGCTTTTTATCTAAAAGAGGAACAGAAGACGGCGCTCGAATCATTCCTTTACAAGAAGGGCGTTTTCACTGTTTTGCCGACCAGATACGGCAAGAGTCTAATCTACCAGGTAGCGCCGCTGGTAGCTAAGCGTATGGGGCTTGTTGTGATTGGTCGTAGTGTTATCCAATTGCGTGCAGTGAGATTTTCAAATGCATGCTTGGCGCCGCCCCTCAAGCTGGGCGAGTTTCATTAGTCGATGCCAGACCATTAAGCTATCAGATTTAGGTCTGGATTTCCAGGCTACAGTGAACCAAAGACATTCTCAAAAACGCGGTTTGAAATCGCTGACGTCACATACTACCGCGTAACCAATCACGACAACGTGTGATTGTCAACGAGTGGATCTCTGAGCTGGTGTGAGTGAGTGGAGGCGGGGCTAATTTGCATATTCATAGAACCATGTATACTTAATGAGGCAAGAGTGTAAAGCAGGGTTCACCAATCTCGGTCCTGGAGGGCCGCTGTCCTGCAGAGTTTAGCTCCAACCCCAATTAAACACACCTGAACCAGCTAATCAAGGTCTCATTAGGCATACTAGAAACTTTCAAACAGGTGTGTTGGAGCTGGTTGAAGCTAAACTCTGCAGGACAGTGGCCCTCCAGGACCGAGATTGGTGAACCCTGGTGTAAAGTAACATTCAAGCTATTTTAAGGCATGAATAATTTTTTATTCAAGGAAAAAACATTTAAATATGTCATTTTGGTGATCAAAGACGAGTTTTAAGGGATGCAATTATTGACTACAGGGAGACTGGACATTTAGAACATTCAGAAATAACGTTTTCATAACGTTAGTAAAAAGTTTAAGAAAGTTATTGCGCAATGGCCCAAGATCTGGCACTTCAAAAAAGAATATTTCCGGCATAACGCAGTAATAGTATGTCTAGTGAACAGCAATGTTTCATTAAGTGCTTATAAGGCCAAAACGCAGCAGAAACACGACCTGAAGCGTTTAAGTAAAGCACAACAAGCCTCTGACACAGATGAGGGCGATGATTAGGCTGTGCTTCACTGTCTCGGGATTACATCTGATGAGCTACGGCTTGCCCTTCAGCAAGAGGACCATTTTTCGGAGGTGAGTTCATAGCTGAATTCATCAGGGGAATGACCCGCCTTCACCACCCCCGCAGCTCTTCTACAGGGAGGAGAAAGTGCTGAAAAAATCAGCATGCCGCTCAAAGGTTTAGCGCAGACCATTTGTCAACCTTTCACACCTCACAGCACCTTGTCTGCCATCACGCCGTCTCCTCCACGCTTTCTGTCTTTCCAATTTGTTCCCATCAAATCTTTTCTTCCATGTCTTTACAGTTACTGTTTCTCTGGTAAGCAGGGCTTGACATTACCTTTTTTTGCTCACCAGCCACTGTGGCTAGAAGTTTTCCGAAGTTACTAGCCACTCAACATTTTCACTGGCCACAATTTTAACATCGATACCATGGGGAAAAACTGCCATATAGATATTTTTAATATTATCTCATAATTTTGCAGCAGGTATATTAGGCTGCTGTCACTTTAAGACCTGACGCACGGATCCATTACACTGTTACACATGCGTTTTCTTTCTCAACTGTTTACGTTCACTTAAAACATAACTGACTCTGTTTATGTGACTCGCCAAGACCGGCATTTTGTGTTTAACTGTGTAAGTCTTTGGATGCGCACTTTGGATTTTGAAAAATTATAAAATAAAATCAACTTTTGTATTCCACTGAACCACACAAGGGTGAGTAAATAATGATTTTGGGTAAACTATCCCTTTTGTTACCAATCAAACTATCCCTACTGTTTTTATATTGATCTGACCGAACACGAGAGGTCACAGAGCTGCTACTCACTGCAGTTGTGTTCATCCGATCCGTCGCCGCAGTCATTGTCTCCGTCGCAGCGCCAGCGCAGGGGAATACACTGGTGGTTATCACAGCGGAAATCACCCGCCGGCTCACAGGTCAACTCCTCTGCAAACACAACAGACAACACAGGCTCACACAAACTTTAACACACAAGTTGAAGTTAAACAGAGTGGAAGTGGACTCAGACTCAGTCACACAGACCTCAGTCTCATTGACAGAAAGTGCCAGTACATTAGCAGACACGTCTGATAAAGAAGACCTTATTTACCACCTAACGGTGTGTGCTTTAATGAAGACATGATGATTACTGCTACTGAGAAAATGAGAGAAGAGGAGGAAATGGGGCCGAAAATATGCACATGGCCGAGAGGAGAGGAAGGTAGAGGAGTTGTAGGAACATCTGACCCGGGCGGCACATTCTTACAGTCAGATTAGGGCGATCTCTCCTCTCTCTCCTCTCTGTGCAGGATGGCACTAATGGAGCGAGGAGGAGCTGATAAGACCCAGGAGAACCAGGGCTTCATGTGAGTGTGTGTGTGTTGATGTGAACACCAGTCAGATCACTGACAAAAAAATCTGTGAAATTTATGGTAAAAAAACAACCAAACTGCAGATGTGGTGCAACATTTTAGGTTTTAAATACATAAAACCTAAAATGTTGCACCACATCTGCAACAATGTACAGTAAAAAATACATTTCTTTAACTGATATAATGTTAAAATACCAACCTGCTGAAGTATACGATATTTATGCTCTTATATACACGTTACAGTTAACCACAGGTGGTAATGAGAAAGCCACATAATGAATCAAAACTCATCACCAGTTGCTTTTTCACAAACTGAGGTGATTAATATATATTTTTTACTGAATATTATATACCTATTGATCCTTAATAAAACAATACAAACATAATCACAACTGCACACACACACACACACACATTGGTGCCTGACACAGACATACCTAACACACACACATAAATCAGAGTTGTGGCCCCAGACAGGAGGAGGGGTCACCGAGGGCCCGTCCATCACAGAGAGACTGAACTAACACTCACTAATACGCTGGAGTGTGAGGGGATGAATAACTCAAACAAACACACACCACCCCAGCATTATAAAACATCACTGATTATGGAGACAATGCAAAGTCATTTTACATGATACATTATATATAAAGTGCTTGGTCTTAATTTTAGTGTTATTTTGTAATTATTATTATTTTTTATGTCAGCATAAAAGAGAAATTGCAGTCGAATTTACTGCTATATTGTGGCGTTTTTGAAGCTTCTGAGTGAAGCAGCTTATCGAACAAGGGGGAAAAAGTAGTACGGGACTTGATTCTATCCATTAGTTGATTCGACTGTGAAAAGTGAGTGTTACATTTATTTAATACTCTAAAAAGACAAATTATTATTTTTTTTTTTGTCATAACAAAAAGATTTACCGGTAATATGTTTTTGCTGTATAGATTGCAATATTCCAAAAACTGGATTTTTTTGCAGCTCAGACTTGTTAGGAATCTAGATTAGGAAGCAGAAGAAAAAAATGCGGAAGAACAATTATTTAAAAAAAAAGAACAATTATTTTAATTAAGAAATATATAATTTTTTCTGTTGTAAGCACTGCTGTTTGTGAATAAAAAAAGTTTTTTTTTTCACTCATGAAAATAAATTTGATAAAATTGTATAATTTTATTTTCTATGAATTTTAATATTATTACAATTACTTAACTATTTCATTAATTGTCAGCAGTTATAAGCACTGGTGTTTGTGAATAAAAAAGTCGAGTTTTGATTTGTGTGTTTGTCTGATGTCTCACCGCAGTCCTGTTCGTCGCTGTTGTCCCTGCAGTCGTTGTGTCCATTGCACACGGCCCACAGAGGAATGCAGCGATAGTTTGTCCTGCAGTCAAACTCTGTGTGATTGTCACATCTGTACGCTGAACCCACTGCAAACAACATCACACAAAACATTTAGAACAATGAAAAATACTGAAAGAGATTTAAGTTCACTTCGTTCTGCAGCACAATTTCTCCTTTTTCTTCCTTTACTAATTTGAAGATGCTATAAGCGATGTCACGCGTTTTTTAGGCCAAAACATTTTTTGTCACATCCAGCAAACATCTCTTCACTATCCGCTAGCTGCCTGTCCCCTGAACACACTGTAAAAAACGCGGTCTCTGTAGACAGCCCAGGCTCCACAAACGGCAACAAAAACAAACTGGCCCAGCCTGGACCATGAAACACAATAAACAGTGTTCCAGCCAATCACCAACAAGAATGATTTGGGGGTGGGGGTGGGGGGGTTAGTTCGCGTGCACATGAAGGGGGGCGTGAGGAGTGGATGAAGCATGAAGAGGGAAGTTAGCAAGAGGAGAGATGTCCTAGACAACGATAACAACTAGCGTTAAAAATGTATATTCTTGAGAATTTTGAATTTTGATATGATATAACAAATAACAAAGAAGAAGGAACGTGCGAAGTCCCGAATTTACATCGGAAAAACGTTCAAAAGGTGGCGAGAACTCCGCCGGCAGAAGGGCTTCCAATCCCACATTCAGGTGGCTCTGTTTTTGCTGGACAGGGGGGTAAATCCAGTTTGTTTTTTCTAAATGGTTCATGACTGTTTCAGGAAGCACAGAAGGGAGGGGGAGGGGACGGGATGAGGAGGAGGGAGGGCCGAGCTAGCCTCCGTTTTGTTTGACAATACTTCGATCGTCAACAAGAAGTGACTTCACCCAACATCGCTTAGGGCACCTTTAAGTGGTATGTAAATGTTTTTACCCGGTTGCATGCTTTATGTTTATATGTTTTTTTTTTGTATGTCGTAACTTTGATGTATAACTGTATATGCAAACTCGGCTGTCTATCCAGGACACTCCTGTAAAAGAGATTTTAATCTCAGTGAGTCTTCTCTCCTGGTTAAATAAAGCTTCTATTAAACCAATGAATGCTGTAGCGTGTCAGCAACTCACTGCATTCGTCGATGGGCTCGTCGGAGTTGTCTCCACAGTCGTCATCCACGTCACATTTCCAGCTCTGTGGGATGCAGCGTCCGTTCCTGCACTTGAACTGTCCGGGTCTGCAAGTCCTGCTGGAACAGTGTGTGGGATCCTCGTCGGAGCCGTCGCCGCAGTCGTTCTCCCCGTCACACTGCCAGGCCTCGGAGATGCAGCGTTTATTAGCACACTGCCACTGATGCGACTCGCACTGATGCGTGGCTGACGGTACAGAAACAGAAGAAGATGCTTTAGCAACAGCCCAATCAAAAGCAAGTATCAGAATAGCAGTGTTGTTTTGAATGCAGTGTACATTTAATCATGCGGTTCAAACCTACAACCTGATTTGTAGCCACTAGGCCTTATCATCTGCATCATTGTAAACATTAGCCACTAGCAATCCCAGTAAATTACTGTAAAATTACCAGAATGACTTTACCTGTAAATACACAAAAATGCTGTACACACAAGCTACGGTGTTATGGCTTTTTACTGTTAAGAGACCATTCACACATCAGCACCAAAATACTGGTAAATTCTGTGATGTAAGTCATCGGAAATGCTTTAGTTTCACTATCTGTTCAATTTGACAACATTTTTTTATGTCTGAGTGACAGGCGTAAGGGGATGATCATACAGAATGTGTTTTTGCTCTTAAACACAAGAGATGAGCATAATAGTATCCAAATGAGCCGCAGTGCTGATGAATGGAAAAGAAGGCAGGGTCTCGAGCGCGACACGCTGATAAAGCTGCGAGATGTGGCGCAGTGGTCAAATATGTCCATCTAGCGCACATTTACATAGAAAAGCTATTAAAAATCATCTGAGCTTACTGTAAACAGTGCAGAGTAATCACTTCATCTCCATAAGAAGTTGTTTGTTTAGTCCAAAGCAGACTTCTTATGTCAGCACCTTCAGACTTCATACACGTAATCTTCATTTTGTGTTCACACACAGCATCATACCAGTAATTTACTGGTAATGTTACAACTTCTCATACTGGTAAATTGCTAGAACCGGTGTACTGGTATTTTCTGAAAAGGTCCTGTTCACACGTGATCTCTTAATGGTAATTTCCCAGTGAAGACTGTGTGTGTGAAAGGGGCATGACATGATGTTGGTTTGTTCCATACCACACAGCACGGTGTCCTCATCCGAGCCATCGGGACAGTCCTGATTAGAGTTACACAGGAAGTGCGGGCTGGTGCAGTTTCCGTCATTACACTGGTACTGGCCCAGTCTGCAGTGCCGGACGGGACACGTCGAGGGTTCATCCGAACCATCTCTACAGTCCCGCTGACCATCACACTTCCACCAAATAGGGATACAGCTTAACAAAACAAAATATTGCATTTTACTTTGGATGCTCCCTTAGTAGGCAGCTGCCTACATAGACAGTATACGGCAACGCAGCTCATTAGGTTTTAGAACATAGCCTGAAATGAAAGCAGATGTAAAAAGCAGATAAAGGATAAACTCACCGTTCGTTGTCTGCACATCTGTACTGCGTGCTGGAACACATGGGCAGACAGCGTGCAACGCCCCCTATCTGCACGGTAAGGAAGTGGTCAGGGCACTCGCAGGTATAACCTTGACCGCCCGCTCGCAGAAGACACAGGTGAGAACAGCCTCCATTATTCACCGCGCAAGGATTCGTCACTACAGGGGAAAGATATAGTGAGAGTTATATCAGGGGTTCTGTGCTAATGGGTCAAGAGCAAAAATGGGTTGCAATTATTATTCAATGTTTGCAATTAAAAGAAATATTTATTTTTTTCTAACGAGTATTTGCTATTATTCGTATGAACAAAAAAGTAAAAAAAAAAAAAAAAAGATAAAAAAGTTCTTTGAATAAAAAATAAAACATAATAAGAAAAAAACTATTTAATGCAAATAGTAATTAACTAAATATATAATGTTAAGTTGATTTTTAGTACTGTGTTTTAAGGAAATATTCAATGTTTAAAATGCATTCAATGTTTGCAAATAAAATAAATATATATTTATAATATTCCTGATTATTCATGCATGAAAAAAAAGTCCTTAAAAATCAATCAAACACTGATATTTATTTAATGTTTGAAATGTATTCAGTGTTTGCAATTAATGACCCTATTTCAGATTTGTTTTTGTTTTTTACTTTTGTACGAATAATAGACTAATATTTATATTAATATTTATTTTTAACTTCAAACATTAGAAACATTTCAGTTTGATTTTTAACTAAACATTCAATGTTTGAAATGCATTAAATGTTTTACAAATAAAAATAAATGTTTATTTATAATATTCTTAGGATTATTCTCTATTATTCATCCAAACAAATAAAAAAGTGTTGAATAATGTTTCATTGTAAGGACCCCCTCGAAAACGAGATGATACATCTCAAGGGGTTAATCCTAATAAATTCTAATCATACGCAAAATGTGCTTAGAATCAAAAAAATAAAAACATGAGAAGAATAACCGATTTAAAAAATGCTAAAATAATGCAAATAATTAACTAAGCATATATATCACAGGAATGTTACTATTATTTTAATTTCAAATATTGAATAAAGTTCATCCATTAAAAACATTCAAGCACATCTTTATTTACTTTTGCACGATAAACAAATGTGGTATTGAACTGGGTCATGACACAAAGTAAAATCTGGAGAGTCACTGAGTTAGACTGTATCCTCTTACAAAGAACCAGGATGTGGCTCCACATCATGTAGCTGTAGCTCCTCTTTCTAAAGAAGCCCACAGATAAAGAGTTTAAACTACCTGTCCTGGCCATTAAAGCAATGATAAAGAGTTTAGTCTTTCCTGTCTCTGAGAAAAGACAGGCGAGCAGAGACTGGCGGCATTGTGTCGGACTGTGTAAATATTGGCAGAGACCCTTAAGTGCCTCAGCGGACGTTTAAAGGAAGAGATATGGATCTGACGCCTGCGACTGCATCCCGCTCGGGTTACGCTGTCCCGGGCTCACCTATGGGCTGGCGGTAGGGATGGCACACGTGAATGTCGAACGGTCTGTGGGTGGTGTTGACGAGCGCCTCCCGTCCAGAGCCGGTGTATTTGTTGCCCTTCTCCACCGTGCGAGTGTTCCAGTCTGTCCAGTACACGGTTTCCTCGAACACCGTGATGGCGAAAGGATGCGGCAAGATACCGTCGTACACAGTGTGCCTGTGATGCCCGTCCAGATCAGAGAATCTGAGGAGACACAACCATTTTAACAATAGCAAAAAATAATGCAAACAAATCTGCAATATTAACCTGTACATTCATTTTTAAGGTGGTATTTTGCTTTCTAAACTAAATTCAAGCACTCCAAAGCACTCAGAAATTGCTAGTAAATTTCACAATTAAATGAGAAAGAAACAGCAAGTATATAATCAATAATCCTAAATCCTTTATTTCATTTCAACAAAACCAGTTATTGTAGATGTTATCACATGAAGTACATTTTCTAAGTTGAACTAACTAAACATTTTGCTCAGTGTGGACAGGATTTGATATAAACGTGAGAAAGTCTTACTCGATGTAGTTTAGGTGAGCATCAGACCAGTACAGCTTGTCATTGGTGTAGTCAATAGTGAGACCGTTGGGCCACTCGATCTTAGTAGTGATGACGGCTGACTTGTTATTTCCATCCATCCCAACACGTCCAATGAAGGCTTTGTCTCCCCAATCGGTCCAGTACACGTATCTGCGCGAAGATGACATTTGATTTAAAAAATAGAAGCTAAAACAGATTACAACAATGTAAAGGTCACATACACCCTGCAGTTATAAGAGCTTAATCCTGTTCTGTTCACACTGAGTTTATCACAGAACTGACACCTGAATTCTAGAACCAGAATTCTTTTTTTTTTTTATAACTCCATGTAGTGTGTACAGAACCAAACTGAACAACTGTTTATTGCTAACAGTAGGTTCACAGTGTGTTGGCACTATCATTTTTTACATCTAAATTCAATTAATAATAATTATTTTTTAACTTTTTAGTGTGGTTCAAGTTTCTTATCTTATAGTATTTTCAATACTATAGACTTAGAATATTGGCCATAACCCAAGAACAATGAATAATGACAATTTTATATATATATATATATTATATATATATATATATATATATATATATATATATATGAAGAGTTCAGATGCAAAAGCCTCTAAATGCCATCTGAAATTTTCTTCTAGAATGATATTTTTTTGATATTTTTTATCAAGCTTGTATAGTTAAGTTCAGTAATTTCACTTAAATTACAATTAATAGGTAATCTTCATTGCAATTTAAGTGAAATTATTGAATTTAAATATACGAGCTTGATAAAAATGATCATTCTATAAGAAAATTTCAGATGGCACTTAGAGGCTTTTGCATCTGAACTCTTCATATATATATATATATATATATATATATATATATATATATATATATATATATATAAAATCCATAACAAAATAATATATAAAAAATAAAAAATATTATTTTATATAAAAAAATAATATTATAAATTAATTATAAATAATTAATTAATAATAATAATAGTAATAATATACATGCCAGGTAATACATTTATTTGCACCAAAATTCTACAGAATTTGACTGGAATGCGAGGCGTTTGACATCAGCAAAAAAGTATGATTGCTCCTCCATTTTAAAAATGTTTTAGCCAAAGTTATTTTGGTTGTATGTACATTTTTAAAGTTGGTTGTAGTTCACTGTTTGCGTTTTCACAATCCTATCAGAATACACTCACCAGCTGTCAACTACAGATTTAGGCAACTCACTCCTGTATTTCTATTTCACTACTAAAATGTTGATATTTTTCCATAGGTCTGAAAATGACTTCTATCATTGGTACACTCACCCAAACTTGGGATGCACTACAATGGCTCTGGGATTCTCAAAGCAGTACGTGTTATTAACATCCACACAGTGTTCTGCCAACTTCCTCACAAACCGCCCATCAAGCTCCGACACTTTCATGCAGTCGAGAAAGCTGTCGACCCAGTACAGCTTCCTCCCGACCCAGTCGACCGCCAGGCCTTCTCCGTGCAGAAGCCCGTTCACCACCACCTCTCGGCCCGTCCCGTTAAAGAACATCCGCTCCAGCACCCTCCGACTCACGTCAATCCAGTACAAGCGTCTGTCGACTCGATCGAAGTCCAGAGCGACCACGCTGCTGAGGCCTTGCAGGATGAGGGAATAGGCCTCGCCATCCGTGGAAAGATTGCGCAGATAGTAGCGATTGCTAAAGATCAGATACGGGGTGATGTTGCTGTTCTGCCTGCAGCTGCGGCCGTCGGGTTCACGGAGGAAGCCCGGCGCACACTTACACACGTACGAGCCCATGGTGTTCTCACACACCTGACTGCACACGCTGGGAGTGACCGAACACTCGTCCACATCGTCGCACGTTGTTTTATCGGACATGAGACGAAACCCGGGACGACAGGTGCAGATGAAGCTGGTGGGTGTGTCGGTGCAGTTGTGGTCGCAGTGGTGCATGGACGGGTCTGTGCATTCATTGATGCCTGAAACAACAAAAACAGACAATCTGAAAAGTGCATCTTAACCCTCTGGGGTCTGAGGTGCTTTTTTTGGGGCCCTAGATGTGTGTTTCCAATTTCCTAGATGTCTGATTACACTGTATTCACAAAATCCGCTTCAATAATATGTGAGCAGCATGTATGTAAAAGTTTGTGATTTTGAGAAAATGACATTTATGTGTGGTTTGTGAAAAAAAGTCACTGAAATAAGGCCATAAAACCCATACTGAACATTTGTTCACAAGACTTTTGAGAACTGGATCTTGTAGCCTAGAATTTTTACTTCGAAACGACGTGAAAATCATCCTGCCCACTCATTCACATAAAACAATATAGTGATTAAAATGTTTTAAGATGTTTGTGTCACAAAGGATGTATGCTGCGTAATCATCATGAATATTGATGCGTTTCTAATTCAGGCTAATTGTGCATTTTGTAAGGCTGTCAGTCAATATAAACTTATAAAAAGTTATAATAACCATGATTTTTTTTGTTTTTGGAAGTTTATTATGCTCACATAAGCTGCATTTATTTGATCAAAAATGCAGTAAAAACTGTTATATTGTGAAATATTGTTTTCTATTTGAATATATTTTATTCTAATATGCTGATTTGCTGTTCAAGAAACATTTATTTTTATTATCAATGTTGAAAACTGGCTGATATTTTTGTGGAAACTGTGATACACTACCAATCAAAAGTTTGGGGTATGTAAGATTTAAAAGAAAAATAATGCTTTTATACAGCAAGGATGCAATAAACTGGTCAAAAGTGACAGTAAATACATACTACAAATAAATACTGTTCTTTCAAACTTTCTATTCATCAAAAAATGTAACATGGTTTCCAAAAAAAATACTGAGCAGCAAAAACTGTATCTTCGTACCAGTGAGTTGTTGACTCAAGAACAGCTGCAATCAGATCAGTCACGAATGAATCATTCAGTGCGATTCGCAAACCGACTTAACAAGTTTACAAAAAATAATCAGTTCATTCACAAATTTGACCTCACTATTCGAAATAATGAGGAGCGATATGTTTTTATGAAATGTAGTGGAGAGAAAAATACAATATAATGCTTTGGAATGTAGTGAAGTAAAAGTAAATGTTTCTCAAAACAAAGATAAAACAACTAGAAACAAGAAGAAGTCACCTAAATGAAATCTGATCACAAGTGGTCACATGACGCAGTGCTTACCACAGCCTTTCTCGTCACTGTTGTCGTTGCAGTCATCACTCCTGTCACACACCTCGCTGAGTGGCACACAGTTCCCGTTGTCACAGCGGAAGTCTCCGGGTGGGCAGGTGGGCGCCGGAGTCCTGCACATGTGATCCAGCTCATCAGATTCATCCCCGCAGTCGTTGTCCCCGTCACAGACGAAATCCTGCGAGACGCAGCGCCCGTTCTGACAGGTGAACTGGTGCTGTGGACATGTCGAATATGTGCAGCCCTGTTCATCACTGCTGTCTCCACAATCATTACGCCGGTCACACCTGGTAGACACCAAACGCACAGCAGGGATTTATGGGAGAGACTGCTGTTTATTATAGGAACCAACTGGAACCTAAGCTTACTTGATGTAAACATTGTTTTTGGTGACAATAAAAACTTGCTTTGTATAAACACTGTAAATTCATCATAAACATAAAAAAGAGGATCAAATGGTAAAAAAAAAATGAATCAGAAAATTAAATAATACAATTAATTTTCCATACAGTATGTATTATTATAGAAATTATTATTTTTTTAAATAATAAATACAATTAATTACAATTATAATGCAATGCATTTTATATATTTATTATTATTATTGATGATGATAATAATAATTTAGTAGTAGTTTTAAAAACTGCATAAAAAAATAATTAAAAATCAATTCTGCATATTAGTTATCAGAAACTTAAATGATGAGCTTCTCAAAGCGGCTTGTTTACACATAAATTGCCTATGAGGATGTTGTATTCTTTGCATCTCTTAGCCTTTTTTTGCTTTAAATGCAATTCTAACCTGTAGGAGATGCGGATGCAGAGGCCGTTGTTGCAGGTAAACTCGTTGGTGGAGCAGGACCTACGAGTGCAGTTCTGGTGCTCATCGTATGCGTCAGAACAGTCAGCGTCTCCATCACACACCCAGTCCCTCGGGATACACTTCCTCTGAGGAGGCCTGTTATTCATACAGGTGAACTCTTGAGGAGAGCAGGTGCGATTAGCTGTGGGACAAAACAAGATGCCAGAATTAAAAAATTATAAAATTCTGCAAACTCTTTATGTTCAAATCAACGTCTGCAAACATGCTTTTTAAAGTGTTGTACTTCACAAGCTTAGTGGAAACAACAATAAGTCAAATCTCAATATGAACTCAAACATTTCTCATCAAATTCTTCTATATTATCGATCTATTAACAATGCCATCCATGTTCAATTTACAGCTCTTTAATCTTACTGTATGTCAACAATTATCTAATTTGTGTCTATTTGAGACTTTTTTGATACTTTAATTGAGAGCTCATCAGCTATGACAGAGCAACGTCTTGAGAACCGGAGAGAACAGAGAGAGTTTAAGAGCTGATCCATGCAGCGAGAGCAGCCAGCTAAGACACTCACAAAGCAGTGAGTGAGGCAGGAGAAATTAGGAATGCAGACTCCTTACACAGAGGCTTCAGACCTCAGCCATGAGCTCTAGAGCCTCCACCCAACCACCAGCCAGTGTTCATTTCGTTGACGAAAAACTTTTGTCAAAATTTCTGTCAACGACGATAACTAAATAAAAAACAGTTTTGAATGAAAAAAACTATGACGAACATCTATTGACATTTTTGTCAACTAATAAAAATGAGACGGAAATGTTAGGGAGGGATGATTTGGGAAGAGATCCAGTCAGAATTGATGTCCTGCATTGTAGATGATGCGCATATTTGAATTGTAACGTGCTAATCTACCCAGTGGGACATAAATTGGCATTCACTTGCTGCATGTCTCTAGTCTGGCTATCACCAGACCAAGCTCAATCTTTTAAGATTGAACATTAGTCTGGAGAGTCTGCTATGTATTTTCTACTGCACAAGAGGCGTGATCAACGGGCATAGTTCAAATGACTTCAACCAATCAGACCAATGATCCGGGTGACGTACTTTGCAGTGACGCGAAAACTCCAGGCAGGAAATGTGTAACCAAACGTGTTGATCAGCGGTTTGCAGAAGCAGCAATGGAATCGAGCGATTTATGCAGGTTATGCACAAAAAAAAACATGAAAGTTAGTGGTATTTACACCCACTCGAGCGATTTGTTTGCTAAAAAGAAGCCATTGAGCATCGTCGAGAGGTTAAAAGGAATTGGACAGAGCCAGTCTAGCATGTCTCATAAAATGTAAAAAAATGTGGGAGAGTGGGAGAAAGAGAAGAGCATGAATATGGATAAATAAATCTGAGAAAGCGTGACTAAGCGAAAGAGAGCTCAATTCGGTCTGGTTTTCTGTGTGCACACAGAAAGCCGCCTCTCAGACATCAACGCACACCTTTTCACGCTTGAACGGACAAATACACAAAATTATGTCAAAATGTCAGTTTTAGTGAGTATTCATGTAAATACAGTCGGTTATGTCTTAAAGGGGTGGTTGATTATGATTTCACTTTTCTAACTTTAGTTAGTGTGTAATGTTGCTGTTTGAGCATAAACAACATCTGCAAAGTTAAAACGCTCAAAGTTCAAAGCAAAGGGAGATATTTGCTTTTAAAGAAATCGCTTTTTAAGGACGACAACAAACGGCTGGTAGAGACTACATGACATTCCTCCCGGGTTAGTGACATCACAAACCCTAAAATTTACATAAATCCGCCCCCGTGAACACGATTTATAGATTATCAAGCCAGAATATGCTAATCAATGACTAGAAGATAACTACACATAAGCTACATAAATTCATCAACTAATCATTCAGAAATGTCCTGTTGCTTCTACATGTTGTCACTTCTTCTTGAGTCTCTCCATCATTGTCTGACTTCAGTTTGAACATAAAAGGCTATAAGTGTTTGAAATTTTCAGTGCATGTGTGTGTGAGGTAAAAGGACAGGAGCTCTTGAAGCTCCGCCCCCTGTCCCGGGAGAAGCAGCTCATTTGCTTTTAAAGGGACACACACAAAAACGGTGCATTTTTACTCACCCTAAAAAAGTGACAACTTTAACATGCTATATAAAAATATCTGTGGAGTATTTTGAGCTAAAACTTCACTTACACACTCTGGAGACATCAGAGATTTATTTTACATCTTGTGAAAAGGGCATTATACCACCCCTTTAAGAGAACGTAAACAGTTATCGGATGTGTATCAGTGCATTGGATCCGTGCATTCTGCCTTAATGTGACAGCAGCGTAATACTGAGTAAAAGGCCCGAGTAATACTGACCACAGTTGTGTCTCTCGTCCTCGTCGCTCATATCCCCGCAGTCGTTGTCTCCATCGCAGATCCAGGATGAAGCGATGCACCTCCCGTCATCACAGCGGAACTGCTCAGAGTTGCAGGTCCTCACCATGGGGGCTGTAGGGATCAAACACACCGCAGTGAGCCACGGATCAAGAAGCAGCAGAAGAGCGAGCTGCCCGAGGGCCATGTCTCACTCTGGTATCATAGGGAACTAAGGAACATGAGGCCTACGTAATCCATTTAACCATTAAATCCCATCCTGAACAGCCAGAAACGTGGCTGAGTGCTTGGATTCCACAGGCAGAGGAATTCTGGGAGAGAATAAGCATTCCTCGCTCTAGTGTCCCGCTTGAACAAAAGACACCGAGGGGAGCTGTGATTAACGGGACAAAAGCGAGAGGATGGGGCAGTGTGTGTGAGAGGAGGGGGCAGAGAATGTCAAAGGAAGTGCCGGTGTCTGTGTGAGGGCTTTTCTGCTGAACGTCACTTTGGAGGAATGTGACACACAATGGAGGGCTGGACTGACCATTGGCATCATAGACATATAGCCAAATACACCAGACGGTTAAAGAAAGCACTTCAGATACCACTGAAGTGTCATTCAGAAAAGCAAACCTTTTTCATATTATTGTAGCTTCTAGTTATTTGATGTTATTGGTCATTTCTGTAATGTAGCACGTTTTAGTTTATAATACTTGTATTTCTATTTCCATAGTCTATCTGACTTTAAGATATACCCTTGATTGTAACAAAAACCTATACATTATTAACCTATAAAGATCGCTTTTTGAAACGCTTCTGTTTTAACATCTTAATATTTGTTAATAAATACAAATAACAACATCCACATCAAAGTAGTGAAATAATTTCAAATTCAACCCTATAGTCACTTAACTGTGATAAATGAAAATTATCTAACGCACAACTGAA
Organism: Squalius cephalus; assembly: GCF_949319135.1. Taxonomy (NCBI): domain Eukaryota; kingdom Metazoa; phylum Chordata; class Actinopteri; order Cypriniformes; family Leuciscidae; genus Squalius; species Squalius cephalus. Next base: position 5,377,646 of record NC_137130.1, read on the forward strand.
AAATGTTCAACATTGAAAATTACAAGAAATGTTTCTTGCTTCATCTGACATTGAAGACTGGAGTAATGATGCTGAAAATTTATTTAATATTTTATTTAATATTTAATAAATTCATATTTAATATTATTTAAAATATTATAAAATAAATTATATTTTTATTATTTTGATTAAATAAATGCAGCCTTGAGCATTTTTCAAACACACACACACAAAATTCTTAATAAAAATCCCAAACTTTTGAACAGTAGTGTATGATATCTAATATTTTAAGATATATTAATATTTTTGGAACATGAAAATGCATTGCTTAACAGGAATCACCTATATATAAAATTTTCACAAAAGTTCAAGTGTATGTAGGCAATTGAATAAAAAAACAAAATCCGTATTGTGCCTTATTAATGTAAAAAAAAAAATGCATTTGTATGGTCATTTACATTAGCAAAATAAAACATATACACTACTAATGAATAGAACTGCTGGATATGAAGCTCTCAGAGACACACACACCTTCAGTCTTTTGTGAGGGCATTTTGTCACAGACATGCTGGTCTGAATTACTACATTTTAGTTCTGTTTCTGCCAACTGAAGCAGTTTCTTGAACACAACGTCAGCTTCATCTTTCCACTTTCCGACTGCATGCATCACCAGTGGAGCGTAACATAAGGGGTGGGGGGCAACATCATTTCCCTCCAGCTTCAATTCCCTCCATCACCATGGCAAACAATGAGGCAGGATACCCATCATTAATTCACCACCCAAAAACATGGCCAACGGTTTCCCTTAAAAACACAGCTTTATCCTCACATCACAGTGTTTTCATAGTTCCTCCCCAGTTAAGTGGTCCAAAATTAACTTTTTTTCCACATATGCTGGATGAATGCCTATGTATATTGTTTTTTAAAATCATCTACTTGAATGAATCTGCCATTAAAGTGCATATAGTTATGTGTCGTACTTACTGCAGGTAGTGGGCTCATCAGAACCATCATTACAGTCTGTGCCACCATCACAGTACCAGTGCCCGGGAATACAGCGTCCGCTCGAACAGCGAAACTCGTTCTGGGAACATGTAGATGTGGCTGAGGAGTGAAGAACAACACTAAAGTCAAGTATACAGATGAGGGTTAAATCAATCAGTCAGCCTCAAATGGCAAACATGGGTCATAAACATTATGTAAAACAGGGTCCAAACTATCATCAAACCAGAAAGCCCAGAAAGTGCCACTAATTAACTGAAATTCCAGAAAGGGCAAGTTGAGCAACAACTTTGGCTCAAAAAGTAAAAGGAAATTATTCTCTAATGCATTTGGAGATGTTAAACAGTTACTCATCTAATTCCACACTATAGCAGAAATATTATTAAATAAAATCAAATTATTATTAATTTTGTCATTCTTCCGGTGGTTGATTAATTAATTGATTATTTACTTATTTATTTTTACTGCTACTAAATTCTATTTGTCACATTTTTGAAGCATCTACATTGTAAAGCAGCATCAAACTAAAATAGAACTAGTACTTTTTTTGTCAATTTGACAATTATGTCAATATTTTTTGCATCCAATACTATAATAATAATAATAAATTCCTCAATTTTACATAACATTAGTCAAGTCAAGTCAAGTATATTTGTATAGCGCTTTTCACAATACAGATTGTATCAAAGCAGCTTCACAGTATTAAATTAAAATAATACAACAAGGTTTGTTTCTAGTGGAATTTATTGATTGATAAAATAAAATTAAATATCCCCAAAATATCCCCAACTGAGCAAGCCAAAGGCAACAGTGGCAAGGAACCAAAAAACTCCATCAAGTGACCTAATGGAGAAAAAAAAAAAACCTTGGGAGAACCCGGGCTCAGTCGGGGCCAGTTCTCCTCTGGCGTTTATGAACTAGAGGTCGGATTGTAGTTTGAACTGTAAGATTAAAAGTATTATATGAATGTCTGGCTGAAGAGATGCGTCTTTAATCTAGTTTTAAACTGGGAGAGCGAGTCTGAGCAACGAACAGTATCAGGAAGGCTATTCCAGAGTTTTGGAGCTAAATGTGAAAATGCTCTCCCTCCTTTGGTGGATCTGGATATCCTAGGTATGACCAAAAGCCTCGAATTTAGTGATCTTAAAGAGCGCGATGGATTATAGGGCGATAGAAGATCGGTTAAATAGACTGGAGCTAAGCCGTTTAGGGCTTTATAAGTCAGTAGCAATACCTTGTAAATAATACGGAACTTTATAGGTAACCAATGTAGAGATGATAAAATCAGTGTTATATGATCATATTTTCTTGATCTAGTAAGAACTCTAGCGGCGGCATTTTGGACTAACTGTAGCTTGTTTATTGAGGATGCAGGACAACCAGCTAATAAAGCATTACAGTAATCTAGTCTCGAGGTCATGAATGCATGAACTAGCTTTTCTGCATCAGAAACTATTAGCTGTGCAATATAAACCATAAAGCGCTAAAACAATAAGCCCCGCGAAGCCGTGATTTACAGTGAATTTAGAACAGCTAAGGGGCGTTGAACACAGAGAGAAACAAGGCTTCAAAGGGCTTATTGCTTTTATAAAACGGTTACTCCATAAAAATATTCATTTTAATATTTATTTTATTCATTAAATAAACACCAGCAACAAAAAATATAACGTTATAACATATTTATTCCTCCGCCAAGCAATGTAGTTCCAAAGAGGTTGCCAATCAACACATGCAGCAACAAAGCATCACAAACGGCAGTTGCGCAGTAATACTAATGTAATGCAGTCACAGGTGTGTGTTTGTTGAGTAATTTACAACGGCTTCGAACCTGGCTCAACCAACCAGAATCAAGGACCGGAACTATCCATTTTATAATAAGTCATTACTTATCACATTAGCATATTAACAAATATCAGGGCAGCTTAAAGAGATAGTTCACCAAAAAATGTTAATTCTGTTATTTATTCACCCTGAGTTTCTTTGTTCTGTTGAACGCAAAAGAAGATAGTTTGAAGAATGTTGATAACCACTGACTTCCATGGTATTTTGTTTTTTCATACATTGGAAGTCAATGAAGACCAGCATCTGTTCGGCTACCCACATTTTTCAAAACATCTTCGTTTGAGTTCAACAGAAGAAAGAAACAACTTGAGGGTGAGTAAATGATGAATTTCGAACAGAATTTTCATTTTTGGGTGAACTATCCCTTTTCCCACAGGAGAGAGGGAGAGGGTGTGACAGGGACTCTCACCACAATGCGTCGGGCTCTCGTCACTGTTGTCTCCACAATCATTATCTCCATCACACAGGTACGAGCGTGGGATGCAGATGTTGGTGGTCTGGCATTTGGTGTGCTCTGGCTGGCATGTCCTCTCAGCTGTGTTTTTGGATTGGATAAATGCTTGTAAACTGTAGGCTGTTTATAGTTGAGAAGCAACTTTTTGTAACATTGCACATGAACTTACCGCAGTTCTGCTCATCCGACGTCCCGTTGTCGTAACAATTGTTTATTCCATTGCAGACATATTCCCGTGCAATGCAGCGGCCATTAGCGCAGGTGAACTCATTGATGGGGTCGCAGGGGCGGAACATGCAGCCTGTCTCATCGCTGTTATCACCGCAGTCATTATAGTGATCGCAGCGGTAGTGATACGGCACACAACGGCCATTTCCACACGTGAACACGGTGGGCTCGCAGGTGTGAAATGCTGCCATGCACAGATAATTAAAAAAAAATCATGTTACTTTGCAGAAAATGCTGAATGGATTACCAGAAACTAGTGGAACTCGCCGCCTACCTCCTCTATCTCTCTACTTTAGTTTACCTGAGAGTGAAATGAATGCCGCTGCTTGTGGGACTGCATGCGAAAGAGAGAGCGGTGCATTGTAGAAGAGGTTAGTATGTTTATGGATGGTTATTAAACTTTAGAGTCTAAGACTACTGTTCCAAATCCTAGTAAGTTGCCTTGGCGTCTGCTGACTCATAAATGATTTTAATAAAATTTTGTGTTAGCATTCTAAGCTAACAATTCAGTGAACTAATAAGCATAAACCCAGCTAACAAAAAATGTATTGTAAGAATGTTTCGCTAATGTTATTTCTGAATGTTTTTTTTATTTTTTATTCTTGGTTATATGAATGTTAAGGAAACATTCCATTTAATCATTCTTCAAAAAAAAAAAAAAAAAAAAAAAAAATGGGAATGTTACTTTTGAATGAACATTCTGAACATTCTGAAACTAGTTGTTACGAACATCCAAAAATTCCATGAACGATATATAAATACATTTTTTGAGAACATTGTTAGAGAACATATAACTTTAAACAAACATTCTATTAACGTTACTGGAAGAACATTTGTTCATAATTTTAAGAGAAGCTTGTCAGAACGTTACTGTAGCTAAACTTGACATAACCCATAGGATTTTCATGAAATGCAAAATTTTTTGATTAGATTTTTATCTGTTTTTGAGTTCTGAGTAAATTATAATTATATGTATAATTAACATAAATTGCATTTATTTTTGCATGTAGCTTGTATGGCATTATTGTCTCTGCAAAACATACATGCAGTACTGCCTTAGAATTTGGCCGAAAGAAGTTATCTTAAAGGGCAGCATAATAATGTTAACTATGTAGGCAGAACACAAGAATTTGGAACAAAGATTTCATCTACACGTGAATAGAGGTAAGCAAGAATACACACCAAAAACGAAATGACTCTTGGATCCTGGAGCAAGAGATTTGAGCAGATTGTGCAAGTAAGAAAAAAGCAAGAAGAAATATGTTAGTGAAAGATTGCGCACCAGTGCAGGAGAGGAAAATCCATTCACCGGCATACAGAGATGGTCAGACAGCGACGGAAAGACTTAAACTTAGAGATTTGATTGTCAACATTACGCTAAGCTGTGCACAAATATCAATTTTAAGTTTAGTTCACCCTTGAAAGTGCATCGTTTGGGTCAATTCCTCTTGAAGTGAGCACTCTGAAGGGTGCAGATTATTGCTGTCTCATACACACCATATATGAAGGCACTGGCACATCTTCTGAATCAATAAACTGCATTTACATAAAAGCACCCTCGATTCTGAAAAGATTTGAAGTCCTCTGTACAAGCTGACAACATGTAAGCAGCAATGCATCTCACCGCAGACTCTCTCGAGTTCATCACTGCCGTCCCCACAGTCATCATCGTTGTCGCATTTCCACTGGGCGCGGATGCAGCGGCCGTTCATGCACGTAAACTGGCCCGACTGGCAGCGTGTCCCATTGTCAGGGATGCAGTGTTTGTTGTCGGCTAGATACCAGCGGCCCTCAGAGGGACACTGACACTCTGCTCCCTGAGGACCTGGAGGAAATAGTGTTGTATTTGAAATTAAAGTACTTAATTTCACAATTGTGACCCTGGATCACAAAACCAGTCACGAGTCGCACGGGTATATTTGTGGCAATAGCCAACAATACATTGTATGGGTCAAAATGATCGATTTTTCTTTTATGCCAAAAATCATTAGGATATTAAGTAAAGATCATGTTCCATGACGATATTTTGTAAATTTCCTACCGTAAATATATAAAACATTTATTTTTGTGAGTGAATGCAGCACAATCATGAACAAATGGATGACTTTAAAGGCGTTTTTCTCAATGTTTAGATTTTTTTGCATCCTCAAATTCCAGATTATTAAATAATTGTATCTCGGCCAAACATTGTCCTATCATAACAAACAATACATCAATGGAAAGCTTATTTATTCAGCTTGCATGTGATGTATAAATCTCAATTTCAAAAAAATTGACCCATGTGACTGGTTTTGTGGTCCAGGGTCACAATTTATGTGTATTAAAAATATTTAATTTTAAAGATGGGTCCAAACATTATAACTATATGAAATGTATTGATGGTTTAAAATGTATTTATTTTTTTAAAAAAGGATGTAGGCTCTGTTCCAAAGCATAGTGAGCTGCCTATGTAGGCATCATAATGTGCACTCCTGATGCAAAAATAATTAAATTCTAAGGCAGCATCACATTTATCCTTTACAATCCCATAATGCAGTGCAGCAAGAAAATTTGGAATAAAATCAACTCAATAAAGTGGATGAAGTAAAAAAAAAAAGTGACCCTGGACCACAAAACCAGTCACATGGGTCAATTTTTTGAAATTGAGATTTATACATCACATGAACGCTGAATAAATAAGCTTTCCATTGATGTATTGTTTGTTATGATGGGACAATATTTGGCCAATATACAATTATTTAATAATCTGGAATCTGAGGGTGCAAAAAAATCGAAACATTGAGAAAATTAAATTAAAGTTGTCCATTTATGTTCGCGATTGTCCTGCATTCACTCACATAAATAAATGCTTTATATATTTATGGTAGGAAATTTACAAAATATCTTCATGGAACATGATCTTTACTTAATATCCTAATGATTTTTGACATAAAAATTGATCATTTTAACCCATACAATGTATTGTTGGCTATTGCCACAAATATACCCGTGCGACTTGTGACTGGTTTTGTGATCCAGGGTCACATATATATATATAAATTGTATATAATTTAATACCAATAAATATTAAAATAGTTAAATCAACTTGCATTGAGTTTGTGCCTATGTAGTGTTCTCAATGAGTCACCAAAAATGCAGCTCACTAGTTTTTGGAACATAGCTTTTATTTTGGAGCATACTGGCTTTAAAAATTGTTTTAAAATATGAGCCTACCTGGGGTGCAAATATGGCTGCAACCACCGTTGAATTGTTCGCAGGGACTGCTGCACTGCTGCTGTTTGCCGTTGGACAGCACATGGATGTCCATGGGCCGTGATGGAAGGTTCTGTAGCATCACCCTCTGGTCGGACCCGTCATGCTTGTTTGCACGGTAGATGCTGCGTGTGTTCCAGTCCGTCCAGTAGATATGCTGACCGTACACTGTCATTGCAAATGGGTAGATGGCAGTGCTTACGATGACCTCACGGTTAGTGCCGGTGAGTGAGCACCTCTCAATCTTCTGCCTGCACGGAGAGAAAACACCAGTACACAGTGCAGATGAAGTGTTGATAGTTAATAATACCAATAATTATGAAAAATAATATTATATAGATCTTACAAACTGGCATCTGCCCAATACAGCCTCTGATCTTCATAGTCCAGTGTCAGACCGTTTGGCCAAACCAGGCTAGTGTTGACAATCTCTGTCCTGAAGTTTCCTCCCAGAGTTGCACGCTCTATCTTTGCATTGGTTCCCCAGTCGGTCCAGTACATATATCTGACCACATACAGAAATAGAAATGCATTTAAATAAAATGAGAAAATGGCTCATTAAACATCTAAATCACAGACCTACTGAATCAGAGACTCACCCTCTGCATGGATCGAGCATGATTGCTCTGGGTCTAGGCACCTGTGCTACAACCGTCCTCTGAGATCCATCCACTGCCATGGAGCTGATGGTCTGGTTAATGTAATCACTGTAATAGATCCTCTTATTGATCCAGTCATACGCGATTCCATCAGGAGCTCCCAGATCTCCACAGAGAAGAAATCATTAAGAGAAACAAAGATATATAAACATTAGAGCTGCAAGATTAATCAAAAATCGCAATCTCGATTTAAAAACCCAAGCCATATTTTTCCTAAATGACGATTCTGACAATATTGAAATATTTTCAAATTTAAATATATTATTCATAGTAATACATTTATTATAATATTATTATTCATTTTAAATATAAATATATTATTTTATATTATATAATTATTATTATTTAAAAAAATAAATAATAATACTCTAAGGGCTGCTTTTGCATATTTTGCTTTTTGTGCACAAATTCTCGATGACTGTCAGGCAATAGAAATGCATGATCCCAAATTACTCCAGAACTGAACATTTGATCTGCTCCAATTAAAATTCAAAATGAAAATTGCAAAAAAAAATTCTGCCTGTGAAACAAATAACTTCTCAAATGCTTTCTTTCTATTTTATAATTCATAATAAAAGAACAAGTTGGCTAATATGGTAAATAAGATCCAAATAATCTCCTGACTGCAAACTAGCCATTGTAAAATGTAAATGTCATGCAAGATACTTTGTCAAGCCAACATTCAAATGTTGCTGCAATTAACTTTCCTTTTCTAGCTAAACCTGCAGTGTCAGAGTGCATTCGGGGTTTGAATAAGCAGCTCACCTGAGGCCACCTCTGTAGCAGGAGAGGAAGGTGAAGCCAAAGTGATGAAGCTGATCTTGCTCTGGCCCGCTCCCGAGCTCTGGGTGAAATAGATCCTGCCATCCAACCGGTCAAAATCAAGGGCTACCGAAGTCCGGGGAACGTTAACCACGGGAAACGGCAGCGAGTGATCCTCTGGATCCAGCCGTAGAGATCGCACAGTGCTTTCTGTCGTGTAAATAAGGTAGTCATCCCGGGACACCACACAACTGCTACCATCCGCAGCCAGATTCCCAAAGGCACACGAACACTTCCTCGTCTGAGTTCCCGCGATGGCGAAGCAGAAGTGAGCGCAGCCGCTGTTAGACTCCAAGCAGGGGTTGTTATTGAGCTCGTGGGCTGAGCTTGGCTGCATTCTCCGGTCAAAGATGGTGACGTCCCGCAGCATGTTGATGTTGTCTCTGATCACGAGCGGCTGGTCGGTCGCGCCTGGCTGTTTGCTGGCTTGGAAGACTTTCTTCAGGTTTCTGTCCACCCAGATTACATTCCCCTCAAACACCGTGACGCCATATGGAGTCGGATAACGACTTCCGTACCGTACGACCTCCGTCTCGCCCCCCTCGGGCCGGACTCGTGCGATCATGTCCAGGGAATCGTCCACCCAATAGATGTATCCGTCTCGGTGGTCCAGAGCCAAACCCCTGGGGGTGATGATGCCTGAAGAAACCAGCACTGTCCGGTTGGAACCGTCTAGAAAAGCCCGCTCGATTTTGGGGGTCTGTCCGTAGTCGGCCCAGAAGAGGTATCTGTTCATGGGGTCTACCACAATATGACGTGGCATGTCTACTTGGGTTTTGAGAAGAACACGACGGAACGTGGTATTGAGTCGGATGACTTCAATGTACGTCTCGGTCAAAAAGGCATTGGTGAAATAGAGGTTTCCTGAGGAAAAACAAATAAAAGAAAGAGTAGTAGCACAAAATTAGCAACAAAAAAAATGTAGTCATGATTAAGTAAAAAGTAAATTATATAAAGTAAAACTAAACTTGAGTAAATGCCTTATATGAATACTTCATTTCTACGCTGAACGAAATTATAAACGCAAGACTTTTGTTTTTGCCCCCATTTTTCATGAGCTGAACTCAAAGATCTAAGACTTTTTCTATGTACACAAAAGGCCTATTTCTCTCAAATATTGTTCACAAATCTGTCTAAATCTGTGTTAGTGAGCACTTCTCCTTTTCCGAGATAATCCCTCCACCTCACAGGTGTGGCATATCAAGATACTGATTAGACAGCGTGATTATTGCACAGGTGTGCCTTAGGCTGGCCACAATAAATGAATGTTCAGTTCTATTCTATTCATCAAAGAATCCTGAAAAAAAATTCTTATGGTTTCCACAAAAATTTCTTGAGCAGCAAATCATCATATTAGAATGATTTCTGAAGGATCATGTGACACTGAAGACTGGAGTTATGATGCTGAAAATTGAGCTATGCATCGCATGAATAAATTACATTTTAAATAATAAAAAATTCAGTATTTTTGATCAAATAAATGCAGTCTTGGTGAGCATAAGAGGCATTTTTCAAAAACATTTCAAAATCGTACCATTACCGACCACAAACTTTTGATTTGTAGTGTGCCAAACTTGTTTATTCACATATTGGGGTCAAAAGTTTGTTTGGGTCACCGGGGTCTAAACTAACTGAGCCTCTTATCTGTCATATGTTAACCTTTAATCTTCTCCAATGCCACCTGTCTGTGCTTATACTAACGTGAGTTAATGAACATGTCCCTACAGTAAGCCGTCACCATACTGACCTCTAAAGCTGCTCTAGAACATTCCAGAATAGTATAAACCACATGAAAGCAGTGACTTCACAAAACGCTCCATGAATTCAGTGTATCTGAGGTACTTGGCATTAGAGTTCACATTCCTTTGAGGTACTTCACTGGTTTTGGGATGTGGCCAAATTCGTTTCAATCAACATGTTCTGTATGACGAGAGAAGCGGTGAGACAAATTCACCAAATCTGTTTTTAACATACAAGCACACAACCCCTCACCTGCGGCCCAGTCTACAGCAATGCCCCGTATTCCATTACGTCCGATTCCAGAGCTGACGATGCTGCGAAACCCAGAGCCGTCCGGTTTGATCCTGCGGACTCCGTTCTGAGACGCCACGGTGCTGCTGAAGTCACACCAGTAAATGAAACCGGAAGGCATGTGCACGTCTACGTGAAGAGCATTGCGGCCTACAAGACACAGACACACACACATGCACAAAAAGTTATAGTGCAAAAATGTTTTTTTTTTTTCCATTGTACTATGCATTTCTCATTACACACTATATTCACAATGTATTTGTAAAAGTATGCTAGCATGCTTTTTATTGGCTGTAAAGCTTTAATACTTTCAGTCAGTTCGAACAGTCCACTTCAGTTAATTGATTCAACACTCATTCAACAAACGTTTGGGTTGTCACTCAAAAAAGTCTTTATATTATATATTAAAATATTTAGTGAACAAAAATGTAGTTATGTTACATTCATTCACATAAATGGAACGTAAACTCAAACTATTATTTATCGCTGTTCATTTAGAGGAAAACAATGCAGACCAAATGCATTTTTAAAACTAGATTTTTTTACTGTACTTTAATTCATGAATTATACTTTTTGAACATTTTGAATCTAATCCTGGCTAATCCTAATTTTTAATTAAATAATAAAAAGAATTTGGAAATACTTTTTATATAAATATAATAGTTATGTTATATTCGCTCATATAAATGAAAAACTTTAAATATTATCCGTCCTTGTGTTTGTGGAAAACAATGTAGACCACATGCATTTATAATTTTTAAAACTATATTTTTACTGTATTTTAATTAATGAACACAAATATTCGTATTAATTAACATTAATAATATGAATTTGAATCATAAATATTATACATAATATATAAATATAAAATATTATCATTCATATTATTAATATTAACTAATAAGAATATATATATATATATATATATATATATATATGTGTATGTATGTATGTGTATACTGTATATACGTCAAAAATGACACCGAGTATATATATAAAATTTGGAAACCCTTATATAAAAGTGATTTTATATTTATATAAAACAGTTAAAATTTAAAGTAAATATTTAAAAAAATATATTATATTACATATTTACTAAATATATTTAGTAATATAATAAAAATATATTGTATTATATAATATACCATTATTATATGATATTAATTAAATATATTATAATATTTTAAATAATAGTATATTGTTTCTGTACAGCCCAGCCCTGCTGATCCTCACCTCTGCCTGCCACAGGCACCATGGACTCCGAGTGATCCGCTCCCTCCAGACTGAAGCCCTTGATAGCAGTGAGCATAGAGATCACAACGTAGGATTGGTATGGAGAACAGGTTCTGTTATCAGAGTTGAGTTTGAACCCAGTCGCACAGGCGCAGCTGAACAGGCCACTGGGACGTGGTAGACACAACTGATCGCATGTCCCCACGTTATTACTGCAACCGTTAGACGAGCCTGCTGAAGCTATAGGGAGACAGACAGAAAGACAAACAACTTAAACCAGATAAAGAGAATGAGAGGGAGATATTTAATACTTAAAAAAAATGCAAAGAGGTAATCATGAGAATACATTATACTGACTCATATCTGTCTATTCTGGTAATGTATACACATTTCTGGTGCATCTCAGTATGTTGTGATACTGATATATTATCACTTCCACCTCTTACTGGAAGGACTTATACAATAGACAGCGTTCACAGCCCCAGAGAATGAACATGTGCACTGAGCGCCGAACAAAGGGACACTGATTCTTCTCCGTATAAAGCTGAGTGTCCCCCTGAGGCGGAGGGGAACTAATTGGTAAACTGATATCCCATTGAAAGTCATTCATCCCTCTCTGGTAATTGCAACACGGGCATCAAGGTTACGATGACTTCCAGAAAAGACCACCACAAGTCAACCGTGGAATGAATCAGAGATAAATGCTCAAAAATGACAGTGTGAGAAGCCTACATAGGCAGCATTCAGAGGTCCAATCTCATTTTTAAAACATTTAACTAATTGACATCACCATTTTTTCCCCAGTTTATCAATCACAGTACATTAGGACAAATGTCTGGAATTACAAGTTTTCTGAAATGTTATGTTTAACTCTGCAAATTACACATAATTATGCACAAATTTGCATTACAGAAAGCTGAATATTGGATAAAGCCGGGTTCAAAATACTTTTTTTTACCTTTTTACAAAGGTTTTTTACAGAGGACTTTGGATATCGCTTTTTATCAAATACATTTTCACCATATTTAAGTAAATCAAATAAAGGAACTATAAAAATGAACAAACCCCGTATGTATGTGCTACTACTCATTTTAAGAAAACGGCCTTTGAAGATATATATTGTAATTGAAATCTACTGATGCAAACATCAAACTGAAATCAATAGTGCATCTTCAGTGCACTTTGTGTAGGAAGAGATATTTGTATTATGTGTGGAGTTACTGTCTATGAAGAGAGTTACAAAAATGATTTTTCATCCAAATTCAGTGGTTTATAAGGCAGTCGTCTACGTAGGTGTAGCAAGGCAGATCACTAGGTTTTGGAACAATATGTAAAAACATTTTTACATACTATTTTTTAATACTCACAGTCTCTATAGTGTACTTTGAGTACTCTAAGACCAGCCACGTTATCCCGCATTACGACTCGGTTGAGTCCTGTGGCTTTGTCGACACGCTCGATCACCTCAAAGTCTCGATCTGTGAAATAAAGGTAGGAGTCGTGTACGGCCACACCCCATGGGTGGGATAATCCATTCACCATAGTTATGCGGTTTGATCCATCAGGGTCACCACGCTCGATCTGAAACATTGATGAAACAGTTGTAGAATTTGAGTTATTCTGTTAAATATGTTTTTTAATATATATATATATATATATATATCGACCAACATTGGTTTTATAAAGGATGATGCAAATCCATACATATACAGTATATTTGCATCAACCTTTATATATGTGTGTGTGTGTGTGTGTGTGTGTGTGTGTGTGTGTGTGTGTACATATATATGCACACCGTATAATATTATAGTATAAGATAATAATTAATTAAATTCATCAAAAGTGACATTTATAAGGTTACAAAATTATTCTAATTCAAATAAATGCTGTTCTTTCTATTCATCAAAGAATCCTGAAAAAAATTAGCAGTTTCCACACAAAAAAAAGCAGCACAACTGTTTTCAACATTGATAATAATAATAAATGTTTCTTGAGCAGCAAATCAGCATATTAGAATGATTTCTGAAGGATCATGTGACTCTGAAGAGTAATGATGCTGAAAATTCAGCTTTGCTATTACAGGAATGAATTATATTTTAAAATATATTCAAATAGAAAATAGTTATATTAAATTGTAATAATATTTCACAATATTAATGTTTTTACTGTATTTTTTGATCAAATTAATACAGCCTTGAACGGTAGTGTATTTGATAAATACTTTACATCCAACTAGCTCAAATCTAAAGCATGCAACTATAGAAATATGTCTGATTGCATGAACCAAACATGTGGAAACAGGGCATACCACGCCAGTTCCTGTGACGGCCCAGTAGAGCTTGTTCTCTCTGATGTCTATCGTTATGAACTCCACATGTTCTAGATTATGGGTGAAGAGGATGGCGGGGTTGGAGCCGTCCATATCTGCCGACGCCACCTTGGCCGGGATACCGCTCTCTGTCCCCTGATCTGTCCAGTACATCTTTCTAAAACAGATATGAAACATCACTAAACAGAAAGTCAAGTCAAGTCAAGTCATCTTCATTTATATAGCGCTTTTAACAATGTAGATTGTTTTCAAAGCAGCTTTACAGAGATAAACGTATAATTTAAGGTAACAGAGATTGTTTTGGCTTTATAGCGGTTCTTTAATAAAGTTATTTTCCAGCTAAAGTTAGTTTTGATTGATTTGCTTCCGTCACAACGATCATTTGTTATTAAATTAGGGGACGCCAAGACGACACCATTCTCTCTACACAGACTTTAAACACGAACCTGTGAGAAACGCTGATGGCGTTCACATGCGCATTAAGAATTGGTTCTATAGTTATGTGCGTTTGAATATATGTGCGCAGGTTTGTAATTCCCTACAAACCAAGCCTAAACAAAGTACTGGTCTTTCCTTATACATTTTGATACAGAATTTTATTTTATTTTATCACTTCGGGGTAGGTACGCGAAATGAATTTTCCCGACAACGCTTTATCTGTAGAGCGGGAAAGGGATCCTCCATAGGGAGAAACACCTGAAATACAGCGTCTTTTTGTTTCTGAATATAAATATTTAGGACTGATCACGACTCTGTGTGTGTTGACTGTTGTTTATTGTGCTCAGTCAGTTCAGACCTGGCAGATGACATTAAATCAGCTCAAGCTTGTTGAATTTGGGGATCAGGATTAATGCCACGGTTCTGCTTATCTGGGCTTACCCACGTGCCGGGTCCACCGCAATGCCAACGGGAGCTCCTGCGCCAGTAGGTGAGCCGTTGTTGGTGATCAGAGTTTTTCTGTACTGATTTTCTCCTTTTAGCCTCAGAACCTGAAACAAATCAGATTGGCTTTGTCACAGTAACAGTACCAGTGAAATTTCTCAATTATCGATACCAATTGCAATACAGTAGCAAAGCGAATATGCTGTTTAACACACTCTTTTATTAAAACATTTAATATTTGAAATGTTAAAAAATTTAAGTATTAACAAATAAATAAACAAATAAATACAAAATAAATACATTTAATATATTTTAAATTTAAAATTTAATATATAAATTGTAAATGTAATATATTTCCTCAGCCTGTTCAAGTAATAATTTAAGTAAATAATAAAATAAAGAACAAAGCAACAAATTGCAAGCAATACAACATAGAAAAACAATACAAATGAAGTTTTTCACCTGCATAATAGCAGTATCAAGTATTTAAGTAAATATTTAGAAATATATAATTCATTTATATAATTATATATCATTTTGTTCCGCCTGTTTACATTTACTAGAGGCAAACTGACACTGTTTACAGTAATACCTCATCAAATACAGGTATTATATTATGTATTTTTGTATCGAAAACAAAGATCATTATTGAAAACAACATTTTTAACTTGGCTCTTCTTGCAGCCAGTGTTATTTTAGTATTATTTATATACTATTATTGTATTTATTATCATTTTGATTGATTTAAATACAATTGTAGAATGTATTAATATTTTTGAATTAGCTTTTATTTTTATTTTAGTTTAAGCTTTAGCAGTTTTCTTAGGTGCTTTTGTCTTTATTATTATTTTTTGTAGTTTTTCATATTTCTATTTATTTTTAATTTAGTTATATTTCAGTTTTAGTGTTAGCATTGATGTCAACTAACTGAAATAAATCTAATATCTATATTTTATTTCAATTAATAACAGTTATTTAAGTATTTTTAGTTTTAGTTAACGATAAAAACACTGCTTGTAGCACATAGATCTACTGGTTACAAGACTTAAACTAGTTTTTAACATTGATAAAACTGTGTGGTCAAACTATTCTTCAGTAGGTAGAAATAAGCCCTGATAAGAACAAGCTATGATGCAGTGAAATGAGGCTTGCCAACCTCAATAGATTGTGATGAAGGGTTAGAGTAGTACAGATTCTGCGACATCCAGTCCAGAGCCAGTCCGACCGGAGAACCCAAGATGGCCGCTGGTGCGAACTCAGTTCTGTTGGTACCATCTGACTTTACCCGATGAATCTCCCCCTGTGCAGATAAATAAGACAAAAACCTAATTTCAGAGTTTAAAACCTTAACTAGTTAACTAAAACCTGTTAACTAGTTCAAATTAAGGATGCATCTTGGTTTAATCATCTGAGATAAGGTAGGAAATGTTTATATGCTTTACCGGATGTTCCACCCAATAGATCATCTGCTCAGCATCATCAAAGTCCACATCATATCCATTCAGCAGCCCGGCGACCGGCACCATGGCGTCATTGCTCTTGTCGTTCGGGTTGAGCGGGATGCCGTAAATGATGCTATCTCTCACCACCACCAGGAATGGATCCTCAACTGCAAAATCATCAGTACATTATACATAATTCAAATGCCATACATAAAAAAATCATAATAATGGGCTTTTCGTCAGTAACACATTTGATTTTCAACCAATTACGTCATGCGAAATAATGTTCTTGTAAGCAAGCTTACAGATGCCATGTGAAAAAAAAATACACTTTAGCATACTTTTAAAAAAAGTATTATTACGTAAATAATAAAAGAATAAAGTGCAAACTGAATGTAATGTTTTCTGACAGTTAATTGCATGTTATGTGGAATTTTTTTTTTTTTTTTAAATGCAATTAGTTAAACTTAAGTTGAGAGCGCTTTTTGACCCACTTAAGTAAGATAAAAATACATATTTTTATATATTATATTGTCTTTGAAATATGTACTAACAAGCATTCATGGTAAACTAAAATATAATTTAATGTCATTGCTATTAAAACTTTATGTATTTAAATTTATTTGTAATTACACAATTGTAAAATGTATTAACTTTAAACCGAATATTGAATAACATACTAGAGTTAAATTTATAATTAAGTACTTTACATGTGCTTTAGCATCAAAATAAGTGCACTTCTCATGACAAAACTTGACAAAAATATTAAAACATAGTGATTTAAAATGTACTCAAAAAGTTCACTTCAGTGTGAGAAGAAACAGTCATCAAAGTGTACTCTCTTTAAATACACTTAAGTGGCATTTTATTTCAGTAATATACTTTTTTAGATTTAAAGTCCACTGCCAGTGCACATTCAATACACTTAAGCACACCTTTTTCACAAGGGACAGCACAGATTCCCAGAACTAGGTATCATCTCGTTTAGTCTTGCAGATATGAGGTACTGGTGAAAAAGTCCTCGCAGAGTAAACTACGCCATATCAGCACAGTTGATTGTGAAAAACAGGCCATTCAATCACCGTTTGTCTGGATTAATTGTTAAACTCTCATGGAAGAATGCATTTGACAGCGCTAACAAAGGCTGAAACATGAGCAAGGTTGAGAGCCTGTCCCAAAGAGAATGTTAAGGGCTTCTTAAGACTAAAGGACTCTTGCGCGCTTTCACCCGTTACCGTCAGCTGAGCTAAGGTCTTTTATAAAAGTAAATGTTTGCCTCCACAAAGAAGCTTACTTAGTAAATCGAAAATGGGTTTCTGTTGACAAGTTTTCATTCCCCTGAAATCTATATCCAACTTTAACAGAAGACTGCTTCATTCATTCACTGCAAAGCATATTAAATGGACAGAGGCCAGCATTAAAGACATAGACACATGCATTATTCTTTAAAAACAGCCACAAGCAGGAATAAACTGTTAAACTCATTTATCTTTGTCCATGGCGTATTTATTAAGTTAATTTAGATGGTACAGCTTTACTACTTTTAAAGATCAGAGGTCATTTCTTATAGAGGGCTGGAGTAATGATGCATTTTTGTAGGCCAACTCGCAAGTTCGCATCACCCTGGTTCCCTTGAAAAAAAACAATGGTATTTTTCCATTGGCTTTTGGATTATTGAAGAAAATAAGCTCTGAAACCAACAATAGTTTTTGGGCCATATTTACCAAACAGGGCCAATTAGCATGACTATTGCAAACCTTAGTAAACCACATTGCAAGATTTTTGAAATACTCTTAGTCCTTAAATTTTGCATCAGAAAGGAAAATCACTACAAATGCAATGCATATGCACAAATAACTGTGTCCACGCTTTTTCATTGCTAATTTTTTATCCTTAGTAAATCCTTACAGCAGTTTTTATACTCCACAACAGGGTTTGCACTGGTGCAAGCTGTTAGTAAATCTGACGGTATGATTCTTACACATTTTGTTCATCAAGATGATCTTCATGAATACATTTTGAAGCCTAAATACAAATCGCAAGAAGTAAAAAGCTAAAGTTAGGATATAAGAGAACTACGCCAGGGTTATACGACTTCAACATCACCACCAATAAGTTTCCTGACAACTCTCAAATCTATGAGTTGGAAAGCTTGAGTTAGAACAGTTTGCATGAGTATAAACACAACGAGGCTGTAAAAGTAGACTAATGAATACAACGTTTATGGATTTTAAAGCCTAAATACAATTGCAAGAAGTAAAAAGCTAAAGTTAGGATGTAAACGACGTCACCATCAATAAACTTCCAACAACTTTTTAAATCTTTTTTTTTTAATCTACGAGTTGGAAAGCTTGAGTTAGAACAGTTTGTGTGAGTATATTAGCCACTTGTTATCAATCGCCCTTTCCAAGACACTTAAAAGCTTTAAAAAAATGACTGGTGTATTTTATGTTGTAGAATAAAACATAAAAATATCTTGAGTTTGTGTTCACCACAGACCTTATCTCAGGCTTTTAACTAGAAGCCCATTCAAAAAACCCACTGACTTTAGGACGTATTTTTAGCCATAAGTAACTCTGTTCTCAAGATATCTGCATCAGCCACTGAAAACCCCACATCGGCTGATGTCTCTCGTACCTCTAGCGCACGTGAACTGGTCAGCGGCGAGAGTCCAGCCGGACGGACAGGCACAGGAGTAGAACCTGGGACCAATCGCTGACAGCAGGCAGATATGAGTGCAGGGGCTCGAACGGGGGTCACAGGGGTTAAAACCTGCAGGAAGAACACATCGAAACTTTAACATTAAACATCAAATCAATATTGACCCTATTTGTTTTCTCAACACGCTTCTGGTTTTCCTCTGAACGGTTCATTGGTGCCTGTTATTCTGATGAAAGAAAACTACATAATATGACTTGCTTTGCCTCTAAAACTTTGTGACATAAAAAAACACTTTACATTGAATACAGTTAAGCACACTTCTTTTTCACAAAATAAATGGTTACACTTTATTTTAAGGTGTCAGTATTCCAGTGTAATTATACATTTAAATACTGAGTAATAGTAATTAACTACATATATTTACTATAGGGTTGGGTATAGGATGAGGGTTTGGTTTAGGTTTAATTGCATGTAATATTTTGTTAAGGCATTATTTATAGTTATTACTACAGTAACTACTGTACATGTAACATGTGTAACAATGACACTGTAAAATAAAGTGTTACCAAAGAAATTACTTTCCTTTTCAGCCAGAGTGACAAAAAGCTCTTATTATTCAACCCCCTTTCAAATCTTTTTTCTTATCGGAGTGACTTCCAGAAATGCTTTCTGCATTTAATCCTAACAATAACACTTCGCTCTCCAGATAGCAGGCAGTTTATGTACCTGCAGGCTGTCTGGCAGGGTGAAGTGCCACCAGGCCCATGGGCTGGGGCAGATTATACAGCATCACCGTCTGGTTCTGTCCGTGCCACTTGTTGGCCCGGATCACGCGGTTGACGTATCTGTCGGTCCAATAGACAAAATCCTCAAAAATGGTAATTGCGTGGGGATGTTGAAGTACCTTTTCATTGAGAAACAAGAGGTGTTTTATTTATTCACATGGTAAATATGAAGAAAAAACAAAACAAGCATTCATAATTGTGCAAGATACTTTATGCAAGTGCGTAAACATAGATGCCAATGCATTGCATCACGAACTAGAGTTTATATTGCATTAGCAAATGCTGCGAGTACATTTAAATGGGGATGGTGCATTGCAAGGACATAGAGGGAAAATGGTAGGGTTTGCAAAAGTGATGCTCAATCATGTGACCAAAAGTTGAGAAGATTTCAATGCAGTCTAATGTCGACCGATTAGACATTCAGAGAGGCAGTTGCATTTGTTTTTGCTTGATTTCAAACTCCTCCAGGTCTTTCCATAAAATTTAAATGCATCGTATGCATTCAATTAAACATTGAGCATCTGCGTTCACATACTTGCTACTACATTTTATGGCCTAATATTTATACATTAAATCCCGAATTTAAATCATTCCTGACTTCCTGTCCAAATATTACATTTTTGAAATAGCACCATATTTGCTTGCACTGAAAAAAAAAGAATTTTCTTACTTGATTTTTTTTTTCCAATACAAATATATAAACATTCTTAAATAAATATACATTTACTTTAAATGCGAAATGACATAAGATGAGTGAGGTAAGAAAAATAAACTTGTTTTTTCCCTTTGAATTACTGCATTTTTAATTTTCTTACCCCATTGGCAGATATTTTTTCTTGTTTTCAGCAAAAAACTCACTTTATTTTTGCTATATTTTTCAAAACACATGACCTTTTTATCTTGTCATTTTGCATCTCAAGTAATTATTTCTTGATTCAAGAATGTTTAGATATTTATCCTGGCAAACAAGACAAAAATACTAAGGAAGTGTACAGTATTGTCCATGCAAAGCTACAGATTCATAAACATAAATGTGCACATAAAACAAAAAAGTCTCACCAAATCACTGGCCAACACTTGTTTTCGGTTCTTTCCATCGTAATCACAGTAGTCAATGAAGTCTAGGTAAGCATCGGCAAAGTAAAGCAGATTGTTGGGGTAGTCAATTGTTAAGCCGTTGGGCCAATAAAGTTTGTTGCTGATGATCGTAGTCCTTAACTTCCCATCCATGCTGGCTCTCTCAATGCGAGGATTTCGGCCCCAGTCAGTCCAAAACATGAGGTGCGTGCTGAAATACATGTAGAAAAGGGCATACTGGGATTTCGTTTGCAACCAGTGGTCATTTAAAATTCATTTTATATACTATACAGCAATTTCAGTCAAAATAGTTTCTACACCATTTTTTTTTCTCAGTGTACTGTAAATGCAGTGAGTCATTGGTCTTACTTATTTCTAGGGTCCACGACCAGACCTCTTGGATTGGTCACGTTTTCACTAATCAACACTGTTCTGTGGGATCCGTCTAGTTTGGACACCTCTACGGTCTCCAAAACGTAGTCTGTCCAATACAGGTTTCTGCCAACCCAGTCTACGGCGAGACTCTCGGTGACGGTCACTCCACTATCAAAGATCTGGCAGGGAAGAGAAATGATATTTTAGGGGGATGATGGTTTATGTTCACTGTAAGGGTGCCGGAGCAGCGTTTGTGTCACTCACCACGGTGCGGTCGCTCCCATTTTTGTGAGCGCTCCATATTCTGTCCTGGGTGGTGTCAGACCAGTAAATACGATCTGTGACTGAGTCGAAATCCACCGCCACGATGTTACGGCCGTCTCGCACAAGAGACCGGATAGCGTTTGGCTGTGCGAGGATGTCGTCTGATATAATCTGATTCCGACTCGCCACTAAGAGCAAGGCCTCTCGAGATCCTGCCAGATCGAGAAAGGATGCAGAACAGAATAGAATAATGTGAAATATTATTACAATTTAAAATATATTTATTTTTTAAATGTTTTCTTTCTTAATATATTTAAAAAAAAAACATTATGTCACATAATCCTTTAACAATCATTTAATATGCTCATTATGCTTAAGTTAGTAGAAATGGATTAGAACAACATTTATTTGAATTTAAATATTATAAATTAAATATATATATTTATTTATTAACATTTTTTTACAGACAAACACTTCTCTTTTGAACTATTTTCGCACACATTTTAGAATTATTGTAAAGTGATCAAAACTATGGCATAGCACACATGATATTATGAACATTATGTAGTGACCTCAATATATGATGCTTTACTTCACTATTGATTCCAATACATCCATTCAAAAATATCTAAAAAATAAATGACATTTTAGTTTTTTAATGAATTTGTATACAAAACAAAATGAATTATTAAGGTTGTTATGATTATTAGAATTACGGAGTGACTAAAATGTTAAACAACACCCTTGTTGATGATTTTTCTTCACTATCCAGTCATATTTATCCATTTAGAAAAACAATATTAAAAATAAACTAAATTTTAGTTTTGAAATGAAATTCATTTAAATGCACATTTTGTAAAGAAAACTAAATTCCAATCCTTCAAGCAGTCCTGTCATCACAAACATAATTCCAACTTTTTTGTGTCAAACTTCTGCCTGGCATGTAAGCATTTTGTGTTTTATCCTTTAATCACATATTGCCATCCAAATATGAAGTCCACAGTGATCACAATTATCTCAAAACATATCAAATAACCTCGCAGGAGCAGAAATGAATCCAAACTTTCTTCATGTATCAGCTCTCAGTTATAAAACTATGCAAGACATATCTAACAAGGCCAAATAGTAGGATAAAAAAGCTTTTTTCCCGTTGAAAAGCAACATTCAGGAAGAAGACGAGGTATATCGGATGACAGCATTTTTCAACGGGTTATCTCAAGGGAATGGGCTCTTGTCAGCGGCAGAGCTCATAAACAACCCTTTGTTTGGTGATTACCTCCTAATTACCCCCGTAAGAAAGTTTGTGACTGACATATATGTTATTTGTCTTATCTGTGGTAATCCGAGAAGCTGCGGTAGACCCAGCTGAGCTGGTCCAGTTGGCCCTCAGAGACCGAGCATGGCTCCACTCGCTCAGAGATCACAAAGCTCAGAGGAGACGCACAAACCTGAGGCCTTGCAGGTGCGTCCGTCCGCCTCCAGAGTGTATCCGTCCTGACAATGACATCGGAAGGAGCCTCTCTCGTTGAAACAGTGCTGACTGCAGACGCCCAGAGGATGGCATTCATCCATGTCCTCACACGTCTTGGAGTCGTTGCTCAGCTGGTACCCCATGGGACAGGTGCACTGGGCTCCAAACGGGCCCTGGATGCAGCCGTGAGTGCAGCCCGCGTTGTTATCCGAGCAGCTCTCCTGATCTACGACCGAGCACAAAAGTCAAGATGAATACCAATGTGAAGCATATCATATGCATGAAGACACAAGGTATTGTGGGAACATGGTAAGGACAACCATTAAAGGGGAGGCTTACTAGGGCTGGGCAATATAAATGAAACAAAATCTCTATATTTATATATTTATTCTAAAACTGCATGAAAATGTGTTCTTTTTTCATTCAGATAAACCATTTTTGTGATTAAACAGCCATTTTTGATCATTAAATTACAAAAAAAATAAAACCATACATTTTTTTTTACTCAAAATTAAATAAATGTTAACTGAGATAAATACAATTCTGAAAAAAAATATCAATAGTTCAACTTGATTTACTAAAATAACTAAAACTAAAACTGAGACATTAAAAAACTATAAAATTACATATTAGAACATAAAAAAACGTTTTCAACAACAACAAAAAACTAAATATCTAAGGCTTTAACAAATAATTAAAATAAAAACGGAAAATATAAAAATAAGAACTAATTCAAACAATTAACATAAAACTATAAGAGTATCTCAACGATTATGATGCAGTAAAATGATCAAGGCATGTTTTTCACAGTTTTTCAGGAAATAAACAACAAAAGAAGTACGATATTTATTTATTTTTGTGTATATACCGAATTAAATGTCAAAAAGTTGTAAAAACGCATTTTTCTCAGCTTTTTGTTGAAAATTACCCACTTTCAAGTCTTGATAAAAAAAGAATGCATGAAGTTTTATAAAAATAATCAAAAATACTGGCGTTGACTTTTTATTTTTAAACACAGGTTGGCAAAGAGTTAATGTTCATGATGACCATTGCAGATATATTGTGAATATTCAATCTATTCCCCAGCCCTAATGTTTACTGTTTAAATCCGTTGTCCTTGTTTCTGGAACTGGTATTGGGTGAGATACATCGGTGGTTGTGTACCATAGTCTATGGACTAACACAGGTAAATAGTACTACAAACTACATGTCTATGATGCTAAACACACACAATCTTGTCACATTCAGACACTCTGATGGTAATTGGATGGTTAGTGAGTACAGCCAGGCAGATACTGGGATGGATTAGTGCTTCATGCAGAGGATTGTGGGTGATTAGGGATTCAGCCTACCTGGTAAGGGCTCATCTGTGAGAAGGGAAGGCAACATGGAAGGAAAATCACAGATCATTTCAATGTTAATTTCCAGATTAGCTAAACACATGCATGATTTGATGGCAAATGGGATTCATAACACAGACAACATTCTGAAATACTCCATGAACTATTGGAATCGACTGACTGACCACATGAATTGCCATTTAATAGTTTCAATATCAAGAAAAAGATGGAAGATTTCAATGTACAACGACAGAATCTGTGGCATACTTTTGATTAGCACAGAAAATGATTTCGATTCATTCATCC
The DNA here is from genome assembly GCF_949319135.1 of Squalius cephalus. Classification (NCBI taxonomy): domain Eukaryota; kingdom Metazoa; phylum Chordata; class Actinopteri; order Cypriniformes; family Leuciscidae; genus Squalius; species Squalius cephalus. The sequence continues at coordinate 5,402,080 of NC_137130.1, forward strand.
CACGGTTTAAAAAAATCTTGTTTATAGAAACTCACAATTAAAGTTTAAGGGGCAAGACATTTCAAATGAATCTATCGAACCAATGTTATTTTAGTATCATTCAATATCAATATAGTGACAACATTTTGTTGTGTCCTTTTGTTCATTTTCTGTTTTTTTTTTATATTTTTATAATTAATTTTAATTTCAATTTTAGTTTTATTTTAGTACTTTAACTTAAGCTTATTTTATATCAGTTAATTGCCAAGGGAACATTTCTAATGTTCTTTCTTTAGTTTTTAAGTGCAAGTTTTTTAAGTTCATCTAATTTTCCCCCCAGCTTTATCTCAATTAACGAAAACAATTTTTAATAGTTTTAGCTTCAGTTAACAGTAACAAACATCATGAAACTGTGTATTTTAATCTTTATTCAGATGTAATGCATTGCCCAATTGGAAGTGTGATGGTGTTCACTTTTTTATGAATGAGGTATAACAATTATTTTCTGTGGCAATCAACAACATCTGTGGGTTTTAACTTAGACACAGGAACATGTATCAAATGAACATGTGTAGATTTTCAACCATGTTTCAACCATAAGTCATTAGCACTGTTTAAATGAGACAAAGCAGAATAGAGACTTGTGGGATTGATCCAGAGAATAAAGGCTGTTTAGGTCCTGTTGACGTACAATAATGGCTAAACATTTTGGGAAGTTGTTTCAGCCCTCAATAGTATTCATCCAAACAACTTTTCCATTCCATATACATCAAAAAATGTATTAATTAATTCATTTTAAATACTAGGGCTGTGTTCTAAAACCCAATGAGATATTCTGCTATCCACTGTCTACATAAGCAGCATCCTACAAGAATGAAAACTCATGTGAACAACTCGCAGCAACTCGGTGAACATGATATTTAATGTAAGAGTGTCTGCCTTCATAGGCAGCTCATTAAGTTTTAGAACAAAGCCAAGATGTTTATTAGGGAGGTCAATATTCTTAAAGTTTATGCACTACCGTTCAAAAGTTTGAGGTCAGTAAGATTAATTTTTTTGAAAGAAGAAATTTTTTGGTCCCACTTTATATTAAGTGGCTTTAAGTACTATGTACTTACATTGAAATTAATAATTTGATACAATGGACTTATTGTGTTCATACATGTTTTTACATTGTACTTATATTTTAAAAATACCAGCATTTAATTACAGATATAATTAATTTATGTAATTACATTTGTAATTACACAGTTGACCCTTCCTTACACCTTAATGTTACACCTTCCTTACCCACACCTGTCCCTAACCTTACCCATATCACACCTCAATAGCAGTAAAAGTGTTTTACAATACAACATGAGCACAATAAATACACTGTACTTATTTTTCGATGTAAGTACATAGTACTTAAAGCCAATTAATATAAAGTGGGACCATTTTTTTAAATAAAAAGTGACAGGAAAGACATTTATATTGTTACAAAAGATTTCAAATAAATGCTGTTTTTAGAACTTTCTGTAACATGGTTTCCATAAAAATATGAAGCAGTGCAACTATTTTCAACTGATAATAACAATAAATCTTTCTTCATCATCATATTAGAATGATTTCTGAAGGATCATGTGACACTGAAGACTGGAGTAATGATGCTGAAAATTCAGCTTTGCCATCACTGAAATAAGTTACATTTTACACAATGTCATTTATATATGATATTGTGTAAATTATATTTCACAATATTGTGAAATATTGTGAGTTTATGATCAAAATAAATGCTGAGCATAAGACACGTCCTTCAAAAACAAAAAGACCCAAAACCTTTGAACGGTAGTGTATATGTCTTGCAAATCTCAGTAAAACATCTGGCATGACTTACTGCAGAGAGGGGATTCGTCCGCCCCGTTGGGGCAGTCTGGAGTGTTGTCGCACACCCTGCTTAGGTTAACACACACACTGTGTCCTGGGCACTGCCACTGCCAGCTGGGACAGCGGAACGGTGGCGTGGGACAGTCCCGCTCATCGCTGCCATCCCGACAGTCATTATCTCCGTCACATATCCAGCCATGGAAAACACAGTTCCCATTATCGCAGCGGAACTGTGAGGTGGGGCACGTCCTCGGCGGGCAAACGTGGTGTTCGTCTGAGCCATCTTCACAGTCCGGGTGCCCGTCACACTCCCAGCTCGAGGGAACACAACTGCCGTCTGACTGGCACTGAAACTCACTCTCGTGGTGACACATGCCGGGTGGCCTAGTGGCTGGAAGGGTCAAAGGTCATGCTAAGTTAATGCATGCAAGTCAATCCAAGACAAATGTTGGCGTTTCCTGAGGTTTAAAAGAAATGCTCAAAACAATGAATTAAGAACATGGTTGTATTTCAACCCAAATTTTAAAAGAAAAAAAGGATTAAATGTAATTTTTCTTAAAGAGAAAATCAGGTTACACTGTATTTCGATAGTCCACTTTAGACATTTGACTAACTAATAGTAACTACATGTCAACTAACTCTCATTAATTTGCAGCTACATGTCAGATAACTCAAATTAGAGTATTTGTAGACTGTTATAGTTAGTAGAATGTCTAAAGTGGACCATCGAAATAAAGTGTTACCAATTTTTTTGTAGGATCTTTAGAAATATTGTGTTTTACCATAGTGTTTTTGCATTTAAGTTCCGTCTGTTCAATCAGTCTTTCTCCGATCTATGTTGTGTATGGTGTGTGTTGCAGCCTGTTCAGCTTTCATTTATATTATTACCATTAAACCTTCGTGTTGGTAATATACTGTATTCTCGTCTTCGTCTGCGTTCCTGCAACCACCCGTGACAATTCTCAGTCCAGTAGTTTAAATAAATGTAATAATGATCAATTTTAAAATAATATAGTCCTACATCATGGCAGAATTTGTTGTACTGCCTTTAATTTAAATAAAAATAGCTAATTTAAATAAATAAAAATATTGTATTACAATACTTATGCTATACGGTTAAAAATATATCATAATAATGCAAATTTAATACGAATCACCATTGAGAATAATGGGAATAACAAAAAAAAAAAAAAAAAAAAAAAAAAAAAAAAAAAAGAATGTTCCTAAAATACACTTTGTTTTTTCTTTATTTATATATGTATATATTTACTTTTGTTTTGGGGGTGCACAGTGACTGGAAATGTTTTTGTAAGATTCACCCATTTATATACTGCATATGTAATGCAATGTCCTACACAATAATCATAACTGAAAGACATATTGAAGATCATCAGAACTAAAAGACAAACTTAAAATGAATTTGTTTATACTTACGACAGCCAGATTCATCCGAGCGGTCGTTACAGTCAAACACCCCATCACATCGGTAGTATGAGTTGACACACTGATGCCCGTTTACACACTTGAACTCATAGGCTGTGCAGTTGTACACTGATGATCAAAAAGATTAAGTCAAAAAATAAAAATCAGCTTGATCTGATTTGAACTTCCATTAGAGATTTTATTATACTGTTTATATCGTGAAAGTTACATTTGTGTGCATAGAGAATTCATATATTTACACGGCCATGTCTGGTTTATGTTGAAATACATTTAATTTGTAAAGAAATAAAATGCCATTACCATTTTAGAAATGCAATAAAAGATTTATGTTCTGCAATTCTAAGCTAAACAATATTGCATGTTAACTTCATAAAATGAACTCTTACCACATCCCTGTTCGTCCGCCCCGTCTGCACAATCTCGGTCTCCATCACACACGTAATTGGGGTCAATGCAGCGGTGGTCCGGGCACTGGAACTGACCAGGGTGGCATGTGCCAAGAGAATCTGGAGAAAGCAACACCACAAGAAAAGTTCATTGCTCAGAAGTAGCCCTTTCAAAGCTCAAGAGACTTAATAGGGTTCTGATTTATGTTTCATTCAAAATCAACTTTGTCTCAGATGTTTCTCTTAAAATACCTTTAGGCCCAGTTTCACAGACAGGACTTAGATTAAGCCAGGATTAGTTCAATTATTACGACATTCAAGTAGCTTTTATAAATATGCCTTAGAAAAAACATTTCTGTTGTGAATCTTGAGACAAAACAATGGCAGATTTTAAGAAATGTCAGTGCAAGTTGCTTTCAGTTAAAACAGCTCAAACACGCATTTTAGTCTGAGACTAGACTTAAGACTTGTACGTGAAACTAGAGGTAAGAGAAATAAAAAAAATTCACAAGCTATGAAATTAATATGAACAGCACATAGTTCAGATCATTTGGTTTTAACATTATTTGATGAGATATATACAGTATGAGTTCATTTTGAGATCTCCAACATTTTAAATACATTTGTAAATATTCATAAAACCCGTCGATACACAGATCTACCCCTCTAATCCTGTCTAATCGGCCCTTGTTAATCGTGATCACTAAGACACGCTTCACTGTTCTGTGGCTCATACTTAAGGCTAGGAAGTTCCCAAAACCCCAAACCTTAAGTATTCAAACTTCAACATAACATCGCTTAAGAATCGGCTTCCTTTCAATTAATGAGTTAGAATTAGAATTGGTCACGCCCACAGGAAGTGGAATTAGAGGAAGGTGAATTTATTGAATTACAGTTCTGTTAACTAGAAAGAAAATTAGTACAAATCTGTGATTAGTACAGATCTATGTGTTCGTTTAACTATAAGGCTTATAAAACGTTGTACTCCTGCATCCTGTTTGCAACCTCAATGCAAAAAAATAAATAAAAAATTTGTAAAAAAACGGCTTTAAAAAGGACCTCATCAAATCAGAATTTAGAGTCAAAGCTATCCATTTAAAAAAGTATATTTGAAATTTCATAATGAATTAATAGCCCCCATATATATAATCAATTAACAGTTGCCAAGGCCGCACCACAGTCGGTCTCATCCGACCCGTCTCCGCAGTCGTTGTCGGTGTCACAGAGCCATGTGCGGGGGATGCAGCGATGGTTGGCACAGCTGAACTGGTCCGACTGGCAAGTGCCAGGGGTCTGTGTGGGACAGTCCCTCTCGTCACTGCCATCAAAACAGTCATTGTGTCCGTCGCAGTGCCAGCTTCTGGGCACACAGCGCTGATTGGCACAGGTGAAGGCAGTGGGCGAGCATGTGTTATCTGTGAGCCAGCAGAGTGGGGGGGTTATTTTCATTACAAGTGAAAAAGACTTTAACGTTTTTCTGGGTCCATCTTACTAAAGAAGTACTTCAAAGATTACCATGATAAAAATCATTGTCTCATGACATTAAAAACATTTTACAGACATCTTTGCCCCCTCAATACATGGCCATGAATCAGTATAGTATGGCCTATACGACACCTTGCATACACAACTTGATCATGTCTGGATTTATTTCAAATAATTTGTGATCTTGACATTCTTCCCATTCTGCGTGCCATTTATCTAATATATACTGGTTGATTTAGGGCTTGAGGTAAGGTGGGATTTGGCATTGACTCATTCATTCCGCAAGAGCTTTTTGTTTCTGTAATTTGCTCTGGCATAAATGTAATTCAGGATGTTGCATAATTGTATTGTGCCAGCAAAATTGTCATTTGTCATCATTTTTAAATCTATATCACACAGCTTTCAGCGCATAAACATTTGCATGGAATGTAAATAGTAAACATTACTATTAGCGCCACAGTTGGCCTCATCACTGTTGTCGTGACAGTCATCGACGCCGTCACATTGGTAGTTATGAGGGACGCACTTCCCGTTAGTGCATGAGAAGGAGTTTGAGCCACACTGGAGCGTCGGCGGCTCATTGGATGGATCATCTACACACGTCTGCTGATTCGCTTCCAGCTTCATTCCATATGGGCAGCCACACACTCGTTGGGAGTACGGTGCTGGGAAACAGAAATGACTGCAGTCTCCGTTTGGGTTAGTTTGCCTGCTGCAGAAGTTAGATCCTGTTGTGGGTAAAAAGCAATGCACATTATTGATTAAACACACAAGTTAATTTCATCTATTGCTTCATGGCAATTTGTTGCATTACATTACAGCCAATGCAAAAACTGAGTAAAGTAAATTCATCAATAAACAAATGAAAGTGACTCTCACCAATCTGCGTGTCAGCGTTGAAAGATTTGACGTGCATGATGTGGCTGATCCCTCTGCGAATGATCATCATCTCCCCTCCGTCTGTTTTACGGACCCTCACGATTCCACCCAGCCGCCAGTCGGTGAAGTACACGTAACCTGGACCAGAAAACTTCATTAATGTAATCAAGCAAGCTATCTCTGTGAAATACCAGTCCATGAACTCTGACTTCTGCCCTTTTATCTTTCAGCACCGAACAGACGAACTACACAAGTATAAGTAAGCGGCATAATGACCTTCATTTCACAGATACCAGAAATGACTGTCCATCATCAAAGAACAGGCCAGTGTGACTAATGTGATGATGACAGACATCGATGAATGGCAAAATTAACATTACATCAGTCGGTGGGTTTAATTTAGACTGCTTTATAGAAGTCAGCTGCATCTCAGGACAGACAGACAGACAAACAGACAGACAGACAGACAGAAAGACAGACAGACAGACACACAGAGACAGAAAGGCAGACAGACAGACAGACAGACAGACAGACAGAAAGGCAGACGGACAGACAGACAGACAGACAGACAGATAGATAGTCAGACAAACAGACAGAAAGACAGACAGACATAATACCACCATTGTTTGTGGTATTATGAGCATATTATGACAGATATACACAGACAGAAAGGCAAACAGACAGACAGACAGACAGACAGACATACACAGGCAGACAGACAGACAGACAGACAGAAAGGCAGACATACAGACAGACAGACAGAAAGGCAGACAGACAGACAGACAGAAAGGCAGACATACAGACAGACAGACAGACAGACAGACAGAAAGGCAGACAGACAGACAGACAGACAGACAGAAAGGCAGACATACAGACAGACAGACAGACAGAAAGGCAGACAGACAGACAGACAGACAGACAGAAAGGCAGACAGACAGACATACACAGGCAGACAGACAGACAGTCAGACAGACAGAAAGGCAGACATACAGACAGACAGAAAGGCAGACATACAGACAGACAGACAGACAGACAGAAAGGCAGACAGACAGACAGACAGACAGACAGACAGAAAGGCAGACAGACAGACAGACAGACAGACAGACAGACAGACAGAAAGGCAGACATACAGACATACAGACAGACAGACAGACAGACAGAAAGGCAGACATACAGACAGACAGACAGACAGAAAGGCAGACAGACAGACAGACAGACAGACAGAAAGGCAGACAGACAGACAGACAGACAGACAGACAGACAGAAAGGCAGACAGACAGACAGACAGACAGACAGACAGAAAGGCAGACAGACAGACAGACAGACAGACAGAAAGGCAGACAGACAGACAGACAGACAGACAGACAGAAAGGCAGACATACAGACAGACAGACAGACAGACAGACAGACAGACAGAAAGGCAGACATACAGACAGACAGACAGACAGACAGACAGACAGACAGAAAGGCAGACATACAGACAGACAGACAGACAGACAGACAGAAAGGCAGACATACAGACAGACAGACAGACAGAAAGGCAGACATACAGACAGACAGACAGACAGAAAGGCAGACATACAGACAGACAGACAGACAGACAGACAGACAGACAGACAGAAAGGCAGACATACAGACAGACAGACAGACAGAAAGGCAGACAGACAGACGGACAGACAGACATGCATATTGATAAACCCACCTCCAAAAACAGTAAGTCCAAATGGGTGGGAGATCTGGGTGATGCGTTCCAAAGACAGCCTGTTTTGTCCATCGAAATTGCTGTGCTCGATCTTATCAAAGAAGGCGTCCACCCAATACAATCGCATGGCACTGAGAGGCAGAGACATGATCAAGAGCAGAGGGGTTTAGGCCAAGGCTGAGAAACAGGATTATGTCCGATCATGGTTTTAAGGAGATTAGGAGTGAGTGTGCATTGAATGTGTAACAAAACAAAGAACGATGAGTCACGGCTTTAGGAAGCCATCAAAATAAAAAAAAAGAGAGGCATATTTATGAATGAAACAGAGATGGATTATTGTTTGCGATATTATGAGCATAAACGAATGCTGTATTGTTATGGTTTCATTCTGGGAAATACAACTCACCTCCAGTCAATGGCCAGGCCATTGGGCCAGCCGAGAGTGGTGTTTACAATCGACTGAGCATGTGACCCATCACCCCAGGCCCGCATGATCTTCGCAGGACGGTACCAGTCGGTCCAGAAAATATAACTGCCGAGCACAAAGCAAAGACACATACATGACTTTAATAGAAATAGTTCACCCAAGAATAAATATTCTGTCATCATTTCTTCACCCTCTTTACTTTCTTTCCTCAGAGGAACACAGGCTGTTTTACATGCAATTATAATGAACGGGCAATAAATCTTTCAAGCTTCAAAAAGGATGCAAAATAACCTTCAAAGTTCCAAAACTTCCAAAAAGTTCCAATATATATATATATAGTATAATATGATCAGTAATATAAGTATATTATAAATGCCTTTACTGATATTTCTGTCAGGACCACTATCGTCAAATACGATTGACAATTAGCATATAGTTAGGATTGGCGGTGTGGTTCTGTTCTGGGTAAACTCCCTGCGCATCCATGCAGCCTAACATGAATAAGAGCAGCAATAACCGAAACAGTAAACAGAACAGAACCAACATGAATGTATTGCAGATATCGTTAATTCAAGATTTTAAAGTACTACATAATTCGAGAATTTATTCTGATTCAAGGGGAAACAGAATGCCAAATCCTGACTGACGAGAGGAGCTGGGGATGGAGGAGGGTAATCGCTCCTGAGAAACGTGATATCTGCTGATAATACTGAAGGAGCTTATACATGTTTACAGTGATAGGCGTCGTATTCCTATAGGTAGACGTGGATCAGCTGATGCAAGCTTGACTAACGTGACCTGCCAGAACTGATGCTACGCTTGATTTTTGAGCAATTTAATGTGCCCTTGCTAAGTATAAGTATTCATTTATTTTAAAAAATCATACGACCTCAAACTTTTGAATGGCAGAATATATATTTGTCTTTTGAAGACATACAAAAGACAATTTTAACAATCAGAAATTGTTTGATATGCCCTCTCAAAGTTTCGGTCTTACATTTCAGTCTGTTCCTCACACCTATAGACCACTCTTATAATATACCTTTTGTGGTGCTTTTTTCTCATTTTGGAGTTTGACAGCTCCAGTCCTCATTCATTAAACTGAAAAGAGTGGCCAAAAAGTCATACATGTTTGGGACAGCATGAGCGTGAAGACATAATGCCAAAATCACCCCAAATCTTCACCCTGTGCCCTCGCCAAATTAATAGGTGGGGACACTTTCGAAACCATCCGCTGGGTTTTATTTATAAACTGTTAGGTATAGACAGTGCTCTGCGGGGCTTTCCCCCGTTAAGCCAAGTTCTTAGTGTGCACTACAATACCAGCCTTCATGCAGCACTAATCTAGTCTCCTGGGCCCAGAGGCCTCATGACTTTGAAGCCATTGGAAATGTCCCACTAGCTCGACATAAAGAGCTCTTTTATCTGTGCCAGGTTCAAAGCTGGAGCAATCTATGAATGGCTGGGCACCTCCTGCATTATGAAAGGTGTGACTGGACACAAGTGGCACGATTTTATTTTCATGGTCTTAGAGAAACAGAGAAGCGAGGTGAAAGCTTTGCTCCCCCAAGCTGTGTTTATGAATTGTGTCTGTTCACATTTGAACGTTCCTGTGGTTTTGAACCCACAATCATAATCCTTTTTTTCCATTAAAGGGATAGTTCACCCAAAAATTAAACACGTGTCATTCTTTACTCACCCTCATGTTGTTCCAAACCTGTATGAGTTTCTTTCTTCTGTTCAACACAAAAGAAGATATTTTGAAGAATGTTGGTAACCAGACAGTTGACGTCACCCATTGACTTCCATATACATTTTTTTTCCTACTATGGAAGTCAATGAAGTCAAACTGTCTGGTTACCAACATTCTTTAAAGGAACAAGCTGACTTTTTGGGACTTTAGCTTATTCACCGTATCCCCCAGAGTTAGATAAGTCCATACATACCTTTTTCATCTCCGTGCGTGCCGTAACTCTGTCTGACGCACCCACCGCTAGCCTAGCTTAGCACAAAGACTGGAGGTAAACAGCTCCAGCTAGCATACTGCTCCAAATAAGTGACAAAATAACGTCAACATTTTCCTATTTACATGTTGTGATTTGTATAGTCACAGCGTGTACAAATAACAAGGTCACATGAGACACAGCCATCTTCTAACCGTACACATACTGGGAACTATATTCTCAGAAGGCGAAGCACTGCTACTTGGGCGGAGTGATTTGAGGAGCAGAGTGTTCGCTCAGAGTTGGAGTAAATCACTCCGCCTAAGTAGCAGTGCTTCGCCTTCTGAGAAAATAGTTCCCAGTATGTATACGACTATACAAATCACAACATGTAAATAGGAAAATGTTGGCGTTATTTTGTCACTTATTTGGAGCAGTATGCTAGCTGGAGCCGTTTACCTCCAGTCTTTGTGCTAAGCTAGGCTAGCGGTGGGTGCGTCAGACAGAGTTACGGCACGCACGGAGATGAAAAAGGTATGTATGGACTTATCTAACTCTGGGGGATACGGTGAATAAGCTAAAATCCCAAAAAGTTGGCGTGTTCCTTTAAAATATTTTCTTTTGTGTTTAACAGAAGAAAGAATCTCATACAGGTTTGGAACAACATAAGGGTCAGTAAGGTCACTGCACTCCAAATTGGTCACTTATTAGGTTCGATTTCACTTTCTAGAAGATAGCAGCCTATTTAGCCAGTAGACAGCAAAGTATTGTAGCTCACTAAGTTTTGTAACAGAGCCACAGTATTAACTACTTTTCTTTTTTGATGTATATAAAATAGCAATATCAAGACTAGCTGATAAATGACTCACCCAGCCACCGGGTGGACCACTATGGATCTGGGGTTGTTGAGGTTGCGTACAATGGCTCGTCTGGACTTATCTGAGACCTTCATGACAGATATACTCCTGTACCGTGGATCGGTCCAGTATAGGTTCTTTGATATCCAGTCATAAGCAAGATCTTCCACACCATCCACCCGATTGGCTGCTAGTGCCTCCCTACCTGTGCAGTTTAAAGCAAAGAAACACAAAGATGAAAGTGCAATCCACTGCTGTTTTGCATGTACACTTAAGAGCTGTGAAAGCAAGAAACAATGTGGAAAAATGTGGAGCCTGTATTGGCAGTAGAGATTTTAACTATACATACTATTGAAATTGGAAGTATTTCAGTTGGGGAACTTTCCAAGTTGGGGGCATGTCAGATAAAAAATTAAGATGAAAGCCAATTGATATTGGTAATAAGTTGTAATTTACACTTCCGAAAGCCAATTCTGTGAACTTTTATAAGTACACTAGCATATACACTACTGTTCAAAAGTTTGGGGTCAGTAAGTTTTTTAAAAAATATATTAATACCTTTATTTAGCAAGGATGCGTTAAATTGATCAATTCTGATCAAAATAATGTTATAAAAGATTTATATTTCAAATAAATGCTGTTCTTTTGAACTTTCTGTTCATCCAAAGAATCCAGAAAAGTATCATAGTTTCCAAAGAAGAATTAAACTGCACATCTGTTTTCATTATTGATGATAATAATACGAATTGTTTCTTGAGCATCAAATCAGCATATTTGAATGATTTCTGAAGGATCATGTGACACTGAAGACTGGAATAATAATGGCATCACAGGAATAAATTACATTTTAAAAGTTTTTACTGTATTTTTGATCAAATAAATGCAGCCTTGGTGAGAATAAGAGACTTATTTTGAAAACATTTTTTAAAAATCTTACAGATCCCAAACTTTTGAATGGTAGTGGAGATGAACTTGATGCTAACAAACATAAATGCTATAAAAAAAATTAATTGTGTGGGGTCTTAAAGCAGCACTTCATTTAGCAAATTTTGTTTCCCCGCCCCAAAATGCACCAGGCTCCCATGTATTGCCCCTTCTGAAACCCTAATCATCAGCTCTACAGGGTCACACTGGCTGACCTTTGGTACTAAGCTGCTTGCCTCCCAACTTGTGTCTTACAGGTGATGAATAACATGAACTGTCTATATTTTTTGGGTTGAGTCAGGAGGAGGACTGTATTAGAGTCCTGGATTTATTTTAGAAATGTAGTCCAACACCAGCGAACACATTATCTCATGTAGTTGGCCTTTGAAGGTAGCTGATAGCCGAGATCACATGCAGCGAAATGTGTTGTTGGCACACAGCAAACATCCCGAGGGCTGAATGGAGTATTCAGTGAGTATCAGTTTCTCACTTTATCTGCCTACAGGTCAAGGACATTTCATCAAAGATGTTGTGCTTTTGTTCACCAGCAAAATGAATACGATTTTCAAAATAAAAATGATGAGATAATTCGAACTGAAGAACATTTCAGTGAATATAAGCAATAATATATATCTATATCTATATATGTGTGTGTGTGTGTGTGTGTATATAATCATATACATTTATATATGATATTTATACATATTTAATATAATTAAATATGCATAATACACACACACACAAACACACACACACACACACACACACACACACATATATACAGCAGCTTTACTGTTAAAAACTAGCCATTCTCACCAGTTCCATCAACTTTCTGTTTGTAGATGATGTCCTTCACTGTATCAGAGAAGAAAATTGAATTGTCTGCAGCACTGAAGTCCACTCCAACAAAATAAGATGGAGTTCCTGTCACAGGTAGAATGACGTCTTCTTGTGTGGACAGGTTGAATGGGATTCCTCTGACCGCCAGCTGACTGGAGAACAGCAGAAACTGCCTCACAGCTGCAAGAGACATATTTTTCATTATGTGTATTCTTAAACATCAAGTTCTTGTATCTCAGATGTCTAATATAAAAACATAAGATGCAAATGCTAATCAAAGAAACAAACACAAGGTGTGACTAAGATCTGTCTTACCGACGCATCTCTTGCCGTCAGCGTGCAGATCGTAGCCCATTCGGCAGCGGCAGCGATATCCCAGACCGCCATTATCAGTTCTGTGACTCAGAACACAGATGTGCTCACAGCCTCCTCGACCAGTGCCACAGGGGTTACTTACTGGCCGAGCAAACAAACATACATGTCACCAGAATAAAACCACAAAAAGAATAGCAAATCATTCAGTGTTTTTGTTTTAAACCTCTCCTAAGCACAGTGATTAATTCACAGGTGTTTCACTGCCATTCAGGATGCAACAGGACGGATTAACATAATGTTTACACTACAAATAAGATGAGATCACATTGCATTTCTGATTATTTTTATGTGTGGTTTTATTGATCAAAACAAAACTTTTTGGACCACACTAACACCTGTATTTAGCGCTGATCAATTGTGAATGCATAATCCAGAGATATAAACAAGGTCCATGGAAACAGGAACGGCTCAGTAGTGACCACTAATTTACGTAATGGAAATCTCTGATAGTCTATTGCAAAATATTCAAATATGTATATATATATATATATTTGTGTGTGTGTGCATGTATCAATTTGCATATTTAGATTTAAACTTAAACTGAATTTAAAAAGTTTAAACTTATACAAATATATAAACGTATACAAATATAGTCTATTTTATACTTAGGCCGTGTGTCCACCAAAGCGTTTTTAGCCAGCTGAAAACGCCTAGCTATGGGCACTTGAGAGCGGTTTGGCAGCGCAGCATTTTTTTCAGTTGAGACGCTTTGCTTGTTATAATACGGAATATCCGCGAAAGTGTCATTAGTATCTCATTTCACACATATTTTGTTTCTGTGTCGATTCTATATTAAAATGTCGATACAATGTAACGTATTTTCTCTGGCTCTTGTTTTAAATTATTTTGTTCCGTTATTATGCTTGTTGTTGTCGTCTGTTGACATTGTACAAGCAGCAAGTGGCGGTTGGTCGGTGTGGTATTTGTCCCGCCCCTCCTCCACTGTGATTGGACGGCTGGGTAAAAAGTGACAGTGATGAGCGCTGCGTTTTACCCAAAGTTGAATATTCTTCAACTCTCGGTGACCTGTAAAAAACGCTTCAGCGCGTCAGCATGAAAAAAACACTCAGCACCTCGTTACGCTCATGCCGTTTTAAAAACGCGGCGCTCCCATTGAAAACAATTGAAAAAATACGCCAGCCGTGTGAAAAAACGCTTTGGTGGACACACTGCCTTAACATTAGTCAGTTCTAATGACAATCGGTATTTTCAGTATTCAGTTTAATTCTAGTTCTATCATGAAAAATCTCTGAAGACTTTTAGCATGGTAATGGATATGATAATATTAATGTATTTGGTATTGGCGGACTAGATCTGCTACGCTGCTGCTGCTGAAGAGCAAGGCCAGGAACTTGCTACTGCCAAAACATACGCTGATATGCTGCTGTGAGTATGCAAGCCATACTGCTGCTGCACAAATAGGATATTTATAAATTACCCATAGCAGATCTATACAGGTGGAGCTGGGAAAGGTGGAGGGTTTCAGAGGAACTGCTGCAAACTGCTATTGTGAATGCTAACCAGCCATTTAAATGTTGTGAGCAGCAAGCTCATTGGCTGCAGATGCGATATGAACCAATCAGCTTGTGCCAAGTAGTTAACACTGTGTGAATATCATCAGTTTGCCTCAATGATCTATTAACCTGTGCTTCATTGCTTAAAACTTAGCGAAAATGAGTGGGAAAATACTCATAGAACCAAAACCACAGCAAAACCAAAACTGCACTGAAATCACATACTTATCAAACTAAAATTCTGTTGGCGACATCTAAGCAGTTTAATTTTAATGATACTGAGTAGCACATACACTTTCTAGGCTGCTTACCAAAGGGCTGTTTGTATGAATGGACCACAGTCAGACCATGTGGTCTCAGAGAGGTCTTGTAGAGCTCTTGAGGACTGTTGTCGCTGTATTTATTAGCCTTCATAACTGCCATCTTGGTCCAGTCAGTGTAGTAGACCGAATGCTCGAACAAAGCAATGCCAAATGGATGAGGAATCACAGAACCACCATGAACCACCGTTTTCCTATCGGAGAATTCAAATAAGAGCCTAATACACTTCTGAAAAGTGGAAACAACATGGGAAAATCAGCATGCATTCCCAAATGAAACATCTCTGCAACTTGTAGAAGATACCTGTGCAAGCCATCGTAGGTTGTGGTTTCAATATAATCGTAACGGCTGTCCACCCAATACACTCTCTTGGCCTCAAGATCCAAAGTAATCCCAGCAGGCCAGCCGAGTTTGGTCCTAATGATCCCATATCGATTGGTGCCATCCATGTAGGCCCTTTCCAAACCTGGTTCCCCATTCAAAGTATCCCAGTCAGAGAAGAAGAGGTACCTAAACTCAAACACAATAAACTCATTGTGACACAAGACATTCTTTTATAATCACATTTACTGTCTACAATAAAAAGAGGAAATAATCTTATATTAAACCATGATTTATCAATCTAATGTTGCACTGAAAGACTTGAAGAGCAACTTGAATTTCAAAGGTATTTACTCTAATATACTGTTAGCGCTCAGTTTGGACAGTATTGGGTTACGGATAAACCCTTGGGGATAAGAACGAGATTTTGAAATAAATACCCAAAGAACTTTATTTTCAAACACGATCCATAGCGATTCAACTTTACGCATTAATTGTCACTTCTCAATTTAGCAGGGGGCCACCTGGCCATACGGCCCTATCTGGTTTCCATGAAGCTCATCTTTGCTTAATTACTTCTGACTAATCCTTACAGACAGTGTACAACATTCCCATTCTCAGTATCTGATGCTGCAGATCCGAGATCAGCTTTATGATTTCACTAACAATGGGCGCGGATTATGTGGAGGAAGCTAGGGTAAGATTAAAGTCAATGGGAACCGTCTAACCTCTCCTCTGGGAACTCACCCCACAGTCGGGTCAAGCGCGAGACCTCTTGGGTTGCCCAGGTGTTCGGCGATCAACGTGACCCGATTGCTCCCGTCTAAGTCCACCATGTCGATTCTGTTGACGCTGCCCTCCACCACATACAGCTTATTATTCACCCAGTCCACGGCGAGGTTTTCAGGATAGTCCACGGATACGTTCAGTACCACCTGCAAATGCGACCCATCCATATCCACGGAAAACACCTATTTGGAGAAAACAACTGGTTAGGGAAGCTGTTGAGGTTTTAACATTGCTGAAAAGACCGGCATTTGTTGTAGTGTTCTTAAGTTAAAGAAGTTAAACTTCTTAAGTTTATCTCACTGAAATAAAGTTGAAATAAAATGCAACATGCCTTGGCAAGTTGACGAAATTACTAACTAAATGACTAAATAAATAAATATATTTTATATATTTATAATATATATATTCAAATAATAAATATGATACATTAAATAATTAATATAAATTAACCAAAATTGCTAAATAAATAAATTATTTATATATTAAATCTAAAAACGATTAATAGCATTTTTGTTAATAAAATAAAATATTAGATGAAATTTTTAAACTAAACAAAAATAAGTAAAATAAATTAAAAAAAACTTAGAATTAGTGAATAAATAAACTGAACGAAAGCTAAAGCTGAAATAACAATTTACACCTAAATAGCAATATTAAATAAAAAAAATGTTTTACTCAAAATTAAACAAAAATTAAAGTGATAACTGAAAAATAAAAAAATAAAAGCTATTTAAAATATTTATAAAAACTGTTATACCATGGTTTGTCTGAATACTCAATTCTGATTGGCTGGAAGGTGTGCAATAAAACCGTTTAATGGACAGCTAGTTCCAAGTCAGTGTAATCACCGTGCTATATTAATGTGCTGTTTTTATTGAAGCGCACACAGACATATATCACTCGCACACAGCGGAGATCATGCTGCACACCCACAGGAACTTGTTATCAACGCTTCCCCGTAACTTTTATTAATAAAAGTAGTATCACTACATTATATTTCTCAGCAATGAGGGGGTTTCATCGCTGGTTTTGAAGTAATTCAACTCACAGATTCTTTGAGAGAGAAGCTGCACACAGACGCAGTTAATTCACACACACACGCACACACACCTCTCATCTCTCTCTCTCTCTCTCTCTCTCTCTCTCTCTCTCTCTCTCTCTTTCTCTCTCAATAATTAATTAAAATGAATGTTATAATTCATTCATTAAAGTAAATGTAATCTTACGCACTACTTCATCTCTTTATCTTTGTCTGATTCAAAGCGGACAGAATCTAAACGATCATAACCTTAATTTTTACCTTAATAGCATATAAATAATACTAAAACAACACGGGTTCAACCAGCTTCACTTATAGAAAGATCACAATAGACAACCAACCTCATAAGTTTGGCCGGTAAACAGCATGGCTATGCTTTATTTCCTAGTATGCTGCACGAAATCAACCTATGTAAGTCCAACCTGATGATCTAAGGTTTAGAATCCTACCAAAACAATCAAAACTTGCCATTATATTCTCTTCTTAAATAATCATGGGTAATAAGATTATTGTCTGGCTTGTATCATCTAACATCTGAGAGGTTGCCTTTCTCCGCTGCCCCAGAGGTGGTACTCTGAAACCACTGCCCTACTGATTAAAAGATGGCACCAGTTTCTCAGGCTGGATCCCTTGGCATCATAACACAAGCTAAGGCACCATTGCTCTTTGCAGGCTTCGCCCTTTGGAAACCAGAGCCAAACGTCTAAAAGACTATGATTCTTAGCTGACCCGTTTAACAGAAACTCAAGCTGTGAAGGTGGTTTGGTGGTGTGGCTCTTTCCAGACCCCCTGCGAAGAGTCTCTACCGGCATTGTGTTATGTTGGGGTACTAATCGCAGAAACCCGTCTCCTTGTATGTACCCACTTTTTTTGCTCCATGGCTGATCTCCAAATCACAAAGTAGCCAAGAGTTTGAAACAAAGCTCTTTGAGCTGGCCAAAAAATGCGTAAAAAAAGGGACTGAACATGGGGAACACGAATACTGCACGGTCACTCCAGATCCTCTCGGGTTGCATAAAATTACGCAGAAATATGCACGCATTCTCCTGCATATCAGACACTTTCTGGAGATTAGAAAAATGTAGAGTCTAGCACCGATGTGAGCCAGTTACCGTGACTGCAGCCCTTTGGGAGCCAGACTGCTCGCCCATTATTAACGTATTAGCAGTATCTACAGGCATCAGTTGAAGAATTCCCTTTTCCGCTGACGGAGAGCCAACTTCCTTCATAGCCTCCACACCAAAGCACTGATAGTTCTTTTTTTCCTCATATTTGAAGGAACATTAGTTAAACATTAGCAAAACAAAACGGAAATCAATGGGTTTTCAAGGCACTCTCAGTGTTGGGAATTAAGGAAAGAATATTAGTTTTAGAATATAACTTTTTGGCCGTTACATTACGGGTGTACACTATTTTCTAATCATTAAACTGACAAGAGTCAATTATTCCGCTTATACTACGGTTACCACACTTCAAGGCATTGTTCATATGCTGTATTTCAAGACATTTGTCAGGTTTTTGTCCTTAAAACGCTCATCCCACGCCAGAACGTAATTTTAGAGCTAGTAACGAAGAACTGAGCCATTGATAGCATGTTAGCATGTTGATAGCAGTTATTAGAGAGTGTGTGTGAATTACCTGAGTCTGTGCGTGTATCAGCAGTGTTCGGCAGCAGCGTCTCTACTTATAGCGAAACTGTAAGTTTATCTGATTCAAGAACAGCGCCGTTATTACCTCGCTAGTGAGAAATGTGATGTAGCTTTTAAGTTGCTAAACTATTTTGTTGATAAAATCCTCCGAGCAGCGCTGACAACACATTTCTGTGCGAGTGTGTGTCTGAACTGTATGTGTGCGTGTTTGAAAGGGAGAGAGAGTGGAAGAAAGTAAGAATGTGCTTTCCGTACATAATAAAATGTAATTTTGTGGCAAAAAACAGAAATAATTTGTCGTTTTATCCTATTGTTTACTATATTTATTTGCTTGTTCGTTGTCGTTGTGGGCTTTGGCTCTTTTGCTGTTGTAATCTCTAAGGACCTTTGAAATAACTGAAATCATTTGGCGAAGTGATATGGACATGCGATGTGGTCAAGACCTGCCTGGAACTACTTTAGCTGTGCGTTTCCCTGAAAATAATTATAGAATGTTTGTCAACCGATTCAAGTATACATATACAACATATACTATACTATTCAAAAGTTTGAGAAAACTGTATATATATATATATATAGTACTGTGCAAAAGTCTTAGGCATGTTAATACCCCCCCCCCCCCCCCCCCCCCCCAAAAAAATGGTTTTAAGTCAGTTATTACAGTTAGTTAGTTGTCAGATTCCTTGTGCATACACAAATCTCACTGGATTATTACAATTAATGGCAAAAAGAATGTTTGGAAATGTAAACTGATATTTCCTACTGACATACTACAACAAAAGATATAAATCTTATTTGGGGGGGATTAACATGCCTAAGACTTTTGCACAGTACTATATATATATATATATATATATAGGGAAAAAACAATACATTTTTTTGTAAAAACAACTGTTTTCTACATTGATAATAATAATAAATGTATCTTGAGCAGCAAATCATCATATTAGAATGATTTCTGAAGGATCATGTGACACTGAAGACTGGAGTAATGATGATGAAAATTCAGCTTTGATCACAGGAATAAATTACATTTTAAAATATTATCATACTAAAATAGAAAACAGTTGATTTGAATTTGCATGATAATTCACAATATTACTATTTTTACTGTATTTTTTTTAATCAAACAGATGAGCATTCAAGAGACATTCAATAAAATCTTACAGACCCAAACTTTTAGATGGTATTGTGTGTATATATTCATATAACATAACTACTACAGTAAATTCACATTACACAATCATTAACTTGTTGCAATCATGCATTTGAGAGGTATATGAAGTTGTAACCTATTTTTAGTGAAAACAGATATTATATATACTTTAAATCTGTTTTAATTTCTAAGTGGGTCTCTGAGGGTTAACATAATATTGCCTGGTCCTGATTGCTTCAGGAAGAGTTTAGGGAGGCTTGGAAGATGCTGGCACACTCTGTTTGGGCCTTTAGCCAAACGTTGTTGCTGGGGTGTATGAGGTGAGATCAGAGCAGTCTGACTGGCACAATGATTGTATGTGTGAGTGTGTGTTGAGGGTCAGGGACGTTAGTACATGTCCAAGGAGGAAGAGCTGGTATAATGCAGAGCTTTGTTATCAACAACAAATGTAACATCGATATCTCTCGGCCTGACAAGGTTAGAACTTCAGTAATCTGTGAAATGCCACTTATTAAATTCAGGAAAGCTGAGAAGCCGTGGCAGGTGCCAGAGCATTAAATGAATGTAAGTGGGAAACATTAATGCCACACACTGAGCTTTGAAAACAATGAGCAGTAAAGCAATTAGAACATTCACAATATATCCAATGATATTGCTAACACCATAAAAATATAATCAAGTTAAGCAATATTGTAAATATTGCGCCATAATTTTTTTTAATAGATTTTTCAACTTGCATTAAAGGAGAACTCCGGTCAATTTTAACATTCAGCTCATTTTTTTGTACATTTGGAGTGCTGTCAATACAGAGAACAACGACACAAATCGGTGTTGCCTACACCGAGTTATTCTATTTTTAAAATTTGCACCCTGTTGACTTCAATGGGGCAAGTTTTAAACCTGCTTTTAGCCTCTTAACATCCTTGATGTGTCATTACAAGTGCACAGAAAATGTGAGTGATTCCTTCCGAGTGAACACGAGTGAGTCTGACTGCAGTAGATGTGAAAGAAATGTATAAAAATGATGTTATTTAAGCCAGCGCAAATACCTGTGTTTACATCCTGTTTTCGGTCAAAGTCCAAAGTAGTCGATTGCCGAGTTCACGTGCGTGATCATAGGTAACTAAACCTATGCGCGTGAACTCGGCAATCGACTACTTTGGACTTCACCCGAAAAACAGGATGTAAACAGGTATTTGCGCTGGCTTAAATAACATCATTTTTATACATTTCTTTCACATCTACTGCAGTCAAATTCACTCGTGTTCACTCGGAAGGAATCACTCACATTTTCTGTGCACTTGTAATGACACATCAAGGATGTTAAGAGGCTAAAAGCAGGTTTAGTACTTGCCCCATTGAAGTCAACAGGGTGCAAATTTTAAAAATAGAATAACTCGGTGTAGGCAACACCGATTTGTGTCGTTGTTCTCTGTATTGACAGCACTCCAAATGTACAAAAAAATGAGCTCAATGTTAAAATTGACCGGAGTTCTCCTTTAAACAACTACTAGGCTACAATGGCTGTTTGATGGAAATGTTAGATTGAAAAAAGTTATTTACAAAAATATCAACCTTGTCTGAAAGACTGAAAAATATTGAGATTATACACCAGGTCAAACGATTGGGATTGATACGTTTTTAAAAAAAAGTTTTTTTAAAATAAGTCTCTTATCCTCATCAAGGCTGCATTTCTTTTTTGCATTTATCTGCACTAATTTAAAATAGTAAAAATGTGAATGTGAAATATTATTGTAATTTAAAATAACTTTTCTATTTGAATATCTTTTAAAATGTAATTTATTCCTGTGATCAAAGCTGAATTTTCAGCATCATTACTCCAGTCTTCAGTGTCACATGATCCTCCAGAAATCATTCTAATATGATGATTTGCTGCTTAGGAAACATTTCTTATCTTTATCAATGTTGAAAACTGCTGAATATTTCTGTAGATACCAAACATTTTTCAGGATTCTTTGAAAAACACAAAGTTCAAAAACAGCGTTTTTTCAAAATTTGTAACATAAATAAATAAATGTATTTACACTTTTGATCAATTGAATACATCCTTGTTGAATAAAAGAAAAACTCTTCCCAAACTTTTGAACAGTAGTATATAATTGCCCAGCCCTGCTCATTTTTAGGAACTATATGCAACCTGTTGTTCTTAGTCTGAAGTCCATTTTACCTTATTTTGGATTGTGTCTGTCCAAAAGACCCTGTTCAGCTGGTAGTGGAAGTCCACACCAACAGCAACTCCTCTGTTCTGGGACTCAACCAGGGTTTGAGCGCTGTGTCCGTGGACATCAGCAATCAGCAAGTCTCTCCCATTGGAGAATATCAGAGAGGGCATCCCAGCTAAAGATAACCAAACAAAGTGGATTCATTTAGGAATATGCCTTCAAAATGAAGGATACGGTTTGACAATCTTCAGACAGCTCACATAATATAATGTACATTTGATAAGACATGACTAATGTGAGAGAGTTGAGGATTGGCTGTTTGGTGCCAGCGCTTGTTATTCATTTTCCCAGGCCTGCCAAACAAATGGTTGGGAGGCAGACATTTCAGGAGCTTAATAACATGATGGCATTCAATGCAAACTGGGGCGCTTGAAGAGAGATGGGCTGCTAAAAGCCTGATTAATGGACATAAAAGATAACAGTTAACACTAGGAATATTAGTCTGAAAGCCATGATACATAAGTGAAAGCATGCAGGAAAATACAATGCAGACATAACAGCAAAAAGATAAAAACAAATAAATGTATAAAAAGAGCAATACTTGTAAAACTGTGTAAAATATATGAAAAAATATTACTTAATTTGATATGATTTAAATGCAAAACTTCAAAGGACGTCAACTTTATATTGTAATCATTATGAACACAAGCTGTAATCATTGCCTAACATGTTCATTGTGTCTTCTTAATCTGCTACATAACTTGTATTATCTTATATCTATGACACACTGTGATGAACTTTCCACAGTTATTGAGCTGAACTGAATTGAGCTGAATGTCACTATTGTCTTTTTCAGAGCTGCTTTACAGCAGAATGTGATTTTGTCTCATAGTTTGCATCATTGATCGTTATTTTCCTGTGTATCACTGTGAAGCAGTTTGAAACTATATTGTATAAAGTGCTTTATAAACAAAGGTGACTTTATTTGGCACTCATCTCTGACTGATAACAGAACATGCATTTTTGTGAAGCTGCTTTGAAGCAAATAAGCTTGAATTGTTAGAGGCCTGAATGAACCTACATGAGGGATTTGCTCGGCAGTATCTGTGCTGCTCCAGAAGGTATCCCTCTCGACAGCTGCAGCGATGGCTTCCGATCCGATCCTCGCACAGCTGGTCACACATACCCCATAGACTACAGTCATCATAATCTGCATGTGCACAAAATACAGGGATAGAGTTGAGTTCATGTCAAGTTTGACTGAGTGTGTGAATAACCATTTTCATCACCAATCGAACGTTTTACCGATGCATGAGCGGCTGTCGTTTCTGCTGACCACATATCCTGGAGGACAGGCGCAGGTTCCTCCGTCAGGAGAGGCGTGACAATGATATTCACAGCTCAGGGATGCACAGCGCCATATACCTGACACAAAACACAGCTACGTCACTCGAAATGTTAGGTCAACTTTAAAGACAGCATGAAAAAAGAAGCTGCGATCGTCTTATCTTCCATAATGTGACTTATATCCGAGTGAAACGGCAGAAAAAATGTAGGGTGGAATTTGATTTTGTCCACTGGCAATTGATTGGTTGGGTTGTGGTTTGCTATTGGTCGATCTCATGTGAGTGACAGGTTGTCCCGCCCTCACGCCGGTAAACACGTCATCAGAGAAGAGAAGAGATATCATAGAGATATCATTAAAGATGAGGGCACATGAATAAAAAAAAGGAAAATGTTAAAAGATAAAAGATAAAAAAAAAAGATACATTTTTACATGTTATTGTTACAACTGTAAAAAAAAATGTTTTAAAAGTTAATAAATAATAATAAAGGTAATAAAAAAATTAATATAGTAGATAAAACAAAGGTTATTGGAGTATGTTTTATAAAAAATACTATTTCAGTCTTTTCACTTCAAAATTTCACAGTTAATTCAATGTGTTACTTGCTCTTACTTTGTAAGTATTTTTGATTCTTTTGTTAATTATTTGTGTTGTTTCTACACCAAATAAAATAAAATAAATAGAATATAAATATTTGATCTGAAATAACTGAAAATAAGAACTGAAATAAAATAGGTTTTAAGTTGAAGTACTAAAATGACTAAAACTGAAATCAAATCTACAGCTATATACAGGTAGAAACAAAAGCACATAAAAAAATGAATCGCAAGAAACAAAAACTGAAAATATAAAAATAAAAGCTGATTAAAAATATGAATACATACTATAATAGGCTAGTATATAGATAATACTAAAATAGCTCTGTCAAAAGTCAGCTAGTGTTTAGTGGTAACTCACTGCAGTTGCGTCCAGCAGTGGTGTTGGTCTCATCTTCTCCGTCAGGACAGTGTACCGTCCCGTCACAGAGGTGCTCAAGAGGGATGCAAACACTAGAAGAAGGACACGGCCATTCCCCTGGATAGCATTCACGCTGTACATTGTCTAAACACGTCACATAAAACACAATTTCAGCCCATATTCATATTAAGAAAACAATGAAAATGAAGCCTGGTTTTTGCAATAATTAGCATGCAGAGCAACATTTCAAAGGTTTACCGCAGCCTTTCTCATCCGCATTGTCCTCGCAGTCGTCCTCTCCATCACACAGCCAGACCTGATGAATGCAGCGGCCGCTGGGACAGGTGAAGTATGTTCCTCTGCAGGTTGGGTAGGCTGTAGATAGCATATACACAGGCTTTTCTAAGCTACTACTTTATGTTACCTTTTTACATTCTTTATGATTCAGATGTGGAAAAATGTGCAAAATTAAATCTACGTACTGCAGTTCTGTTCATCACTTCTGTCTCCACAGTCATCATCGTGGTCACAGACGTATCCACGAGGAATACACTCGCCGTTGCTGCACTGAAACTGACCGCTGCTGCACCGCCGGGCTGAACACAACCAAGACACATCCATGACACAGTTTCACACAAAAGTTAAATATAGTTTAATACAGTGGAAAATAACTACACGAAAGTACATTTTTGTCATTGTTTATTCACCCTCACGTCGTATTCACCCAATATGTGCAGTATATTATGTATATTATGATTCATATGAAGTATATTATGTATATTATGTATACATATGAAGTATATTATGATTCATATGAAGCCTTACAATAGATCTGTGTGCGGTCAGCTCTAAATTTAAGCCTCTCAAATATCATTTGTCCCTGTTTTCAATTCACAAATGCCGCATTTGAACAAATTGCTCCAGGTTTGATATCACTGATGGCAGATGTAATTGGTTTTCGAATGTCGCGGTGAATCACGACAATAAAAACAAGACTGCGAATGGGACAATCAGTGAACAATAACTTACACTTGCTTTGTTCGATTCAAAAAACGATCAAATGGCTTCATAAAAATTGAGAGGTTGCGCAAAAGTCACTGTTATTCATATTTTTTATGAATAGCATCTTGTTTTGTGTTTCACAGAATCAGGGTTATTAACTAAAACTATTAAAAACATTTTTGTTAATTGAAATTAAGCTGAAATTAAAAAAAAAGTTATATAAATATTAATTGAAATAAGTTGAAGTTGAAGCACTAAAACTGCTAATTTAAAATAAATATTAACTAAAACTTAACTAATACCAAAACTGAAATAAAATAAAAATAACAGTAATACCAAAAAACTAATAAAAAAGTATGTAACAAAATTACTCAAATGTAGACTGAAATTGAAATGTAAACTGAAAATATAAAAATAAGTGTGAATCGAAAATATGAATAAAATATTATATATGTGACCCTGGATCACAAAACCAGTCACGAGTCGCACGGGTATATTTGTGGCAATAGCCAACAACACATTGTATGGGTCAAAATTATCGATTTTTCTTTTATGCCAAAAATCATTAGGATATTAAGTAAAGATCATGTTCCATGAAGATATTTTGTAAATTTCCTACCGTAAATGTATAAAACATTTATTTCTGTGAGTGAATGCAGCACAATCTCGAACATAAATGAACAACTTTAAAGGAGATTTTCTCAATTTTTTTGCACCCTCAGATTCCAGATTTTCAAATAGTTGTATCTCGGCCACATATTGTCTTATCCTAACAAACCATACATCAATTAAAAGCTTATTTATTCAGCTTTCATATGATGTATAAATCTCAATTTCAGAAAATGGACTCATGTGACTGGTTTTGTGGTCCAGGGTCACATATATTAAATATTATGTATATATACATTTGCATTTTTCTCATTTAAATATGTTTCTCACACAACCAAATATTATATCTGCAAAATCGTGCAGTGGTAAATGTAGCGTAAACATTTTCCAGGCCATCCAGTAGATGACTGTGTCTATATACGTGTCCTGCCAGGGAAAGATACTCACTGCAATTGGCCTCGTCTGATCCGTCTCGGCAGTTGAGCACCTGGTCACAGCGCTGGCTCCTGTTATAGCACGCACCGTTAGCACACCTCAGCTCCGAGCACTCTGGGTATACTGAGAAATAGAGACTCTGTCCATCACTCAGTCATTCAATTAAATATAATCACTGTGTAATACAATCCAGCATCCACTGAGGTACGCCATACAGTGAGTGCTCTTAATGTACAGTACGAGCAAAGAATCAGCATAAAGCTAATGCAGAACCAAACATAAACCATTATGTCAGTAGTAAGTCTGTTACAGTAAAGCAGTATGTGATAAGAGCTCAATGATGGCACAGAAACTGAACTGACACTTGCACTAATCCACAGAGGAATCTGCAATCAACTCTGACAAACAAGAAGCATATTGTGGCCATTTCTGTCCATCAGCGAGACTCTTAATCTTACAAATTGATTAAAATGCCAAAGGAGCCTTTGAGGGAGGAGGAAACACACATACCTTGTGTATGTGTGTGAATGTGTGTGTGTTTCCTCCCTCAATCAATATGTCATATATTCACACTATAAAGTTATATTCACACTTTAAAATTAAGCAATATCATGAATTTTGAGATGTTTATGCACTTATTTTGATATTTAAGTGTCATTTGAGTAGTTTTGCTTCCTCCCTATTTTGGGACTTGCAAAAAATTAGTGCATTATGAAAGCAAATTCATTAAATGCAATGCAACTTTGCATACTGAGTGGTATATATTGTTATTAAGCAGCATATACATGAAAATTATTAAATAAGAATCTTATATTTGTTTATTGCATGAAAAACTAGGTTTTTACTGTATTTTACTACTTGCTTTAACCATTTTGAATCTGCAATGGTGTTTGGTTCAAAATGTCTGACAAAAAAGGTTTGGGGATAGCATTCAATTCATCAAAACTGACAGTAAACTTTTACATTGTTATAAAAGATTTCCATTTCAAATAAATGCCGCTATTTAGAACTTTCTACTCATTAAAGAATCAAGAAAGAAATGCATCACGGTTTCCACAAAAATATTGTTTTCAACATTGATATTAACAATGTTTCTTAAACAGCAAATCAGCATTTAAGAATGATTTCTGAAGGATCATGTGACACTGAAGAATGGAGAAATGATGCTGAAAATTCACAGGAATAAATTACATTTTAAAATATATTCATATAGAAAATAGTCATTTTAAATTGTAATGATATTTCACAATATTACTGTTTTTTCTGTATTTTTGATCAAATAAATGCAGCCTTGGTGAGCATAAGAGACTTTTTGGAAAACACTGTTGAATGGTACAACACGACTGTAAGATATATTTAGCTATTTAGCTCTAATCCCATCACACACACGCCAGCAGAATACTTACAGCAGTTTCTCTCATCTGCTCCATCTAGGCAGTCAGGCACTCGGTCGCACCTGTATCCTCCCGGGATGCAGGCCCCGTTCGTACAGGTGAACTGTGAACCGGAGCACGTCCTGCCAGCTGCCAGCAAAGATCAAAGAGACATGATTATAATACGAGTGCGCTGGGTGGTCCTCGTCTTCACTAAAGTGGGATGCTCTCCCTACGACACATGCACGCTTTGCCTTTTGTTTCTCATACTGATGCCTGCACATCTGAGATATCGTGTTTCTCCGACATGACGGAAATTACATCCCGGTACATTACTGGGAGTCAATGGAGCTCTCAGCTCTGACGGACAGTCGTAATTGAAATGGAAGCAGAAAGTGAGGGAGAGAGATAAGGAGTACTCACGGCAGTGCTGCCTTTCATCGGAGCCATCCTCGCAATCCTCCTCATCATCGCAAACCCAGTGCTGAGGAATGCACTCGCCGTCACTCAGGCACTGGAACTGAGCGCTCTCGCAGGTGGGCTGGGCTGGAAGAGCGCAATGAGACGGCATTGTTAACCAAGCTAGAGGAGATTTGAGCTGGCCTGCGCTAAGAGAGCTCATTTCAGATAGCTCAGAATTCCTTGACAGATTTCATAAACAGAGGAATGCAAGAACAGACACGGACAGAGAAATAAGCATGCCAAGAAATTGACTTTACTGATCATATTAATTCAACGTTTTCCTTATTTATTGGGCCACAGTTGTTCGGAATAGCATGCTATCTATACCATTTCTGAAGTATATAGTATGTACACTGCATATTATCAGATCAGATCAGATCTGGGCGGAATTTACTATACAACAACATAATGCGCTGCTTAACTACCATCGTACGATGCATCACTACAGGAGAAATTAACTAGCTAGTCACTTGTTTCCCAAAACCATACACTGAAAAAAAATTGGGTGTGGAAAAAATTTTCACTCAAGAATTTGCTAGTAAAGTTCTCAATTATTTACAAATAAATAGCAAGCAGCACATTGAATTAAAGTAGAAAGACTGAAACAGGTTTTTCTTGTAAGAAGTACTTCGAAAAATCATTTTTTATAGTGTAGTAACATCCGTCGCACATCAGTCGTTAATGACTTCATGCACAGGTGTTTAGTAATAACTTCTGCAAATTAATCGATTCATTAATGTCTGATTATTATACTTAATTTACATGCAAAAGAAAGCCATTCATTTTTTTTTAATCACGTTGTAATTGCTGTACACTTTACTCCAGTACCATAGGCTATATTTGCAGGTCATGCAGCTGTAACATGTATAATCTGTATATTCTGTTTTGGTTTGGTTCTGTTTGCATGTGTTCCTTGTCATTGTTAGTTGACCTAGGCTGTGTCTGAAATCGCCCCCATACCCTTAAACAGGGCACTATTCGAGGGGACAGCCATTTGTAGTGGTGTCTGAAACGTAATCGAGTGCACTCATTCAATCCCACAATGCACTGCAAAAAAACACAGCTTATTGTTTTGTACACAGACAAAACTACTAGTATACTATTATACTTGTATGTGACCTTTCAGTATGTATAGAATACCTACTAAAATTGCCAAAATGTGCAGTATGCAGCAGAATATATTGCATTGGGTATTGTGTCCCACATTGCAAAGACCCTAATTTGACCTTTTAACTTCTTAATGTTTAATGTTTTCTTCTGTGACTGGATCTGTGACAGTCATCTGAGCAGATTTGTAGTGGTTCCATAGGTAGCAAGTTTACAGCAGAATTTATTTTATTTATTACTTTCAATTCTTGAATACATGGGCTAGAATGAATGTTTGAAAAGAGCGCTAACGCTACTGCTCACTTCCTGTGTGTGATTTTACTTGATAACGTACTCTTATTTAACTTGTGAGAAACATGTTTTTAAAGCCCAAAAAAGGCTCTATAATTCATGTTTTATGACTGCACATAATTTATCTCAACAAATGTATGTGAAAAAATGAGTCAACAAAAACTATTCTAAAATCCCATTTTAAATTCCTGAGGGAGCACATGGCTAATGCTAATTCTGTTCCGGGTTTATGGATTACAAACTAAACGGCTCTATTTCACTCTTGTCACTCTTTATCAGCGTTCAGTGTGACCTTGTGATTGTCTGGAAGAGTTACTTACGGCAGCCAATTTCATCTGAGCTATCCGAGCAGTCGGTTGTCCCATCGCACCTCTGGCTTACTGGAATACAACGGCCCGTCCCACAGTGGAAAGACCCAACCTCACAACCTGAACCTACACAGAAAATGACAAGATATTGTGACAATCTGTTTTAAATGAATAAATATACACATAAATATTAACAACTTATATACAGTATATATATAAACACATATGTAAATTAAAAGTTTTTCATATATAAAAAAAATCCTGAAGGGACGCTAGCATAATTTCCCACATTAATTATATGCAACATTCTTACCTGAGCTTTGCCCTATCATTGTGCCAGGTCTAAATGACAGATGCCTGAACCTTTTGCATCCATTAGCTTTTAAAAAGGGGAGAAAAACCCACATTCATCAATCAGGCCTGTGGACTTACTCAATGCCGACCAACAGATAGCAACCAAGGTTCTTGCACATACACTTGGAAGATCTACTCCCACAGATCATAAAACCTGACCATGATGGGTCTGTGAAGTCCAGATAATGTAATGTAATAAGAAATAATGTAAACATTGCAGGAGTTACAACACAAGATAAGGTTCAAAGATCTCCCCCTACATGGACAATGCCATTCTGTACATAAACCGATCCAAAGACCTCTGACCGTTCTAGATGCACTCGTACAATGCAAGATTGCATGATACATGCATGATCAATGTTGAGGATCCATGAGAACGCCTTGAACGAGAATCCCTGTCAATTATCTAAAAATGTATATTGTTTTCTTCATAACAATGATCATAGAAGACCTCGTCATCTTTTTTGAAGTGACTGTATTCTTTATATATTGTACTCTGCATTTACATTTATTCATTTTAAAATCTGCTATATTGTTTATTTTGTACATTTTAATAAAATCTGGTTTGCATAAGTTTAAATATGTATGTGTAACAAAATGAGACCCTAGTACGCTAAGTAAATCAGAGACGCTTATTATTAGCATTTCCCAAGTTTATTTATCAAGATTAAACATTTAAATTTAGTCTAAAAGAAAATTATATTCCCTGGCATTCACAGAATGTACAAAGACGTAATTAAAAATTAGATGCAATAATGCAAAATTACCATTTAAATTGAGTTTGAGAAATTAAAATGTTTCTTCTAAGCCAAAAGTTACACAATACTGCAAAAAAACTTATTCTAAAACTAAATTCTTATTTTTGCCTTGTTTTTCAGTATCTAAACATCCTTATAATAAAATAAAATTACATTTAAGCAAAATTGTATAAGATATTAGAACTAACTGTTGCCGTTGGTTTTGTCTTAAATAGACAAGTGACCAAAAATAGCTCAAAACATATTCTTAATTCAAGATACATTCTCTGTAAACAAATATCACAATTTCGTTTCTGCGTATATCTTGTTTAAGGGATGTTTAGATACTCCTGTGAAATCATCTAAATCAATGCATCACCCATTACCCCTCTGTGATTACTTCTGAAAAGCAGTGAGTGCACTTCACTAGTCAAGTGTGCATGGGGTTGTGTCATGCCATTGATGAAGCATTTAGACAACCGAATTGACAGCTAGCGGAGCCAAGCGTGCCAGTCGACGAGCAGGCACTAACTCTCCTTCATCTCAACCCTTCCTTTTGATCTCTCCCTGTGAGTGACATCTGAGGAGATAAGGTACCACCCCTCTACCTTCCCCGACAGGCTCCAGGACATATCGACACCATCAGCATAGTTCAGCCGAAGAGCTCTCCGTCAGGGCCGTCGCTCGGACGAGCGGAATGTGGGATTCTGATTGTCTCTCGCTGACACTGACGAATGGTGCATGCTGTTCCATGTCAGAAATGTAATTAGGATAAATATCGGTACCGGGTGGTACCGTAGCCCTTACACCCAAATTCCAAAAAGCAAAGGGAGATGCAAGGTGGAATGACGTGGTGAAGTGCTGGAGGGTTGGAGAGTGGGTGAGTGAGTATGTCTTATCACCAGTTACCTAAACACACACATACACACACAGTCTGCTGGTCAAACGTATGTGATATTCCCAAAAAGAAGCTGCAGGAGTCAAATTCAGAAATTCCTAGAACTTAAAATGAAATGCCCCATAATTATTTGATTGTTCCAATTCAACCAATGAAAAGGTCTACCAATAGTTTCATGCATAATGTTTTTGTCAAGCAAAACATTAAAAGGGTCAAAAAATCCAACATATCTTATTTTGCATGCCCTCTGAGGGCAGGTTTAGTCATACTTAGGAACTTTAATAAACTTCCTAGTATAATTTATCCTGCACTGTTTGTGCAACACCGGAATGATCACTGAAACCAACTTTTTAAGATAAGGTGCTAAACCAACCTGATCTCATAGGAAAGTGTAAGTATTTTATGAAGTGGCGATTTCATACAAATCCGTATGATGTGAATCATAGAAAAATGTAAAAATGAGATTTTTTGAAAAAAGTAAGCATGAAGGTTCTACCCTAAACATATCTGTACAAATTTCCATGGGATTGTGTTATTAAACTATCTTTTCCAAGTGACCAAACTTATCAAAATATCACAGATATTATATTTGAGGGCTCTTTTGACTTGGGACACTAAGCAACCACATAGCAACACCTTCGCAATAACCCAGAACATTCCACAGTTCATAGCAACATTTTAGCACCCGCCCAGAACATTCTGCATAGCAAAACCCTGGTAACCATTAATTAATAAACCAATAATTTACCAACTACAAAGCAACACTCTACCAACCACCCAGACCATCCTACAACTTACATAGCAACACCCTAGCAGCCGCCCAAAACATTCTACCAACTACATGGCAGCGCCCCACGCAACCATCAAAAACATACCAACTGCATTGCAACACTCTAGCAACCACCCAGAACGTTCTAATAATTGCATAGCAACACTTCAGCAACCCACCCAAAACATTCTACTAATTCTAATGTAAGGCCATAGCAACCACCAAAAGCACACTACCAGTTGTATAGCAAAAACCTGGCAACCACACAAAACATTTAACCAATTGAATTGCATACCAACGCCCTAGCAACCACCCTGAACATTCTACCAGTTGCATCGCAAAACCCTTGTAGACATCCATGACACCCTAGTATTGTGGCAGCAAGTTTTGTGTACATATATTTTAAATAAACATCAAATAATCACAAAAGAAAGCATAAAATGTTTTACACACACTTTAAATAATTACATTATATTTATTTATTATATTTCTCACAGGTCAGAGAACACACCTCATCACAGGTATACTTCTCAATAAAATTACATTAAAAGCAATTAATAAAAAGAAATGCAGTGCAATTTTTTTTTCTTTTTGATTATTAATATCCAAGGTATGAAAGCTTGTTTCCACCAAGGAATACAAAAATGTAAAAGATAATTGTGAATTTCTATCTCACAATTCTGACTTTCTCACAATTTCTGAGAGAAAAGGTCATAATTGTGAGTATATATCACGCAATTCTGAGAAAAAAAGTAATAATTGTGAGTTTATATCACGCAATTCAGAGAAAAAAAGTACCAATTGTGAGTATATATCACGCAATTCTGAGAAAAAAATAATTGTGTGTTTATATCACGTAATTCTGAGAAAAAAAGTCATAATTGTGAGTTTTATATCATGCAATTCTGAGAAAAAAAGTCATTGTGAGTTTATATCATGCAATTCTGAGAAAAAAGTAATAATTGTGAGTTTATATCACGCAATTCTGAGAAAAAAAGTCATAATTGTGAGTTTATATCATGCAATTCTATATATATTCTGACTGTAAAATCAATTTGCTGGATCTCAACAAGAGCCTAACGCTGATCCTCTTATTCCATCACACTGCACTGACTCACAGTCCTAAACAATGATAATGATCCGACAAACAAAAAGCCGCTTCAGATGAGTAAAGAAAGCATTTTGAACTGTGAAAATTACTCCAACCTCAATAAATTATCATGAACAAAAAGGTTTTTCATTTTAATTTTTCACGAAGCCTGGCTGTTTGGATCGGTTGAAACAAGAATCTTATCTGACCTGATGCCTTTTAGGAAACTCATGTGACTCAGTCAAACACTGAGCCTGCCAATAGGAAACTGAGAACTGGGCTAAACTACATCATGAGGTCATCGTTGACATTTACCCGGCCAGTAACCTTGCTAAAAATCTGAAGTAATATGTTTAGACATCCGACTGACAAAAAATGTGTCTTACAGTGCAACAAAGTAATCTCTAAATGGATGGAGGAACAACTCCCTCTTGTTGTGAGACGTGGCAGGTTAGAAGTGTTTAAAGGAATAGTTCATCCAGAAATGCCATGCAAAACCAGTTCACAGTAACAAT
Source organism: Squalius cephalus (assembly GCF_949319135.1). NCBI lineage: Eukaryota > Metazoa > Chordata > Actinopteri > Cypriniformes > Leuciscidae > Squalius > Squalius cephalus. The sequence continues at coordinate 5,436,411 of NC_137130.1, forward strand.
GACTGTCAGGATCTGAAAAAGACAAATATTCAAAATTCTCCTTGTCTTTTCTACAAAAAAAAAAAAAATTCAAAAAGGGTTTGCATTGACTACATTTTCATGTTTGGGAGAACTATTGCTTTAATGCTTTAACTTTGGTGCTTCTGTATGCAGGTAAAATATTGCTCTCAATAAATTCCTCTTAAATATTAATTTAGACCAAAAACATAATATCATAGTAGACAGCTGTTGGTTCTGTGCCATTGCAAAACAAATGTTGTATTAGCAGAGCATTTATTATGTATGAGTCAGAAGTTTATCAGCCTCGTTCCCTGTGATGTACTCTTTAATAATGGATTTCGTCCTCTGCCAGAAGGCCACGGGGTTCTGCGCTTGAGCCGCGGCGCTAAAAGCTCAGCGAGGGCCTCATAGCGAGAGGTCTAGACCAAACACCACAGCAAACGCTTTTAAAGCATGCCAGCCAAATGGGCTTCCTTTTTAACTCCTTCGGCAGCCAATTGGGAAACGAGCCTTTTTCCTGCTCAGTTTACTAATGATAAAATTGCTGCTCTACTCGCTCAAAGGAACCCTTTGTTGGTAGGACATGATCCCGGAGGTTTCAGCAGCGTCTGTAACGCACAGGTAGACAATTGGCATATACAGGATCTGGGAGGTAAGACGCTCTTACTGACACCCGCTCGCAATAGAAATTTAAACATCAGCCTCAGCCGTTTCCGCACACGCTGCCAGGATTCGAGGGGAAAAGATGCATCACGTCAAGGTTCAAAAATAACACACAGACACAGAATATAATTTTCACAAGGGTTATTATGGTTAACTAAAACTAAAAACCATTAAAAAAAATAATTACTTGAAATAAACGTTCGCTGAAATAATATAAAATATATTTAAAAAATTATTTCAGTTCTAATTTTCTCTTAGTTAACGGGATAGTTCACCTAAAAAATGCAATTCTGTCATTAATTACTCACCCTCATGGCGTTCATCTTCGAAACACAAATGAAGATCTTTTTGATGAAATCTGAGAGATTTCTGTTCCTCCATTGACAGCTACGCCACTGACACTGACGCTTCAAAAAGTGAACAAATTAAATTGAGGCTTTTGTTCACATATAAACTTTCATCAACTCACACATCAGTTGTGGTGAATGGAAGCTAAAGCATGTTTACTTGACGTGCGAGAACCAATGAGGTTCATTCTCGTGTTACGCATCACGTTTGAGCTTCAGCAAGAACCAATGAGGTTTGTTCTCATGCGTCAAGCATGGTCTAGTTTCAAGCTTCTGTTTATGTTCGCTGATCAATGTTAATATGTGGATAAAATACTAAATTAAATCTATTCATCATATAAAGCAATCGTGTCACTTCAGAAATTTTAGACTAAACCGCTCAATTCATATGGATGCGTTTTACGATCTCACAATGAACTTTTTGAAGCGTCAGAGTGTCAGTTGCGTAGCTGTCAATGGAGGGACAGAAAGCTCTCAGATCTGATCAAAAACATCTTCATTTGTGTTTCGAAGATAAACGTCTTACGGGTTTTGAATGACATGAGGGTGAGTAATTAATGGGTCATTTTTGGGTGAATTAAACGAAAAGAAAAATTTATAAAAACTCAAATTTATTAAATAAAAAAACAAAATGAATAAACAAAACTTTAACTAAAATTAATATTAAAACAAAATATAAAAATAAAATCTAATCCAAAATACTAAAAAACTATAATAGTATGTTAATGATTTTCTCTCTCTGATTAATTGTTTTCTCTCATTTTACATTATGAATCAGCTATACATTAGCCAAACAGCTTTTAACAACCTTTGCCAAGAGCCGAAACCTATCCGCCGACAGCATCGTAAATAAAGCCTGCGTTTCCTGACAGTATCAGCAACTGGGAAAACCGACAGGTAAAGTGAACAGCGGCAGGCCTATCCTATTCCTGCACTCAACAAAACCAAGCATTTAGCCCCGTAATTTCCTGGGGTGTCTTTAAAAGGGTTTTATTTGGACGTCTTAACTAAGATTGCACGAATGACAACAGTTATGCGATTGTCCCCGGCTGGCCATTGTGAGGAGAGCGGCTTGTATTATGCAAATGCCGTCCTCCTGTTGATGGGTCTGAGCTTGCTTTTCCTTCCTTCATTAATGTCTTTGCTTACCCTGTTTTGTTCCGTTTTCTGTTTCCTTTTTTGCCCCCCTCCATCCCCGTCTCCTCTCTGGGCATGTCTTTTCTAATTAGCCAACTTAAACCCTCAGCAGGCAAGAATCCCCAAAACTATCTGAGGAGAAAAACAAGGACGCGCCAACGTCAGGCCACAAAGAGAGTGCGGTGGAGGAATTTTCATTAGAATGAAGCCTCCCAAAGGCTTAGACCCCACTGTGAGACCACAATGGCACAATGGCCTGGCTGGCGGGACTGCAGCCCCATAACTGAAAGTGTCAGCACGCCAAAAGGGCCGATGGAGACGGATAGCAGAATGGGGGAATACAGTAGAGCTTCCTGCGAGAAAGAAAGCCGAAAAGAGGCCCCCGGAGCCCATCCTCCTCCATTCTGCCATCCCTCTTTCCTTTAAAAAAACTAAAGGCACTTGCCAGCCACTAGCCCCCCGAAACATCTCTTTCCAGTCCCGCGGGGGCCATGGGAGAGGTGCCGCTTCTTTCATCAATGCCGCCTTGTTTTGGGGGGCGGCTGGAGTGAATGCCTGCGCAGGAATGGCTGGCAAAGCCCAGTGCCAAGGCTGGCCGGCCATACCGTGGAGCAGAGTGCCGCAGCCCGTTTCATATGGAAATGGACGACGCTGAACGCAGTCAATTGCTTTACAACTGACTTTGGCTCGCAATCGTAGAGAAAGGACCTACTGGTTCGCGAAGGCGGCTTGGCATTGGCCGCAAGTGGAAAGGAGGCAAACATTGAGTCGGAGAGCCTATTAAACCAGTGACTCCCGTTAGAAACTTTACAATGAATTAGCTGTATGTGAGACCGAAATATCATCCAAATTAATTGCACATTTTGAAATAATCAGCACTGGCGGATAACTGTACCCGATTGGCAATTCTGACAAATGTGTTAGTTCCAAAATCTACAGGCAAACATGTCATAGTGTAAAAGAAAAATAGCATTCATTTTTACAGCATTTATTCAGCTAATTTCTTGAATCTGTAAATATACTTTTCATTGTTCGTTAATAGCTGTAGAAATTAACATGAACCTCCTAGATTAATAAATGCTGTAAAAGTATTGTGCATTTAGCAGGGTTATTAATGTTATAGTTAACTAAAAATAAAAGCATAAAGCATACTTGAAATAAAATAAAACATGAAATGAAATAAAATATTTGAAGAAAAAAAACGTATTTTATTTTAGGTAGTTGCCCAGGCAACGTTTATCATTTAGTTAAAGAAGATGAAGTACTAAAATAACTAAAACGAAATAAACTAAAACTAAAAACAATACCGACATATTCAAAAAATACATACAAAAAAATTTTGACAAAATTACTAAAATGTTAACTAAAATTTAAATCGTATTCAAAATATGACCAGCTATAATAGTATCTTGATGATACTATAACACCACTTCATTTAGCATGCAATTCTTAATACATTAACTAATGTTAACAAATAACTTATTTTTTAGCTTATTTTTAACTTTAGATTTTTCACTATATATCACCATTTACTTTATTGGAACACAACATGAGCTGTTTTGAAAGACAGTGGGGTCCAAAACAACATTATTATTATTATTTTTATTTTACTTTATTTTTTGAAGCATTGGAAAAATTACTACAATGTTTTTGTAGAAGTTGTCTGGTTATAGCCACTGGTTAACCGGCTGTTTTGATGAGCCAATGATTGTTAATAGTTTAAAGAATGCTTGTGCGAACAATGGATGTGCATCCTGAAAAAGGATGTGTCAAGCCGAAATACATTGATCAACACTTTTAATGATTTAGCCCAGTTTAGGCTTTTTATGCCTAATCACGTGAGTGCCTTGGAAATGTTGTTGTTTCATCTGATTTTCACCTCTTATGTATTTAATGAGCACCACCAATGCATTTACAGCCCTGCAGCAATTTCATTGCATGAGCAAAAAACACTATGACATTTGTAAAAAAGATCCTCTTTTGCACTGTTCACAGAAGAAAGAAAACCATACAAGTCTGGAACGACATGAGGATGAGTAAATGATCACAGGCTCATTATTTCTGGGTGAACTTCTGGGTATCTCTTTTAAGATACAATGATTCGCAACGCAGTCTCATGCAGTCAAACGGCAACACCAACACACAGGCGTCTCGTCTTTCTGATGGCACTGCGGCAGTGACTAATACGGCCACTGAGGGTGCTGTTTACTCTGAGAGGATTAGAAGTCTTCATTAGTGCCAACTGTGTTAACTTCTGTTCCTGTTTCTAATACAGCAGCCCTGTTGCTCAAGGACTTACACCGGAAAGGCCCAGACGCATGTGTGAGGTTTAAGGGGCACGTGCATAACAGGAAAAATGGGATTGCGGTATTTTCTCACTGTTCAAAACGCAGACGTCATCACTGTTTGTTTAGCTTGTTCACACATTCCTATAATAACCTATACACGCAGAAATGATCACCAAACATGCATCAAGAGGACGTGCCATTCTTTCTAGAACAATCAACAAAGACAATTTGAAAGCCGTGCTACTTAGAAGACACATTTTAACAACCATAGCTGTAAACTTTAAGTATGTTTTAAGTAACATCCCATCAAGCAATAGCCGTCATTTCACAGTCTAGGTTAACTAGACCCGATATAGTCCGGCTATGAGTTGCCCACTTCTAGCCAAAATAACTTGTTTTTGGGAAAATAACTTGTGAGATGTATGATATTCCATCATGTAAGCAAAGTCAACAATGATTACAAAGTGTTTGCTTTTATTTCTTTGTCATGTTCTATGCGTGTCTATTCTTGGGCTATGGTTTAGACGTCTATTAAATTTTCACTGACTGCCCAAATTTTGCCTTGTTTTAGCCTAGACGCCATCACTGTTTGGACGGCTATTAGACGTTGTTTAAGCGCAATATTGCTTTCTGGGTTTAAACAAGAAGAACCAGCTTATGTGACTTATGTTTTCAGAGTTGCAACAGTTACAGCCCACTTTTAAAGCAGCCTTCGATCTATACGTTTTCCATTCATTTGCTTCATAAGGATTTCAAAACATTCTTCAATAAAAAGTTATAATCTTTGAACCAAACCAACCAGCTCTGAGAAGAATTACAAAAGTACATTTAATGTAAAGCAAAAAATATTTGAAAATCTACTTATCTCATGCAGAATTGCAAATGAAGTTATAAAATATGGTATAAAACATAATAGTCAAGTCAAGTCAAATTTATTTGCACAGCACTTTTTTACCAATTGTTTTAAAGCTGTTTTCAGAAAATGTCTTCACGCCTTAGTCACATTTAGCGGATGAGCTCAACGATAATATAGTTTACATTTTGCAACAGTTTAAATTATCAGGCAGCCGAGATTTGTGTATTACTGGCTAATTAGTGTGGATAAAATACAATGTACTGTACTTATATATCATACTGTATAAACAGACCTGTGTGATAATATAGTTGACATTCTGCAACAATATAAACAATCACGCAGCCAGGATTTGCAATAGTATCTACCAGTTTACATGAGTGTATGTATGCAAATAAATTTGGATACACTTATATATATATATATATACAGCTTTGCAATTATACACTCTCAGAAAAAAAAGGTACAAAAGCTGTCACTGTGTGGCGGTACCTTTTCAAAAGGTACACCTTTGTACCTAAAGAGTGCATTTAAGTCCCTCAAAGGGACATATTGGTACCAAACGTGTACATATTAGTACCTAAATGGTACATATTAGAGCCCTTTTGAAGGGTACTGTCCCAGTGACAGCTTTTGTACCTTTTTTTCTGAGAGTGTATAGTTACATTTTGCGACGATATAAACAAACACTAAGTCATATTTGCTATAGTATATATTGCTTTATGTGAGTATGCCGTATGTTTGCAGATGAAGTAGGATATATATTTATATATCCAACTGTACATATAGACCTGTGTGATAATATAGTTAACACTTTGCGACGATATAAGCAATCACACGGCCAATAATTGCTATATGGTAAATATTACTTTATGCGAGTACACTGTATGTTTGCAGATAAAGTTGTAGGCCTACAATATATACAACTTTAAATATATTGCCAGGTGAAAATATAGTTTACATTCTGCAACGATATAAAATAAAAATAATGAAATATAGGAGTAGTTTTAAAGTATTTAAACTAAAGACATTATTATATTTCTCTTTGGAAGCTGTCAATGGGATTGTTTAGTTCTAGTTGCGGTTTATAAAAGAAGTCCAATACAAAAGTGATGCACTTTAAAGCTTGCTGACAGTCAGGTTCAGATAAGGTCCTCTCTGTCCAGCATCAAACTGATTTCCTCTCTCTCGAAATCCTGTTACCGATCATTCATGAGGCCCCTCACTGGTCCACGTCTGATTCAGCCTATTGAATGAGATATCATTGTTCGCTGATCTTTTGCTGATCTTTGGCACGACACTGGTGAATGTGACACTGAGAGAACTTGTCCTATTAATCATTGCAATCCAAAGATGGCTAATACGTGACTAATGATAGTAGCTTTTGAAAAAACAAGTTATGAATCGCCAGCATCATCACATTTGCAGGCAATGAGTAACACACGGCTGTAAATAATAATTTATACAGAGCGGTTTCACAAGTTGGTTAATAAACACCATGAAATGAGGTGTCAAAACCGTTTAAATTGTGCCAACTCAAGGCTTTTTTTTATAAAGAAGTCCAAGTTTAAAATAAAATGCATGTTAAACAAGGCAATAAGTAACTACCTTTTTAAGACCTTTGACCCCTGGGTCTGAAACTGAGAGCCCGAGGAACCAACAGGAAGTGAAGCTCAGCGGATTAGAGAAAGTAACCTGTCCCCCTCCATCGAGACCCTTTTGGTCATTTCCTCCGAAACACATGCTGAATAAAGCTGGATTACAGGAACTCATTCCTGGCTCGCATTTCTGAGGAGATCAATCAAGGCTATGGCCACAAATTTAAGCCTGATTCATAGCAGTATGAATTCCCAAAAGAGGGAGTGTGTGAGAAAATGCGATTTTGACACCTCCAGGTCACAATAAACTGAATTCAATCATCTGGTTTTAATGCAGCTCTACTTTTTTGAATGCAAACATCCTAATTCTCCCTATTAAGGAAATTGGCAAATGAACACAGACAATCTATAGTGATTTAGGCTCGATGAAGTCATCCTAAGCTAATTTTCACTACAGAGTGTCGAAGCAAGCAATGGTCATCTTGAGCGGCAGCTGCAGAGTAATTAGTTGCTTGATTCACATAAGAAGCTTACATACGAAGGGTTGGGCAAAAAGAAAGCAGATTACAATCCGAGAAGCTCTAGCCATGCAACCACACATTTGCACCAGAGGAACCTGTTGGGCTGTCAACTGATTAACCAACTGCAATGCAGCAAAATGCACGGCTCAAACTCCACGTCCCCTCCACAGCAGACTGTTTAAGTCTTTAAGAAACAGGCCCGAGCGCTGAAATGTGTGTGAATTTGCTTTGTAGCAGCAGCTTGGGGTCTGCTAGAGATTGTCTTCAAGTCACATGCTCGTCTCTGTTACCTAGCAACGCCAAAGCCCATGCAAAAGTTCTAAGAGAACCTCAAATCTGTCTGAGGGAGGCTTTGTGCGACAATTCCATTTGGAACTATTTAAAAAAAAAAAAAAAAAAAAAGAATATACACTTCTGTCACGTATAGTGTTTGTTTTCGCGATTCTGACTTTGCTTTGAGCGAAAAGCCGTTCATTCTAGTATGCATAAATAACAATGCAGTTAGATAACACCGTTATTCCCAGGGATAAATAAGCGATTGTTTATTTTCTAACATGCAGTGAGAATCTAATTGCACATTCCCCCACTTGTAGGACAATTAAACCAGAACGAACACTTGTGATATTATGCGGGGTAACTTGCCCGTTATGTCTATTGTTAGAAAGGATACGCACTAAATCATATCTAAAACAAATATGATACGAGACAAGTTAATAAAAGTAGCAACGTACCTTGGCAATTGCAATGAAGAGCACATAAAGTTATAATGAGGAGTAGTTGTAGGTGCATCGTGACGCACGGTCCCGGCTGGTGTGTCCAGCCCCTCATGAAGCCGGACAGATGGAGCTCTTGGGACTGAGATGCAGTGAAGTGGCTCTTACTCACTTGTCCCGGGCTGATGAAAAAGGGCGTGCACATGACGCTCGCTCCCCCTCAGCTCGACCCACAGGATCAAATCCTTCACTGGCTCCCAGCAACCTGTTGAGCTCATTGACGAGCCTGCATAATGTGTGGATTGCGAAACAGTCACAGTATGAGAAATATGTGGGTTCATTGACAAATAAAGCTTCATAAAGGTGTTTTTTTCTAATCTTTTCAAAACTGATGCAATGCATATTTTCGAGTCATGAACAATGTGTTTAAACACCTTTTTTTATTTATATTTTTTACTGTTTTTATGTCAGGCGGTACAACCTGTTACAGTGTAATTATAGCTTTAAATACTGAGAAATATTAATTAACTACATGTAGGCTACTTACTATGGATTAGGGTAGGATTAGAGTTTGGTTTAGGGTTAGTTGCATGTAATTATGGATAATTTATAGTTATTACTATAGTAAAAACATGTAACGTGTGTAATCAGTTAAATAACAAACTCGCGCATTAACACAACACGCATGCGCACGTGTTCACGAGAGCACATCGACGCATGCGTGTTGCGTGAACGCGTGTTGGAGATTAATATTTTGTATATAAAGTGGTAAATAATAATAATAATAATTTTTATTATATAAGTGTACCCCAAACAAAGCACTCGCGTCGCTTCATAAAACTGAAGTTAAACCACTGGAGTCACAAGGATTACTTTAATGATGTCTTTCTGGGTCTTGAAAGTGGTAGTTGCATAGCTGTCTAGCTGTCAATGAAGGGACATGAATCTCATTAAAAATACCATCATTTGTGTTCTTCTGAAGATGAATGTCTTACAGGTTTGGAACGACATGAGGGTGAGTAATTAAGCTGGTGATCAGCCACCTAATGACCAGCTTGCAACAGTTAATGACTTGCTTAAACCAGTTAGAAAACTAACTATGTTACAAAAGACAGCTACCATCTTAACCTGGATTCTCCTGAAGGGATAACAGGCATCAATCAACATTGGCAACGGACATTAAAAAGAAACAAAACTTTAAACAATTCAATTTAGCTTTAATAATTAGAACAAGTTAACTTTGTTTTAATGCGTGCTTATAATATGTATTACTGCAACAGGATGAATTATTATTAATTATAATAATGCATAACCCCAGGACTGAGCACAAGTTCATGTTTTCAATAGGCTGAGTAGGTCATTTCAGCTTTGTAGCCAAGAAGACTAAAATAATGCAGAACACTGTTTTAAATGTGTTACTTAAGGTCAGCAGGTTTCTATAGGGAGTCACTCAGTCAAGTCAAAGATCTCATGCTTGGCTAATAAGTGATTCTTTTGCGCCAAAGCTAAAGTAGTTGCAAATTTGGTGTATGAAAGTGAGTCTTTTATGAACAAAACTTTTAATGTGATTCTCACTTTAAAATTAACGAGCTCACGCTGAGAAAAAACAAACAAACATTGTAAACCAGCCTACGATGTTTTGAAGATCTTAGCTGGCCCTCAGTGTAACCTGAATGGTGCTCAAAACCACTATAAAAACCAACCAAAAGAACAGCCAGGGAGACCAACTAGATCCACCAAACCAGTTTAAGCTTTTTCAGCTAGAGCTGAAGGGCATAACTTAAAGCTAATCAAAATCATTCTTTAAAAATAATGATTTGTTATTTACCATTCTTATTAACCTAAAGCAAAAGTGTAAAACAAAAATTCGGGTTACACTTTATTTTAAGATGTCTGTAATTATAGCCTGAGAAATATGAATTAACAACATATACTTACTATGGGGTTAGGATTATGGTTTTGTTTGTGGGTTAGTTGCATGTAATTATGCATAATTTACTGTTATCACTATGGTAAGAACATGTAACATATGTAACAAGGACACTAAAATAAAGTGTTACCAACAATTCTTACCGCACCAATCGAACCAGTATATTCATACACATTAAAAAAGAGTCATGGCGACATCTAGTGCTAATACTCGAGCACTACACCTACATTTATTTATTTTTTTGCTTAACCTGAGGGGGGAAACGCAAAATAGAAATTTCTGGATCAATAGTGCGTGTCATACATGTAAGTCGCATTTTAAAATACTGAATTACATTCTCAAATTTAAAAGAGGAAAAGCACGCGAAATAATCGCGACAGAATTCGACTGTTGCTAGGGGCAACCGGCGAAACTTTATAGCCACCAACGGTCGGATTGCTGCGGCTCATTGCGGTTGAGACGCCTTTGTGAAGAAACCAGATTTTTTTTTTCTTCTTCTTCTTCTTCTGCAAGACACAACCTTGAAAGATTCAACATGACATCTCCTCGGAAAATCCAAATAGACCTTAAAACGATGATCATAGACACTAAACAGGTACGTTTGAGAGCGCGTGACGTTCATACAAAACTGTTTACGCCCATTTCAGCAACTGACACGCATTATCTCTGTTTACGATCGATTAGCGACTGTTTTGATTTTGCATTTGAGATTAAATCGTAGTTTGAAACATAATTCTCTCAAGCAATAACAAAGCAACTGGTGGTGCATTTCATTGCGAAACGATGTCGTATTTTGTAATTTAGATTTTACGTCATTTTTTTAATTATTATTTATTATTAATTATGATAATGACTTGAATTTAAGCTTTTGTTTCATAATATCTGAGACGTTATACTCAACATGCAGTTTGTGAGCTTTTAAAACCAGTAGTCGCCAGTAGAGAAAACATATCGGGGCTAGTTGTCACATTTTTACCCCAGTGAATATTTTTCATGGGTTTATATTTTTCCCCTCGATTCAGTTTCGAGGACACACACACTGAAGACTTGGAAGATTTACATAGATATTACCCGAGGCGGAAAAAAAAACAGTTCATGTAACAAACATTGACCTTTTGTGATAAAATGCCTTAGTGGCGTCACAAAAATAATTTGCATAATGCATAGCGTAATGCAAGCAGAAATGTATAGTGTAATTTACAAAAATACCAAACTATTGTTTTGGCTAATAAATATTATACTGTAAAATATTATTGAAATATTTAAAACACGTGACAACTTGCCCCAACAACCTGTCATTTGAAATCTTTCCATCATAGCCTAGCTATTTGACTCTTGCTTGCCTTCTGTATTCCAGTGTGGTTTAATTGTGTTCAATAAAACCAGGTGATAAACTCAGGTCACTAGTGCTTTTTGAAGCTTCGAAACCTTTGTGAATCTTTTGTTTCGAAACAGTGATTCGGAGCTCGTATCAAACTGCCCGAGTCACGTGATTTCAGTAAACAAGGCATTTCAATGGCTCGCCACTAGGAGCGATTAGCCGATTTTGTAGACACGTTTGTATAATAAAAGGGAAGAATTTTAGTTAATAGTCTGTTATTGGCCCGAAGCTCTCCATAAAAAACAAGAACAATTTAATAACAACAATTTAATAAAATAACACATATTATACCGAAACTTTATATTTAATGGTATTAGATAATTTGTTAATTGCATTTAATAGATTACACTTTCAATAAAACATTTGCAATTGGTTTATAAAATGTTAGGGCCGAGTTTTCTATGCATTTACACCGTTCTGACCAGCAGGCGTCACCAGCGCTTCAAACGGATCCGTTTCTTCCATCTCTACAGGTCACAATTTTTTTTCCCTATTAAAAATAATAATAATAAAAAATAAGGGTAGACATCAAAAATAAAAATATCTTATAAAATAAGAGGTCCCCTGCTGAACAATTACTAGGCTAAATAAAAAAAATAACATTTAAAAAACTAAACAACATTCAGTAATAAAACCTAAACAAAGACAAACCACAGAATAATACCCATAGTTATTAAATTAGCACACAACTGTGTCAATAGCAACACTAATAAGAAAATTAATCATCAAAACTACAGCAAAGAGATGTGAACAGTTGTGTGTGACCCTCCCTCCCTCCCCCCTGACTGACTGACTGATTCACTAACACACAGATATGATTCACTGACTCACAGATATGATTCACTGACTCACAGATATAATTCACTGACTCATGATTCACTGACACACAGATATTATTCACTGACTCACAGATATGATTCACTGACTCACAGATATGATTCACTGACTCACAGATATGATTCACTGACTCACAGATATGATTCACTGACACACAGAAATGATTTACTGCTGGAGTGGCAGAAAGGTGGATCCACAATGGGTGCTTCTCATTTCTAATTTGTGCATCCTCGTTTCCTTTCCTCGCTTCCTGTCCTCGTGTCTCAACTCCATCCCCCCCTAGGATGCGAGGGAAGGCTGCAAAGAATGAAAGGAGCGAGGAAACATCAATTTGAGTATTGAGAAGCACCCCATTTTCCCTTTGTACCTGGAAACACATACATACTTCAGTCACTTTCCTAATACCAGAGCTTAATATATGGGTGAACTAACGCTTTAATCTTTCCTATAAGGATATGGACGATGTGCACCAAGCCCTGGAAAAACTCCGAAGTCTCTCCCAGGAAGAGAGGACCGAGGCAGAAGTGCTGCGTTCAAGAATCGACGAGCAGTCTACTCTCATCTGCATCCTGAAACAGAGAGCGGACGAGATGCTCCTGCGCTGTCAGGCTCTGGAGAAGATCAACACAGAGCTGGAGAACCTGAGAGCCAATGTGCAGGTGGAGCTGGAGAACGAGAGGAAGAAATCTGCACTGCTGGAGCAGAGATTCATGCACCTGGCCTCCAACCACAGAGAGCTCATCAACTTCATGAACGAGTACAAAAGTCAGAATGACGAGCTGAAGAAAGAGAATGAGAGAGTCAGAAAGGAAAATGAAACGCTTTTCAGCGAGCAAGTGCAAGAAAAGGAGGGGACAATCCTCAAACTGACCCAAGAGCTCAAGGACTTGGCAGAGCAACATAAGATACTAGAGACGGAGTATCAGTAAGAAATTGTTCACAAATCTGTTTTGAAAGTAAAAACCTCATTGGTCATTTTCTCCATAGAGAAACAAACATTTTTAATGATAACTTCACTATAAAAAGGACATATTGTGCTCTTTCACAAAGTCTTGATTTGAATTTTGAGGTCTAGGTTTTCATGCTTGAATGTTCAAAAAAACATTTTCACACATTTTACATTATCGCAGCTCCTCTCTTCCCAGTCTGTCATTAGCCGCTTTCCGACCGGAGGAACCTTTTCACAGTTCCTAGAACTATTGGCTAAAGTACCCGTGTTCGCACCGCAGGAACTAGGAACGATTTTAGTTCTAGGAACTCTTTTGGAGGAACTAATTTAGGTCCTACTTCAGAGTTGAATTGAATTGTTTATTGATCCAACAATCAGCTATCTCATATATATACATATGAGTGCTGTTCTTCCTGTGGTCAAAATCACTATTACATATCAATTTTTACAAAATAAGCATGCATTCATACAACATACAAACATAAACAAAGACATTTAGTAGAAGATGAACTGAAAATATTCCTTGATTTAAGTTGGTTAAAATTTAGATCAAACTCATGAACTAAGAACCCATGTATACTTATAGGATCAAAAACTTTTACTTATATAGCACCTTTTTAACAAAAACAAAAGTAAAAAGTCATATAAAAACTTGTGTAAATAAATACAATTTCAATTTAATTGAAGAGTAGGGTCTAAACCAGCACTATAGGAACTACCCGTGACGTTAGTGTACGCTGATTGGCCGAACACACGCGGAACACCAGCACCTGCCATTTTTAAAACAGCTATAATGTAAACACACAGATTATAGCCTATATATTTACTCCATAAACTAACTTTACAAACATGGAAAACAGTGATAGATGGGTCTCTAAACCTTTATGCTGAAGAGAAAATCCAACGCAACTTTGAGGGGACCAAGCCAAACATGATTATGTTTATCTGCCCAGCTAGCAACACTGGACATCAACCACACGGCATAGGCTAATAACCTTTTTTCATATACTGTCTACTTTCTATAACAGTTCTATCTAATAACATGTTAAACAGTACTGTTAGACAGATCGCTAACTAATAAACACAGAGAATGCGAGCATTGTTTGCTCTGGCGTTCTCAGCGCCGCCAAAATAAAAGTCACCGTGCTTGCGTCACTCCCTTACCCCTCCTAACAGTTCCTATGGCCACTTGGCCAGTGCGAACGCAAACGAAGAGTAGTTCTTTGAACTGTTTAGAAGTGGACAGTTCCTAGAACTAAGTTCCTGTAACTACTTGGTCGGAAAGCGGCTAATAACACTCTGTTTAGTTCCTGTCTCTATGAAGCCCCTCCTTCTGAACAGCACAATGTGCTCTGATTGGTCGGCTGAATCAGTGTGTTGTGATTGGTCAAGCGCTTCGAGTATGTTTGAGAAATGTCACGACCCTTACCATAACCATGAGTTTCAACAAACTACTGACTAACTCAACCAAGCCTCGCCCCTTTTTTTGCGTATGCATTGGGAGGGAATTATTTAAATGAAGAATATTGTAACGTGTTCATTCCTGGAAGAAAACTCAAGACTACAATGGAGGCGTTTCAGAGAGTTTAGAAACAGTGCGCACTACTGATATAGAGAATAAATCACTTTGAAGTGACTTTGAAAAAAATGTCATGCTCAAACAGCAACAATGCACACTAAAGACAGTTGAAAATGTGAAAAAGCATAATAGGACCTCTTAAAAAAAAATTTGCTAAATAACATAGATATTCATAAAAACTTCACTAACATAGATATTCATAATCCTAAAGAGAGATCCACCTTTGTCTTGTTTAAAAATGTGCTTATACTCATGCTTCTTAGTACAATTTATTGATTCCTTTTTTTTTTTTTTTAAAGTATATGGAGAAATGAATGGGAAATATACTTCCAGAACTATGGCCGCTGAAAAAGTGGACTATCATTGTTTACTTTATATCATTCAAGTGAAATAAGTAAAACAAGTACATTAGTCAGTAATCTTTATTATCCCAACAGGGAGAAAACGACGGGTTTCCAGATTAAACTGAAAGAACTGATCAACCTCCATCAGATCAAAGAGGCGTCTTTGAAGAACGAACTAAGCGACACACAGAAACAGCTGAAGAACGCTGTGGAGATGTGTGCAGGTACGCATTCAGGATTTTACCAAAACTAACTATTCTAGTCACAATTGTGGTTTTTGCAGATCAAAACAAGTCAAATGACATTTAAAATGGTGGTTCTCAACTGATGGATCACAGCCCAAAAACAGACTGCAGGTCTTTTCTGGCTTGTGGGAAAAATTACAACAAGATCAAATATTAAAATGCAACTAACGAAATCATGCATAGTTAGTGTAAGAAAACAATTAGGCATATAAACTTATTATTAAAGAGAAAACATGAGAAATATTTGTTGTTGAGATCAAAGATTGTGCATCCAATCAAACTCTACAGTGTTTGGTTTAAATAGATCTAATAAAACAATAATTTCATTTCAGTGTTTGATTTTAAAGACGTTTTTGTTCACTTTTATAGGCTAATCAGTTTTGAAACTGTGTTGGGTCGCCACCTGATGTTAAATGTAAAATGTCCTGAAACAAAATCAGTTGAGAAGCACTAATTTAGATGTGGGCAAACCCTGAGCTTGAACAATTGTCTCTTCACTAGTTCTTACTGGCACACTGTTAAACACCTCACACATTTCTTTCTGACAGAGTTGGATCTCAAACTAAGACAAACAAAGGAAAAAGAATCAATGAGAGAGACAGACACTCAGGAGAGACTGGAGAAACTCACGAAGGAAAAGGATGAGCTAATTGATCTCTCTTTACAGCGGGGAAAAGTTATTCGGGTAAGATTTGACATGAATCATTAGTTACTTCACTGTATGTTTTCAGATTGAGACGTAATGATTTCATTGCAACGTGTTACAGGACAAGCAAGCTGAAATTGAGGAGCTGGAGAGAAAAAGGCTTGAAGCTGAGAAAAGCAGACTAGATGCAGAGAACAGGTATGACTCTCAAAACACACTTTTAATCTGTCTGTAAGATTTTTATTCTTAATCAATGGACTTTTAAGGCCAGGACACACTAATGTCAGTCGACTTAGTTTTTTCTGTGTGTTCCTCACCGCTGGCTCTAGTCAGACGCTGTCTGGGTTTTTTGGGCCGATTCAGCGTGTTGAATCTGTGTCGGTGAGAGAGAGAATTTTGATTGGCTGTTCAGATTAGCGAATGTGTAATAAAAGTGATGAAAGTGAGCAAACAAGTCAAGACTGCACAGACAGAAGGCAGTTATAATTTTACATCATCTTACCTGAGCATTCGAACGCACAAATATTTTCAGAATAACATGAGCCGACTGGAAATTGAAAATAAAATGATGCATTATTGGCTCAGTTTGTCTTTGTCATGTTTTTTTCATCAGGTTTGAAAAGGAAGCATCAGCCGTGAAGAGCGAGTTAAGGGTGAAGGAACTACAGGATGCCTTAGAGAGGGCAGAGGACACCTGCAATGAGTTGAAAAAGGTCTGTTAAAAAAAGCCTGTATGTACATTGGACATTTTGGTCTAAATGGCATCTCAATGTTTTTACATCTCACACTTTTAGGCGTTTGAGGCATTTAAAAAGCACAGCAGTGAAATGCTTGAAAAGGAGAAGGATTTAAACTGCAAACTTCGCCACATGGTCATCTGAGCCATCCATCCCATTTCCAGTGCATTTCTACCATAAAAGTCAGTCATTATAAAGCAAAACTCATTCACTGACAGCTGAGCTGGATCATCGCACTTGGATTGGTTGTATGTAACGAACCAGAGGACAAGGTTGAAGTGAGATTTTTCTTAAGAGAACGTCTTCCATTAGTAGAGGGTAGTGTAATGTCCTTCTGTGAGGAAAAAGTGGGTTTGTTGATAGTTTGCAAATAGTTTTGGCTGAACTGTGATTCTATGAAATAAAAAAATAGCATTTTTAAACTTAAACTGTGATTTAATCGCGATAGGCTGTCGTGATTATTAGAGAATCGCCTGAACATGATTATTGGAGAAATCACTGATCATTGTAAACTTTGAATGCCAGTCAAATATTGCCTCAAATAAGGACATTTTAAACAAATTTGGAATGTTTTGAATGGAATTTTAAACTTTTTTTTTTTTTTTTCTCTCCAACCAAAATGATTACATCGTATAATTCTTATCGGATAGAGTTAGAATGTTCCAAATTAAAGGAAAAGTTCAGCTCAAAAAAGAAGATTTTCATTATTTACTACTCTCCCTGATGTTGTTATAACACAAAAACAATATTGTTACACTTTATTTAGATGGTCCACTTTAGACATTCAACTAATTATAAATAACTTTGCAATTACATGTCAACTAACTCTCATTAGAGCATTAGTAGACTGTTAGGTTCAGGGTTTGGGTTAGTAGAGAAGTTGACATGTGGTTGCAAAGTTAGTATAATGTCCGTTGGGGAGCATCTGAATAAAGCGTTAGCAGATATTAAGCGAGTTAGTTGACATGTAGTTGCCAAGTTACTTATAGTGTTACTTCTAGAATTTCTAAAGTGGACCATCGAAATAAAGTTTACCAAAATATGTATTTTGGAGGAAAAAAGTATATACAGTAAAAATCATGGACTCCAATGTTGTTTGGATTCCATCGTCTTCAAAATATCTTCTTTTGTGTTTCTTCAGAAGAAATCTGCGTAATTTCAAGCATTTGGAAAAACCAGAAAAATTCAATTATCATGCCATTTTAATCATCATGCCAGCTCATCTGATGCTCATCTGTATATGCAATAAATTGAACTCTTCTATATGTAGCCTCATTCCTGAGTAGATAAAACCATTCAACTGTGTAGTAAAAGCTCTCAAGCCATATTGCACTTACACCCCTGTAGAAGTGTAATGTTCATCTTCCAGTTTCTACCAGCACTTGAAGTCATGCTTTGGTTCACCCTGTATCCCTCCATGAAACAACATATCTTTTGCATTTACAAAGTTTGTCAGCACAAAATGACAGTATTTTGCTAAAGTTTGTCATTTTGACGTGCTCTTTGTAATTTTTAGTGTGGTAATTTTAACGTCATTCCTGAACTAATATGTGAGCAGATAAAAGGTAGTTAGCATAATTGTATATGGTCATCTGGTCTGCATCTGTATATGTGTTTTAGAACATCTGGATGATTTGTAGATGTTCATCCCTGATAGCATGTTAAGTTAACTAGTAAAAGACATTTTAATTGCATCTTGCATTGCATTTAGCGATGAAATATATTTTAGTCCTAAGTTGAGTATATTTAGTCATGAAGCAGAGCCTTTTTTTCTCAAAATGACGGTCCTTCTATGGGGTGTGAACCCAGAGACTAGCTCAGATCTTTAACCTCTAAGGTTAGGTATGCAAGTGGTATGTCCTTATATCATCTGAGTGAGTTTTAATGACTGTGAGGTTGCGGTCAAAATGCTGGATTCCTTCGTGCTCTCGTAACTGCATGTTGCCGTAGTCCGTATCACCATTTCATACATCACAATCAAGTTGAGGCAAGTTTGTGTCCGTGCCATAACTGACCCAATGTACCCGCCCTTTGCATCTGACCTGGTCAGCGGTTCATAACCCCAATGCCATGACAATCTTTTTCCTCAGAAGTGCTGTGAATATTGGAATTGCCTTAAATGGGAATCACTGGAATGGTGTGAATGACCCTGTTTCTGTGACCTCTTGTTTTTTACTGGTTGTAATTCTTTCCAAAAATACTGATGTAGAGAGGACTTGACTGTTAAGATCATTTATTTTAGATGATATGTAAAGCATTTCAAGTATGTATAAAAACTATATGAAAGCACAACTTTTTGTGATCCTCTTTTGTAAGCTATATCTCCAATCAAGAACAAAAAACATACATCTTAAACTGGCCTAAGCTGGTGTGTGGGTCTTTGTTGGTCTGGTGGCTGGTTTTAGAGAAGTTTTGAGCACTTTCCAGGCTTGGTCAGACTGTGAGACCAGCAAACCAGACTGGTTTAAGCCGGTTTTCCAGCAGCGATGTCCAGATCAGATTTTACTACAAAATGATTTAAAAAATCACATTGTAACAATGACTTGAGCATGGTCTGATGCCAAAGTATTCCCAAAACAGATAAAAGGACTGATTATGGTGTAGCAAGGCCCTTTATTTTGTCGTATTGCTTGTTTTTGGGTAACGTCTAAATAGTGGGAAATTATTTTACAAATGTGAAAAAAGTCACAGTAATATCTCACGACAAGTAAACATAAAAGCTGCTACAATATTTCTCATTTCTCTTTATATTGTACAAACATATATTGTGCAAACTCTTTATATTGCCACTCGTTCCAGCTGTTTTTGAATTAACTTCATCAATTTTAGATCTGCAGAGGTCATAGTGATCTCAGTAACATTTTACAAATTAGTTAACATTAGTAAATGCATTATACACTAAAAAAAAGTAAGCCTTTTTTAAAGATTTACGCATTAGAATTAATAGTAAAATTCCATTAATTTGAATTGAATAATCCTTACACATTTTAATTGATTAAGGATTATTCAATTCAATTTGATGGAATTTTACTATTAATTCTAATGCATAAATCTTAAAAACAGGCTTGAATTTTTTTTTGTGTATAATGCATTTACTAATGTTTACTAATTTGTAAAATGCGTAAATCTTTAAAAAATGCTTACTTTTTTTAACATTTACAATGAGCAATACATTTGTTACAGTTTTTATTAATCTTTGTTAACGTTAGTTAATAAAAATACAACTGTTCTTTGTTAGTTCATGTTATCTTAGGTCCATTAAATAATTTTACAGAAACTACCTTTGATTTCAATATTGTAGCATATTAGTAAAATGCTGAAATTAACATTAACAAAGATTAATAAGTGCTTTAGCTATTTATCATTGTTAGTTCATGTTAACTAATGTAGTTAACAAATGAAACCTTATTTTAAAGTGTTACAACTCTCAACTCAATCCGTCATTGTCGCCACATAATAACTACCTTTAACTGTTGAAGCCACTACTATTTCCAAATTTCCAACTTGTAATTATGAGCTTGACAAAGATGTGATGGTTTTTACTAGTCGGAAACTCATAATTACAGTAATTCTGACTATGGATGCAGCAGAAATACACAAATTGGGTAAAAACAAGGAATGTACAAATAATCATTCCAGGACGGGGAAAAAAAGAATAAACCAACAAAGTCATACTTAAGTCATACTTGAGCGTAATCAAAATGAGCAAAATGACAGACCTATAATGGAGCTTGAATTGCACACTGAAACATGATGACGCCGGACCACCGCCTCCTAAATGACTGCCTGAACTTGCATCCCTGGAAAACTCCCACCACAACTGTCTTCTGGCTCCGCCCCCACACCTGAAGCCACGCCCCCAGCAGCAGCACTTTCACCAAGACTCTCACCTGACCAAACGTCAGTCAGTTCATTCCGTCTACAGCTGGAATTTCTAACAATGGAAAGAGCAGTGCCATTGCTGAGCGCCGCTGCATGCCTTTACATGATTCTGTCATTCTTCAGAGAGAAATGTAAAATTTGTGGTTGAGCTGCACCATTAGGATTGTCTTGATACTTTTAGTTGTAGAGAATCATATTTATTTGAGAAACCTCTTCACATGTTCACTCATGCACAGTGGAATCAATTTGTGAAACGTTTTAAAGAAACAGATTTTATTGTTCAGATGTTGCAAGTTTGAATTTCATCTCGGGTAATATTCCTTGAAGAAATACAAATAGACAGAAAGGAGTCAAAAGCTGACAACAGAGTATAGCTTTTACTGTAGTATAGTATCAAATCATTTGGTCTTGAAAGAACTTGGTGAGAAATATTTGAGTTCATTTTGACTTTCCGATGGAGATATTTGTGTTTTTGCAAATCTGAACACACACTGAAAAAAATTATATGATCAATAAGTTATGACAACATATGTTTTTACATTGCTTGAACTCATCAAAATAAGTTAAGCAATTTTCAACTTTTTTTGAGTTATGCAAGATTCAACAAAATTTTGTTTAAGTCAGTTTAATGTAATTTAAGTTGAAATGACTTAAACATCCAAGTTGATTGTGCGTTAAAAATTTAAGCCAGCAACTTTTTTTTTACAGTGCATGTTAAAGGGTTAGTTCACCCAAAAATGAAAATTCTGTCAGTAATTACTCACCCTCATGTTGTTCCAACCCCGTAAGACTTTCCTTCATCTTCAGAACACAAATTAAGATATTTTTGATGAAATCTGAGAGCTGGCTCACTCCTTCATAGGCTGATAGGTAATTTCATCTGCCGGCCCAGAAAAGTTAGTAAAGACATGAAATAGTCCAAGTGACTACAGTGGATCAACCTTAAGTTGAGTTTATCAAGCGACGAGAATACTTTTTGTGCGCAAAAAACAAAGAAAAATAACGACTTTATTCAACTATTCATTTTCTTCTGTGTGGGCCTCTGAATGAGTTCATGAGAGCAACACGATGCATGCGTGAGAACTGAGAAGATGACACAGACGGGTCTCGATGTCGTGTTTAAAATGGTTCTAAAGTGTGCATTTCCTGGATGTCCGAATCGTGAAAACATAGAAAACGTAAAAGTATACCTTACCAATGCCGCAAAATGAATGGCTTAACTTTCAAATGATCGAGAGTGTCATCTTCTCAGTTCTCACGCATGTGTCGTCTTGCTCTCGTGAACTCACTCAGAGGCCCACACTGAAGAAAAGTAATAGTTGAATAAAGTCGTTATTTTTGGGGGTTTTTGCACACAAAAAGTATTCTCATCGCTTGATAAACTGATGGTTGAGCCACTGTAGTCACTTGGACTATTTTAACCATGTCTTTACTAACTTTTCTGGGCTGGTAGATATCAATTACCTAGCAGACTATGAAGGAGTGATCCAGCTCTCAGATTTCATCAAAAATATATTAATTTGTGTTCCGAAGATGAACGAAAGTCTTAACGTAATTACTGACAGAATTTTCATTTTTGGGTGAACTAACCCTTTAAGATCTCTGAAAATCTTATGTTAGATTCAGTGTTTATTTCGTCAGTAAAATAACAGGCGAAAATATTCGTCAGCGAAGGTTTGACAACAATAGGTGAGACGAAAAATGCATATTGTGACAGTGATTATGCTTTAAATAAAACATTTTGGCCTGGTTTCACAGACAGGGCTTAGATTAAGCCAGAAGTAGGCCTTAGTTCAATTAGGTTTCTTAATAAAATCTTAATATTTTAAGATATCTCAGTGCAAGTTACTTTCAGTTAAAACAGCTCCAACATGTATTTTATTAGATTAAGCCAGAATTAGCTAAATCTGGGATGAATATGATTATTTCAAATAATCAAAATGAAGATACTCAACAATGTATTACAATAGTGTAGGCTATATTCATTATAATGTTGCTTCAGTTTGTGTTAAATGGTGATGAATCATATGTAAAGCGTATGAATATTTTATTTAATTTAGCATGTTTTCATCAACTAATATGTTATTTCCATTGGCTAAAATGAATGAATATGGCATGATTTAACTGATATTTCCATCATAAAATAAAGTCTAAAGGGGAACTTTAGAGAAGAAAGAAACTTCTCTTAATTTAATCTCTTTGCAGCTGAGATATTAAAGAGATTTCAGTTGTGATTTCACTTCCATACACTCACATTTTTGTATCATAATCCTTATTGAGAGGGTTAAGTGTGTGGTTTCTGAGACAAAGCATTCCAGAGTGTCAGTCGAGCTCTGAGTGTTCATAGCCTGCGGAGTTAGAAACCGAAACGGCAGAGCCTCGGCTTCTTCCACAGTCTGCTCCGGACATGCAAACACTTGTACCATACTTGCACTTGGGTCACAGGTCACATACGCTCACACCCGGGTCAGAAATGAACTGGGAC
Organism: Squalius cephalus; assembly: GCF_949319135.1. NCBI lineage: Eukaryota > Metazoa > Chordata > Actinopteri > Cypriniformes > Leuciscidae > Squalius > Squalius cephalus. The sequence continues at coordinate 5,459,546 of NC_137130.1, forward strand.
TTGAGGGTGAAAAGTCCACCAAAAGTGATATAATGCCCCAGATATACTGTGAGGACCATCCTCTTTTTCTCTGACTCAAATTATTGCTTACTTTATTAGAACATACTTATTGTTTGGGGTCAGTATGATGTTTTTCTTTTGAAAGAAATTGGTTGCACTTTATTTTACAGTACATGTACTTACAGTGTACTTACCCACAAAAGTACTGGTAATGTAAGGTGATTACATGGGTTAAGGTTAGGTTTGGCAGTAAGTTCAGGGTTACCTTGTTATAACTTACATTACCAGTACTTTTGTGGGTAAGTACATTAAAAGTGCGCATACTGTAAAATAAAGTGCAAGCTATAGAAATGAATACTTTCATCCAGTGAGGACACATTAAATTGATCAAAAGTGACAGAACATTTCTATTTTAAATGAATGCTGTTCATTCATTAAATAATCCTGAAATAAAAATGCATGACGATTTTTCCACAAAAATGTTAAGCAGCACGACTGTTTTCAACCTTGATAATAATAAGAAATGTTTCTTGAGCAGCAAATCATCATATTAGAATGATTTCTGAAGGATCATGTGACACTGAAGACTGGAGTAATGATGCTGAAAATTCAGATTTGCATCACAGATATAAATTACAATTTAACATTTTCATATAGAAAGTAGTTATTTTAAATTATAATAATATTTCACAGTATTATTATCAAACAAATGCAGCCTTGGTGAGCATAAGAGTCTTATCGACCCCAAATTTTTAAACGGTAAAATATATACCAGATTTCAGAACATTGTGGACAATCTCGCTTCCCGTTGTCGTCGTATATTAGTCTGGTGCAACATCATGATGACCAGGACGGTCATCAGGGTGTTATAATAGTCATAAACAAAGCTCGTAAAGAAAAGACTATCTGAGGTCAGGCCCTCTGATCACCATGACAGCCACCGGAGCATCCCGGGGAATGCCTGAAGAAAGACTAAAAACTTGTAAAACTAACTCCACCCATATTCCCCTTTGTTTGCCTCATCTCATATATCTTAAGTCTGTCATGTAGCATAAAACCCCATACAGGAGTACCGTACTAAGTCACAAGACCATTTAAAGGGATAGTTCACCCAAAAATGAAAATTCTGTCATCATTTACTCACCATCAAGTTGTTTCAAACCTGTATGAGTTTCTTTGCTCTGTTGAACACAAAAGAAGATATTTTGAAGAATGGTAACTAAACAGTTGATGGTAGCTATTAACTTCTATAGTATTTTTTTTTCCTACTATGGAAGTCAATGGGGTCCGTCAACTGTCTGGTTACCGACATTCTTCAAAATATCTTCTTTTTGTGTTCAACAGAACAAAGAAACTCATTGCAACTTGATGGTGAGTAAATGACGACAGAATTTTCATTTTGAAGTGAACTATTCCTTTAAGGGAGTATTTGTACATATTCATGTCTTTTAAAATTCGTATGTTATCTTTTGCCCGGGTCAAAAGAAAGCACCATAAAATCATAAAAATAATCTGTATGATTTGTACTTGTTCCAAGTGTTCTAAAGCTTTTTGTTTGCAGATCAGTGTTCTGCAATTCTCCTTCTGTGTTCCATGGAAGAAGAAAAAAACAGCATATGGGATTGGATGAGTAAATAATGATAGAATTCTAGGATCAATTCTGCCTTTAATGATCTGAATATATGTGGAATTTTTAAAATAATAATAATAATAATTGTAAAGCATGAGATGCATCATCTACTTTGTAGTACACTTTAAAGCTCACAAAAAGTGTATTAAAAGTGCAGTCTAGATGCAATTTTACTAAAGAGTTTGGTGGGCTCTCCTCCCCTTCAAAGTGGGAGTGACAGTCCCAGACGCAGCCCGAGGAAGACTTCTACTTCTGTTCACTCAGGCAGAACTGCTCTTCACTTCAGAGTCTTCTTCACCCACTCACTTACACACACACACACACACACACACACACGTCACCGGAGGAACGCTGAGCTGCACACCTGGGCTGTGCTTGTGGCAAGAGGCTTTGCTGCCAAAGGTGAGTCACTGCCATATATATTCATTACATTATTACAAATTGTGGTTAACTTTTCAACATCTAATAAAAATATGAAAGTTTCTTTTTTTGCCATCTTTGAGCTTTGCATTATTAAAGTCTCTCTGGAAGGTAATATTGTACAGTGCATGTCAAGCAGGTTCGTATGTAAGAATATCATTAGAGATTTCATTTGCCCTTGGAAATTGTTTGTGTATTGATTTATGTTTGAGAAGAGATATATTAATAAGTTAAATATTTACAGAGAAAATAAGAAAAGATATTTTGCATAAAGAAAATTAGACCCTTTTTTGTAATTTACATAAAGGGTTTTATAATGTATTAGGTAAAAAAAAAAACAATGACTGTAAAATTAGGCAGTGCAAGAAAGACTGATCTGTTAATCTATAAATACTGTACTATGTAGTCAGTGCTGGGTAGATTACTTATAATTTGTAGTTGGTTACTGATTCCAAATTACATGCAAAAATTGAAGTTGTGTAATCCATTATAAGGTAATATAATCAGACTACTTTTTGATTACTTTTGACCTAACTTGTTCATAACATTGATTTGAATAGAATAATCTTGTACCATATTGATATAGAAATACAAAGAGAAAGAAAATATATTCCATTCTTTGTTATCAACAACATGAAGTGCATTAAATGTTACATTACGTCAGAGTTTCCCAGACTGGGGTTCATGATGGAACTAGGTTCAGATTCAGACTCATTCTGGAAATGTGTTTTCACGAACTGTACCAGGAGCAACATTCAACACGCATTATATGCGCATACCACACAGAATACACAGATTTTGTACACATAAATAGACATATTGCAAAAAATTGACATTAAATAAATTACGAGTTCCTGAGTTTAATGAAAATCTAATAATTAAATCATTAAAACTGAAAATAGCATTAAAAAAAAAAAAAAAAAAAAACTTTTTAAATATGTATTTGTTTTCCTGCATGCCATATGACCATTTACCAACATCAGAGAACTGTGAACATAATTCTATTATTATTGACTTAATTTTATTATTGGCCTTACTTAAGAACTTAAAATCTACAGGCTTACTTCAAGAAAATATATCAGGTCAAAGAGGTTCAACTGACAAACAAGTAGGGTAATCTCTGCATTGCATGTAAATATGAAATGATGTGAATTTGTACATTTTCATGTGTTTGAAAGACAAAAGCCTTCCAGAAACAATAAAACATGGTTAAATAATTCACTAAGTGATAATTCAAATAATAATGTATGTGTTAGTCAGGAGTTGATATGCACACTATTGTGTATTGTGGTAATAAGAAACTCAGGTGGAAACTGTTAAATAATATCATAATGCAGTAACATTTAATGCTGTGTATTCTCTTCATGCTAACTTTAATATTCTTATTTCTATGTTTTTGACAAGTTTATAATTATACATTATTATTATTATTGCAGGAGTGGCAGTCATGGCTCACACGTTGAGCTGGTCCCTGTTGTGTTTTGGTTTGCTGAGCGTCTGGGCTCAGGACTTCTATGAGGAACGAACCGGGCCAACAAGAGTCAAGACCGGAGGACAGACGGCGGGCAAACTGCAGAAACATGATGGTCAATGTGAGGCGTCTATGTTAGTGTGTTGTGTGACAGTATGCAATGCATTGTTTTTTTTGTCTGACCAGATCCATGAGCAGTTTTTTTTTATTCATTTTTGCTTTTTAGCATGCATGACATGATAGAAGAAAGCATTACTGAATACACTGACTCTAAACTACAGCTATTTTTGGAGGATAAAAGTAATTCATATATTGTCTACTGTAGAGTTTTTGGTTTTAAAAACGCGCCTTTTTTTAACCTTTCGCACAACTTTCATGATGAAATCAAGTTCTGCCCTACATTTATTAATCCTAATTCACTCGGAAAAATACAGTATGTCACTTAAGGGCTTTTCACACTGCACTTTTACCCTGGGATATCATCGTTCTAAACCCCACTTTTAACCCCGGGTAAAGGAACGCTTTGCTAACACCGTAAATATGAAAATAAGTACGTTAACCCAAGGTTTAGGAATGTACGGTGTCAAGGAATGTTTAAAGGAACACGCCGACTTTTTGGGACTTTAGCTTATTCACCGTATCCCCCAGAGTAGATAAGTCCATACACACCCTTTTCATCTCCGTGCGTGCCGTAACTCTGTCTGACGCACCCACCGCTAGCCTAGCTTAGCACAAAGACTGGAGGTAAACGGCTCCAGCTAGCATACTGCTCCCAATAAGTGACAAAATAACGCCGCCCAAGTAGCAGTGCTTCGCCTTCTGAGAATATAGTTCCCAGTATGTGTACGGTACGGTTAGAAGATGGCTGTGTCTCATGTGACCTTGTTATTTGTACACGCTGTGACTATACAAATCACAACATGTAAATAGGAAAATGTTGACGTTATTTTGTCACTTATTGGGAGCGGTATGCTAGCTGGAGCTGTTTACCTCCAGTCTTTGTGCTAAGCTAGGCTAGCGGTGGGTGCGTCAGTCAGAGTCACGGCACACACAGAGTTGAAAAAGGTATGTATGGACTTATCTAACTCTGGGGGATACGGTGAATAAGCTAAAGTCCCAAAAAGTCGGCGTGTTCCTTTAACTTCGGGTAAATTATGAGCAGTGTGAAAAGTGAAGCAAGATAACCCAGGATTGCGTTTACCTGGATTTTAAAATGATCCAGGGATAACTATTTTGGTAACACTTTTTTTTGATGGTCTCCTTTAAACATTCTGTTGACTAAACTGTAAGTAACGTTGCAGTTATGTCAAGTAACTTTCATTAGAGTATTAGTAGACTGTCAGCTTAGTATCTGCTAACTCTTTATTTTCATGGTTCCCCAACAGACTTTCTATAAGTAACTTAGGTCAACTTATTCTAACCCTACCAATCTACTAATATTCTACTAACACTCTAATTAGAGTTGACATGTGCAATGTATAGTCAACATAATGTGTAAAAAGGACCATCATAATAAAGTGTAACAAATATTTCAAGTGTGAAAAGCCATAAACTTGTACAGTGTAAAACGATGTGGTGTTAGAATGTTATGGTTAGGTGCTAAGCAACCAACAGCCAATCACGCGCCTCAAATTTTCGTGCTTTGGACACTCACGGAAACATTGTGCGTTCAGCGTTTGAGGAGAAAATGTAAAATGGTGACAGAAAACGTGACAATGAAGACAGACTTACATTTATAGATAAAGGATAAACTTATACAATATAATATGAGGATGCGCAATGCTAGGGCCTTTATGTAAACATACAGCGTGTGACATTGACACCGTAAATATGTAATTAAGGACGTTAACCCAGGGTTTAGGAATGTTAAATAACAATAAGTTAATATTAAGTATGTAACTTACATTTAAGACACATATTGTCTGTTTTTGCTCTTTCAATGAAAATAGATCCAAACAAAGCCCCATCAGAACCGTTGCGTTTCAATCCTGAAAGAATCAACATTTCAGAACGAATTGATTTGAGTGAATGATTCAATGACTCACTCATTAAGACTTCTTACTACTGTATGAGTTATGAACTCATGGGTCACCGTCAGTGCATCTCATGCAGTCTAAGACACATAAAGCTAGTTTTACGCTTTAAAACATGCAATGTCATGTTAAGACATACTAGACATACTACAGCAGCACATCTAAAGACCATCTTTCTTAGAGGATGTCTGGTCGTAGTGATTTCAGAGGCCTCAGGCATTATCCTTCACAGTTTCCTAACATATACATGATTTATCATTCATATCCGCACAAGAACTGGTAGGCATGTCTTGTCACCGGTGACATGAAGACTGATGAGCTGCTGTGCTGAAAGTAAGATCAGATGACAGACTGCATTGCTTAGTGAGTCCAAATAGGATTATTAGAATACTTAGAGGATGATTGGTGTTTTTAAAACAATATTGACAATATCTAACAATTTAGTGACAGAGTTAGTTCGGAAATAGTTATGTAACATCAAAAAAGTGTAGATGAATTTCATCCTCTGTGCAAAAAGCCATATAGATTGCAGGGTTGAGCACTATTCAGAATTGATTTGGCCTTTTAAATTCCACTTTTTTTTAAAAAAACTTTTTTGGTGCCAGTACTTTTTAATACATATAAAAAAAATCTTTATGCATTATGCATATTATCATATGCACAACATCAGGTATTCCAAGAAATATATGTATATATGTATGTATTTGTGTATGTGTATATATATACACATGCACTGTATATATTTCTGGAAATACCTGATGATGTGCATTATGATAATATGCATAATGCATACAGATTTTTTTGTTGTTCTCTGAGCCTCTCCACTGTTTGAGATGTAACTTTTTGAAAGATAACTTTATAAAATACACACGCACACACAAATAAATATAATTTGTGTCTGTGTGTGTATTTTATAAAGTTATCTGAAAAAATGTGTTGGATGTTTTGTTGTGTTATATGGATCAAATTTGTTTGGCCAATAGCTGCGTTAATTGATGATGATATTAAACTAAGTTCAGAGAAATATGTTAAATCATATTCTACATATCAGGAAACAAATACGCATAATTAGTCAAAAATGATTGATATATTTATTTATGTTCTGTCACAAAACATTTATGGTGGACTAATGAATTTTCTTTGTTCTGTGAGTGTTGGATTTCAACTCTATTTCAACTCATTTCAATCATAATCAAAGGAAACTGATTCTTAAATTCAGAATTTACCCAACTGTATAATAGATTATCTAATCTTCCATTAACACTTTATCTCTCGCTGTGACGTCAGCTATCCTGGATGAGGACTGCAGTCTGGAGCTGGGCTTTCTGCTGGACAGCTCTGAGACGGCCAAGGACAACCACCAGCAAGAGAAGAAGTTCACCATGGACATTATAGAAGGCCTCCAGAGCATCCGCTTGGATACAGGCCGCAAGCTCAGCTGGAGAGCGGCCCTGCTTCAGTACAGCAGCCACGTCATCATCGAGCAGACCTTCAAACAGTGGAGAGGCTCGGAGAACTTCAAGAGCAGAATCACACCGATGGCCTACATCGGCCACGGCACTTACACCACCTACGCCATCACCAACATGACCAAGATATTTGTGGAAGAATCGAGCCCACAAAGCATCAAGATTGCCCTGCTGATGACCGATGGCTTCTTTCATCCCAGAAACCCTGATATCTTCTCTGCTATGGCTGATGCAAAGAACCAGGGCGTGAAGGCCTTCACAATTGGCATCACTCACACTGCCAATGAGCCTGCCAACACAGCAAACCTGAGACTGCTGGCGAGTACGCCAGCCTCCAAATTCCTGTATAATCTGCAGGACACGAACGTCATGGAAAAAGTCATTATTCAGATTGTAAGTATGGTGTCCCGCAAGCACTCGTTCTGTCCTCACACAGTGTGTCATAGGCAAGCACACACAGAACTCCCTCAAATCTGGTCAAATTCATTCCTGCAACTTGAGTGTTTGTGTAGTCATTATTTTGGCTGATTTGATTGTGCTTTCAGCTACCAGTAAGAGTACTCTGAGCTTTGTTGAATACTTTCAGAGGTGGACGAAGTACACAACTTCCTTACTTGAGTGAAAGTACAGATACTACTGGTCAAATATTACTCCGTTACAAGTAAAAGTTGTAAAGACCTATTTTTACTTAAGTAAAAGTACAGAAGTACTCGTTTTTAAAAGTACTTAAGTATCAAAAGTAAAAAGTAAATGTCAATGCATTGTTTTATTATTGTTGCACTGTTGTGTGTAATACTTACAGTACCTTATGCCTCTGAATATATGCCTGCACTTATATCAATATCACATTTATTTCTAGAACACAGTTCCAGTAGTGGGATTGAATGTGAGATTGAATAAGTCACTCAATAACGTCCACAATGGTTTCAGACACCCAAATGGCTGTTCCCTCAAATAGTGCCCTATTTAAAGTTTTTTGGCTTTTAGTATGAATATGTTAGCCTTACTGTTATCTATAAGCTAGTGTGCTCCAAAACAATGACAAAATTCACATTTAGAAGACCAAACCCAACGTTGAAAATGAAAATTAGGTTTATGTCAGAATCCAATGTCAGATTGACGTTGATCTCCAACATTGGACGGACGTTGTATTGTGGTTGAAAATGAAAATCGGGTTGACGTCAGAAACCAACATCAGTCGGGTTCTGACGTCAACCCGACTTTTATTTTCAATCAATATCCAACGTCAATCTGACGTCGGGTTTTGATGTCAATCAGATGCAGGGTTCTGACGTCAACCCGACTTTCATTTCCAACCAAAATGCAACCCCTGCAACCAGAATCATCCACTGACTGATGTTACTTTCTACTCAAGGACCTTGACAAAATTGTAGTGGAGTAAAAAAGTACGATATTTGTCTTTCAAATGTAGTGAAGTTAAAGTAAAAAGTTTCCAGAAAAAATAATACTCAAGTAAAGTACAGATACTCAAAAGGTGTACTTAAGTACAGTACTCAAGTAAATGTACTTTGTTACTGTCCACCTCTGAATACTTTTTTGGCATTCTACAGTAAAAGTCTACATAGTTACAGTTCTATGTAAAAAGTCTGCAGATTCTTTTCTGGGCTTGTTCAAGGGTAAAAACTAAAATAAAAAAAGCTACAAACACTTCTCCTACTGGGATTTCTACATAGAGCTCTTTTTACATGGTTGGGTAACCATTCAGATTTCCTGATTTGATTCGATTTCAATTCACAAGCTCTTGTTTTGATTCTGATTTTGATTCGGAATAACTTGTGCATATTTTAGTTTCACTGTCCATTGGTATATTACAAAAACATTAAATATCATACATTTCCACACAGCAATATTCAATAAAGGCCTTATTACTATTAAATTCAATCACTGAAAGTGATTGTAACTTGATATTGAAAGATTGGGTGTGTGATTTATAAGAGTTATTTGTTGTGCTGTGTTTTTGATTCACTAAAAAGAACCAGTTTATAAGAGTCATTTTCTTGTGAATCGGGCTTCACCAGTCGTTCGTGTTCACTCGAATCAAACTTCCAATTTAATTACTGTAGGAATTTGCCCAAATGTTTCTGTTAGTTTAATATTGATTTATCACTTGCTCTTTTATTATTATTATTATATTTCATCACTGAAAACGGCTGAATGACACAAAAATGCATTAAAACCTGACATAGAGTGAACTGTTAATGTCACGATTTTCAATATCGTGCTTAATTGGGAATTTTTATTTTATTTTACATGAACGATTGACGTCTTTAGTGTCAGTAATATGTGCTTGTGAAATACTGTGACTATCATCCTGCTAAACTTAAACTTAAAGGGATAGTTCACTTTGAAATTAAATTTTGGTATGTTTTAGCTTACCTCAAGGGCATCCAAGATGTAGGTGTCTTTGTTTCCGCAGTAGTTTCAATTTTGATATTTTTAGGTCAAACCGTTCTTGTCTGACAGTCATATAATGCAGGTCTATGGTCACCACCTCAAAGGTCCAAATTAAACAATTCCCCATCGTAAGTACACATTGATGGCCTAAGACACGAAACGAGCGGTTTGTGTGAGAAAACGAACAGTATTTATATAGTTTTTACCTCTTGTACACAGCCACGTCCAAGTGATCTGAGGGCGCGGGCGCTTCCTGCTGTGTGACGTGTGCGCGCGTTCTGGCTTAGTCTGCGCAAGCGGTAAAACCGATATAAATACTGATCGTTTTCTCACACGTTTCGTGTCTTAGGCCATCAATGTGTACTTACGATGGGGAATTGTTTAATTTGGACCTTTGAGGTGGTGACCATAGACCTGCATTATATGACTGACAGACAAGAACGGTTTGACCTAAAAATATCAAAATTGAAACTACTGCGGAAACAAAGACACCTACATCTTGGATGCCCTTCAGGTAAGCTAAAACATACCAAAATTTAATTTCAAAGTGAACTATCCCTTTAAACCAGCTTTACTGGGTTTGCTGGTCTTAGCTGGTCACCTGGTTTCCGCAGGTCGGTCTGGTTGGCTGGTTTTAGAGGGGGACTTGTCAGCTGGTCAGGCTGGGAGACCTGTTAAACCAGTTTAAACCAGATAAGACCAGCTAACCACATCTGGCCTGTATTTGACAAGTATTTGAACGTACAGAAGAGAAAATAATTACATTCTGCTAATGTTTTAGGATCCCTGACACCTAACAATTAGCCTTTCTACACTTCATTTACTATAATTAGAGTAAACACGTCCCGTTGTGGCTTTTCTATACATCTGGGACTGGGTTTATATATTCCATAAATCTTTGTTGTCATTCCTGCTGTTATACTGATAAGCATTTATGGCAGGTTTCATTTTTCTCATTTGAGCAGAAACACCAGTGTAAAGCAGGACTCAACATGTTAAATGATAGTGTTTCCTTTAATCTCTGGGGAGATTTATGAACGTATGGCCTGATGTTCATAATGTTAACCCAAACTTCACAAAATGAATCCTTGCCATATAGCAACAATTATGACTGCAGCTTTTATATACCAGTTATAGTTTGTACAGAATCAAATTTTCTTATTGTTCCCTCTACATAGGCTCAGCTGGCAAATGATGGGGTAAGTAGATCATATAGATAATATTTAATGTAAAGCATCACTGCCTTACTGAAACACAAACAAATAAAACCTGCTTTTCCATTTACACTCTTTTCTCTATATTTAGTGTCCTCTGTCCCAGAAGTGTGCTTGTGAGAAAGGCGAGAGAGGACCCGCTGGCCCAGCGGTAAGTATTTTCACTGTAAACTTCCTTCAACATGGGACCATATTTCCAGAAAGGCCCGCGGGCACATTTTTCTCCTCTTTTTTCCGATTCCTAAGAGGTGCGTATTCCTTTGAGGATTGTCAACAGTGGGAAGAGACAGGCACAGTTCTGACATCTTGGATAACTACTTTGCTTTGTAAAAGTCAGGATAATTATCTTTGTCAGGACCCTTCAGCACTACCTTAGGGAAAACACGAAATAAGATTCTGAAAAAAGTGTTTTTCATGTTTAGCCTGTTGAAAGTGAAGAGAATGTAATTACATGTTATGACTGAAAACCTTGACTTCCAAACACTTAAGGGTCCAAAATTAACATTTTGCCACACCTGGCAATGATGGGTGAATATAGTCATGGTGACATTTATATTTTTTGTCCTTATAACTGCAGTTATTTAGCATTTTGGGATTTTTGTGATAAAAAATGCACCGATTGACTGGCCAGAGACCAGAATCAGCCGAATTTTCACATGCTCGGCCCGGACCGGCCGGTCAGTCTCACGTATTTTCGATTCCGAGCCGGTCTGTTTTGTTGCCAGCGGCACAGGCAATAACATCAGCTGCGCGTTCTCACTCTCTTCTCTCCGACGGCAAAGTGACAATAGTTAAATAGTGCTTGTATTGCGCATAATTTACTAATTCCCGAAGATTTACAATTGGCGCGCACAAAAAGCCGCCTCTCAAACAGCTTGTGCACCAAAATGAGTGGCTTACTGCAATTAAGCGATTAAATACACACACAATTATGTCAGAATGCCTGTCTTGGTGAGTATTCAGTTAAAAACAGTCAGTTTTGGAACGTAAATTGAGAAAGATAACGCATGTTGTGCAACTTGTGTTGTGTTCTTAAACTCTTAAAGTGACAGCAGCCTAATATTCCTGCTGCCGTCTGTCATGTTAATCAAAGAACAAAAGACAAAGAAAACCACTCTCTGCTCTTGACTGAATAACTTTTGTAACGTTGTAAGCATTCATCTGTATTTAATTTTTACAATGAAGACTATACAGTGTTGTTTTACATCATTTCTGTAGTATTTTTTTCTTTCCTGAATACTGACCTTCTGTTAGACACACCTGAAAAACTTAAAGCCGTGTTTATTTCATATCTCTCTTTATACATTGCAATTATTTGTGCTGTTGTTTGCAAATTTGTTTATTTGTTCTTATTCTGTCACTGACAAGAAATCTGCAATAGGTGCATCTCTAGTCAAAGTTACTGAGTTTGATTCAGTTCAAGTGATTCTGGTCAAAATAAAATAGATGCACTGAACAAGTTCAGATTGATCTTTTTATTGCTCTTTTAACACGGCTTAAACTGTAGTGTGTAGAAGGGCGGATCACGTTAGAGTCGGTTATTCAGCGGCAGGCGCCTAACCATCATTATCCAGGTGTTTTACCTCTCAGGGATTCCACACATTCTCATGGATTTAAATGACAGGCTTAGGTAATTGCTCTCATTAGTTTAACATTCTCTGGCCTGCACTTTTGCTGTGACCGAAGCAGTCGATCAGGTGCTGACCAGGTGCCGAGTCAAACTCAATAAACTCAATAAACTCAAACTCCAGACTGAGAAGTTCAATTCAATTTAATGAATCGTTTCAATTGAACAATTTAGAACAATCTAAATGGTTCAGAAAGCAATTCACTAGACACTATTTTCACTATTTCACTATTTTACACCCTGTTTTTTAATTGAAATAACACTGCCATAAATTGCTAATAGGAGATTTTGTCAGATTTGGTAAACTTTTGGCAACAATTATAAACAGATACTTGCTAGACTAAACAAAAACAAGTGTTGTTATTTCAACTAAAACTATTTTAAAAAACAGTTTTTTATTAATTGAAATAAAGCTGAAATAAAATATATAAATATTAGATGAAAAACTTGAACTTTTAACTAAAACTAAAATAAAAAATAAATTAAAGCTAAACAAAGATAAAAAAAAAACATTAAAAAAAAAACATTAAAAGAACAAAGAGAATGACAAAAGCACATAAAAAGGTCATTAAAACTTAAAACGAAAACAATATAAAACAATATAAAAATAAAAGCTAATTCAAAATATTAATAAATACCATAATATTATATAAATAATAAAATAACAATAGCTATTTTTCCATCCAAAACTGCAAATTTAACTTTGGAAAATTGGAATATCAAATAAAACATTTGGGAATAAAGTACCGTTTCATTCCATTCCTGGAAAATTGGCGCAAAATATCTGTAATAAAAATGGAAGGGGAAGCCACTATGGCTCTTTTTTCCTACATCATAAACGCAATAAACTCATGTCATGTTCTCTTGCGTTCGAATGCTGGTGTTTGGGAATGCAATCATGTGAGACACTTCTGGAAGGGAATTAAATGAAATTATTTTGATTTCAGACTTTGGCTCAGGCCTTTCAGAGTGATCAAACCAACATTTAAAAAGCTATGCAATCAAGGGATTTATTAAGTTTTTCATTGTAGTTTTAATGCGCCTGCTTTCTTATTAGATAAAAAATATGTATCCACCTCAACTGAGTGCATAACATTTTATGCACATTTTTTAGAATTTATGCGCATCTTGGAGTTTAAATCCAGTTTTTTTTATGCGATATTCCAAAATGCGAATAAAAATAGGTGGATGGAAACATAGTGACATATAAAAACAAGGCCGCTCCACTAAGCATCAGATATATGAGGTCATTCACTTTTTCACTCAAACAGAACTAAAACAGCTGCTCACTTTCTCCCGTTTCCCCGGCAGGGAAAGAAGGGTCGCCCAGGAGAGGACGGAACCCCCGGGGCTAAAGGTCATAAGGTCAGCATTTCTATCATTCTCTCTGGCGTATGCCTGCTTATGTTGATGTACATGGGAAATGTGATGAGGAAGCTGATGGCCATTTATATAGTTGTGTATTTGTCTCTTAATATTTCATATACACATTTTCTCAGATTCAGATACAGGGATCAAGAATGACAGGCTAACTCTTTCTAAAAAACACTTTTGTGCCGTTGTTAGGGTGATGCTGGTTTGAGTGGACTTCCTGGTCGTGAGGGTACAGAGGTGAGTGGCTGATGCTGGGACAAACTATCCGCAAAATCACGACACAATACTCAAAAATATTGTGCTACATGATCGAAAACCTACAGTATTTGGGTACAATTAAACAAGTACGTAAAAAAAAGAAAGGTCTAAACTTGTCTGGTGGTGTGATCATCAAAAAAAGTTACCAAATTTTTAACTATTAAACATTATTACTGAATACACTATATCCTAATTATTCAAAGAAAAAGCATTTAAAAAGGTTCAAATATTTTATATAAATATATTTTTTAATTATTCCATTTGAATTATTATTTAAAAAAGGTGAACTAATTATCATGTAAAAAAAAAAAGAAAAAAAAAGAAGGTAAAAATAGTCAATATTTTGAAAAGCACTTACTGACCATGAGGGTTACACTTAGAGGAGTCCACTGTGATGTCATTTCCTGATTTTGTTTTCTTGTCATGTGACAGCTAAATGGTTTCCTTTATTTTTTATTGCATCACGCTGACTTTTATTTGGTAGACATTTTTTAATAATATTTTATCAACGTAACAGTGAAGCAGTTTTGTTTTAAATATATATATATATATATATATATATATATATACATATACATATATATATATATATATATATATATATATATATATATATATATATATACATACATGTATATATATATAAAACAAAACTGCTTCACTGTTACATTAATAAAATATCATTTCAAACTAATTTTTTTTTCAAGATTGTTTGATTACATTTTCCAGACTTTTACACCACCTAGACATTTTTACTTTACATAAATTACATATTTTTAAATCATTACAATACATTTTAAATTTCAGAAATTGAAAAGTGTAGTCAAGCCATTCTAAGTATGAATTGCATTTTTATAATTATTTTAAATGACTTAATATATCCAGACAATATATGACATCACCGACCAATGTGCAAGATGCGAATAATTAGGGTATTTCTAAAAAATACATATATTAATATCTTCTTGTTTTGCACACAGGGGAAACCAGGCTACAAAGGAGAGCAGGTACTGAAGCCCCGCACCAAATCATAATTCATTTCTGTTAAAGCGCACAGTCATGTGAGATTGTCATGACTCTGATCATCTCTTGACTGTGTACAGGGTGAAAGAGGAGAATGTGGAACCCCAGGAATCAAAGGAGACCGGGTACATAAACCTTCAGACGTCACAGCATTCTGCACGCTCCTTGAATATGTGATGAACACAATAATATATGTTTCAAATGCTTAATTAGTTTATATTGTACCATCTGAAAGGGTCCTGAAGGTCCAGTTGGCACACAAGGGTCCAGAGGTCTGCAGGTATGCGATTATTATTTATTTATTCAAAACTTATGTCAAACAAAAAATGTCACACCTGTCTGCATATTTACATGTATATGTATGTCAAAAATGTACAGTTTTTGTTTTCTTTTAAAGCCATTTCAAAGTTTAAGGCCTTTTACTTTTAAAATGTTGTCTCAGCTCACAGGGATTGTTCTCAGAAAGTTCTGGCAAGGTTCTCTCAAAGTTACGAGCAAACGTTGTTTCAGTAACATTAATAGAACTTTCGTTCAATCTGGTCTTTAATATTGTTCTAAAATGTCAGGACAAAAACATTTATCCTGTACATCATTCAGGGAACGCTTTATCTGAAACATTATCTAACATGTTTTAAATGTTGCTGCTCGTTTCAGAATGTTAAGAGAACATTCAAAAGAAACGTTCCCATAATGGATTGTAGAATGATAAAATGGAATGTTCCGCTAAAATGAAAATTCTATCATTAATTACTCAACCTCGTGTCGTTCCAAACCCGTAACACTTTCATTCATCTTCGAAACACAAATTAAGATATTTTTGATGAAATTGGAGAGATTTCTGTCGCTCCATTGACTTTGACGCTTCAAAAAGTTCATAAAGAGATCGTAAAACTAATCCATATGAGTTGAGCAGTTTACTCCAAATTTTCTGAAGAGACTCGATAACTTCATATGATGAAAAGATTTAATTTAGGCTTTTATTCACACATAAACATTCATCAACACACACATATTTAAGGGCCTATGGTATCTGCGATGCGCCCTACATATTCGCTTGACGTGCGAGAACCAGATGGTTCATTCTCGAGCGTCAAGCATGTTCGGTTGAGCTTCTGTTTATGTTCACTGATCAATGTTTATATGTGAATAAAAACCTAAACTAAATCTGTTCATCATATAAAGCGATTGAGTCTCTTCAGAAAATTTGGACTAAACTGCTCAATTCATATGGATTAGTTTTACGATCTCTTTATGAACTTTTTGAAGTGTCAAAGTGTCAGATTTCATCAAAAAAATCTTCATTTGTGTTCTGAAGATGAACGAGAGTCTTACGGGTTTGGAACGAGGGTGAGTAATTAATGACAGAATTTTCATTTTTGGATGAACTAATAACCCTTTAACATTTCCATAACCAAAAAAATAAATACATTTTGACATTTGAACGTTCTGAGAACATTCAGAAATAATGTTTTCGGAACTTAATGGGAACGTTAGCACTTTTGTTGGCTGAGGTAGCACTATGGTTGATTGACAGGTGAGTAGGCGGTCCTTCGCTGCTGACTGAATATGCAAATGTGGTTTGAGTGATCAATAACAGAACGTTCGAAAGCCTGTTTACACCTGTATTTAGCACTGAGACCGATGTTTGTACCATTCCTTTCATTCAAACTAAATCTTAAAGAACTTATTTCACAGAAGGTAAATGTTCAAACACATCTTGAATTTCACCCAACATATGATTAAAATATCAAAACTTGTATTTTACTGCACTGTAAAGCAGCATAATGCTTAGGTGTCTACAGATAATGCTACACATCCCTAGAGACATCACGCAAATGTTCATGCCACTGTTTCATGTTTCCCCTGCAGGGTTTACCAGGACCACAGGGTGACATCGGACCAGAGGGCCCACAGGGCAAGAAGGTCTGTGCCTTATAATCACAAACCCATTATCCTAAAAAATTCAGCTCATCACGTTTACCAAGCACACCTGGAAAAGTCTCACTGTTTCCCATGTTAGCGTGCATGAGAAAACACACGCGTTGGAGGCTTGTTTGTTTGCTACATCCATTAGTTCAAAACCATATGCCACAGTGAATGGGAAATATTGATGCATTCTCAGTTGTTTACTTCACGTCTTTAGAGGGAATTATCATTCGTGTCCATTTTCGACTAAATGATGCACTCTGAGGGGAACAGGTGCAGAATAGAGACAAAAGAGTCTCATATAAGGCTTTCACTCTTTGTGTTTCTAGGCCAGTGTCGTGTATTTTCATGTAAAAAAATGCCTTTACAATGCATTTGAAATTGTCTTAATTTCTCATCATGATTTTTAAAGGAACAGTTCACCCAAAAATGAATTTCTTTCATAATTTACTTTTCAATACATTTTGATCTGTTTACATACAGAAAGCTGTTTGCACGGTTTCAGGAGTCTTGGCATCGTGACCCTTTAATGGTGTGTGTGTGTGAGTGAGTGAGTGTTCTTGTATATATGGTTTTTGAGGATATAAATGTGTATAATGACATGGGTATTACAATGTAAACATGGTTTATGAGGACATTTCCTGTGTCCTCATGAACCAAATGGCTTAAAAAAAATACAGAACGTTTTCTGTGATGGGTAGGTTTAGGAGTTGGGTTATAGGGGAATAGAATATAAGTCAAGTCAAGTCAAGTTAATTTATATAGCGCTTTTCACAACATAGGTTGTATCAAAGCAGCTTCACAGTATTAAATTAAAACAATACATCAATGTTTGTTTCTAGTGGAACGTCCACGTTTGGTAATGCTGATCAATAGTATCGTTGATTGATTAATTAAATTTTTACAGTAGCAAAACCATTACCGTAAACCACATATACAAGTAGTGTGTGTGTGTGTGTGTGTGTGTGTGTGTGTGTGTGTGTGTGCGTGCGTGTGCGTGTCATTGATTCCTTTGTCATTGATTCCAAAAAAAAAAAAACAATATACTGATTTAGAACAACATGAGTGTGAATAAATTATATAATTTCATTGTTAGGTGAACTAATCCTTTATTTCTGACGTTTGGACAATAATCTCCCAAGTGTCTTCTTTCAAGAGACAATGGTTTCATCTGCAGTGCAAGGGGTTCATGTACTGCAGCCATTTTAGTTTGAGTATGTGTCTTGCGCTTGTGCTCAAAAATAGGGTCGAAGATGAACGTGTTTTGACACGTTTTGGATTTCCTTTAATAGATGCCTGTAGTGAAACCTGCTGCTCTTCCAGTAGTTTTCCCCTTGTTTAATTTAACAGCAGGAAGCATTCAGAGGTTTACACAGCTCTGCAGATGTCACGGATGCTTCTTTACACATGCACAGGGTCACAAAACTAGTGTCAAAGACCGTCTGACTGATATGAACCACACTTTGTTTTGTTTTTAGAGGCAGATTCATCTTAAAATAGAATAGATGATACCACAATAAAAGACAGTCATTATTATTTGAATAATAATAATAAAAAACCCTTACTACCAAGGTTAAACGTCAACCAATTAGATTGTAACTTGCTAGAAAGTGCTTGTCAGGATTCAGGGTGGTCTGCGATTATTGTCAAGGTCGCTAATAACAGCAGAAATGTGCATGATGGAAAAATGCTGTGCAAAGTATAAATGTGTTCTCTTCATGCACAGACACGCAGATGACGTGAACAAAGAGCATTTCCAGCATATAGAAATGCAGCACAGCGAAGAGAAAACTGTAAATGTCATGAGCAGATCATTTAACTGACTATTTGTTTAGATTGGATTTTATATGGTTTATATGGTTTAGTTGTTTACAGCAACTATATGGTTCTATTTGAAAATTACGCTTTAAATAAGCCGATAATGCACAAACAGGTTTAACAATACCTTAAATATGGACAGGAATAGTAAAGAATCTAACGTTTCTGGTTCAGACTCTAATCCCTCTTTATAATAATTATTAGGTTTTTATTTTTATTTTTGAGGTTTGAGGTGATATAGGTGACATGTACATATATATATATATATATATATATATAAGGCTTCAGATGCAAAAGCCTCTTAGTGCCATCTGAAATTTTCTTCAAGAATGATCATTTTTATCAAGCTTGTATATTTATGTTCAGTTATTTCACTTTAATGGCAATGAAAATTACCAATTAATTGTCATTAAAGTGAAATTACTGAACTTAAATATATGAGCTTGATAAAAATGCTCATTTTAGAAAAAAATTTCAGATGGCAATTAGAGGCTTTTGCACCTGAAGTCTTCATATATATATATTTATATACTTTTTTTGTGGTAGTATTAGTATGAGTTTGACTATGTTCATGTACATCATATAGTGTTCTGACTGAAGGTTATGTAAAAGGAATGTTCTTGGTTCAATTTACCTTAAGCTCTATTGACAGAATCTGTGGCCTGCTGTCGATTTCCACAGAAAATAAATTCATCTTGTTGACAGTCATGTGCTTTCACTGGAAGTGGATCCATTGTAAGTGGATTTCTGTCAGCACCATTTTAAGTTATGTTTGTAAAAACTGAGGGACGAGTTTAAATTATTTTCCGTGATAATCAACAGCATGACACGGATACTGTCCTTACAGCTTAAGTTATACTGAACACAGAACATTCCTTCAGTGTTTCTCTGAGATGACAACTTGAATTTAAACTTAAACCTGAATTTATATAATACTTAACACCTTATAAAGGTTCTCCTAAGAAACTCTTATGTCTTTTTGGATATAGATTTTACACAATGAAAAAATTCTTGCATACATAATAATGAATGTGATATAATGACTTAGATATTTGTTGCTTTTGTTTGTAATTAATCACAGGGTGAGCGTGGCCCTGCTGGCCCACCTGGAATACAGGGCGACATTGGAATTGGACTTCCTGGAACAAAGGTCAGTCGCATATATCTTTTATATTTAAATACACTTAAATTCTCCAAAATTACCACAAACAATCAGACTTTAAAGCTGTAAAAACAAATGCCTAAGCTGATTTACTGGTCTCTCAGCCTTGAAAACTTTGGGTCGCTTTTCAGTTCACTTTTCCTAAAAGCATCATTAGCCAACTATGGTTGCAAGTTCTGTTGAATTGTGTTGGTAATGACAGAACTGGAGACCATATTTGGCTTTGGGAAACGCACACCCCAGATAAACCACCATAATACCAGTGTAGACCAGCAAACAATCTTAGGCTGGATGTTTTTTTTTTCCTTTTCCTTTCCTTTCCATGGTTAATGAGCCACCTAACCAGTTTAGGTGGCTCATTAACCATGGAAAGGAAAGGAAAAGGAAATTAAAAAACATCAAGTACAGACTTTAATTTAACCCTATAAAGCCTTCTGTATCATATTAACATTAAAATTATAATGATCAAAACTTTACTGAAAAGCCTGTTGCACACAATCTACTACATGCCTTTTGTCGTCTGATTGATAGTTTAGTAGCAAGTAAAAGATATTTTAGTATAATTGTAAAAATGTCCCCATTAATGTCTTATTTTTAAAAAGTAAATGTAAGAATAGCTTTTATATTGTTAGAAATATTTCAAGATGAACATTTACTGCATACTGCATTTTTTTAAACCATGTTAAAATGTATCAAATATGATCCATAAGGCCTTTGAATCATAATAGTTTTGCACTACATTATATGTTTTGCCCCTCAAAATTAAAGCTACAGAGTTTTGATCATAAAACTAAGAATTTAAATATTATCCTAAGACATATTAATGGGTGATATAGAGTCACAACTGACATTTATATGCATTTTATGTAACTAGTCTGCTATCAGAATCAGAATTTCATCTTAATTTTTGGCCAAAACAACAACTGCACCAAATTGCATATTTTTTTCTCAATTTGGGCCTCTGAATAAAACAGTTTTTTCAACAACAACAAAAAAGAAGAAGAAAAAAGAAAAAGAAAAGAGAGGGTGGATTTGGTTTCCGATAACCATCAGTTCAGTATCAACATATTACCCATGGTTACAGACGATTTAACACAAATAGCAGCTCCATATTCTCACTATATCATATTATATGAGCCATAAAAGGCTGGTTTATCAAATATGATATGATTTACTTATAAGGTTTTGTCTAAAGGTTCCTTAAACCGTTCCATAAAAAAGATTTTCTGACAATTCATGTCAGGATTTACAGGGTTAATTTCTCTATAATCTCATAATGCATTTAAAAAAAAAGAAAAAAACTTGACATAGATAGTAATGGTTGTGACATAGATAGTAATGGTTGTGGTGATTCTCATATATGCAGTCATATCTTATATGTCTTACTCTTTCTCCTGAATTGTTCACTCTGATCGGTCTGCAGGGAGATATGGGATTTCAGGGGAGATCAGGTCCTCCGGGTCCACCAGGCATCGGCGAGCCAGGTCTGCCTGTAAGTATACAAGCAGAAGGTCAGAAATATTCAGTTTCTTAATCAGTCCACACTGAATTCACAGCCAGAGGTTTGTACAGAATCTAAATGCACATCATGCACAAAGATCTACACATGCCCCTGTCCCTTGCATGCTAAATTATTAAATATTTTGGCTAATTTAATAAGAATGTAGCACTCTCAGCTCCATTTAACACATTTATTTAAAATCATTTAACAGATTTTCCCCACAAAATCAGCGCAGAAAATGCAGCACACTCTGTTTAGGTCTGCAACTCAGCATGCAAAAACCACTATAAGATACAAGAATCAATTCTTTACTTAGGCTTATTATAATTGTGATTAGATTATGTTCTTGGATTGTGGTGCTATATGACATTTTTCTTCACATTTCTTCATCAAATCAGGGGCCTCAAGGGCCACAGGGGGTTCAAGGTGAGAAAGGACCACAAGGAGAGGGTTTTCCAGGTCCAAAGGTAAGGTTAGCCCAAAAACAGCCATGTTCTCACAAATGTCACTCTCTGCTCTTTAATCTAGCTGGAGATTTGTAGCAGCCAAAGGCAATCTGAGAAGATCTAAGTAAACAAATTCAAGACTGTCATTTGTTTTTAAATATACCTCATTAGAGGCTCAGAGTCCCCTGGTAAATCATCATCTCAAAACCCAAAGCTATTAATTAATGTATGTTCACAGGTAAATTAGCTGAGCATTACCAGCCGGAGGACACGAGGCTCCATTTCCTTGAACTCTATTAAGCCTCTTTGTAATCTATCTAATGTTAGCATCTAACGAGATCTACATCAAAGCCAGAACTGCATTTAAAATGTAACCATAAAGGAAAAATATAGCAGAGAAACTTGATTCACGTCAAAGACCTACTGTATACCTGAACCTCAGTGCTTTGAAAACCTGCATACAGTAGCTAAACTAAATTATATCATTACTTTATGATGATATTCAGTATGCAATACATCATGATGATGCAAAAAAAATCAGTTTTGAACCAATTCATTCATACATTTTGAACTGATTCCCAACTTATCAGATCTAAGACCATTTTTGCTTCATAAGTTCATTATTAAATCATGAAATCAAAATGGAAGTTTTTTGCCTTTTAGTATGAATATGTTAGCCTTGCTGTTATCTATAAGCTAGTGTGCTCCAAAACAATGACACAATTTGCATTTAGAAGAAATAAGCATTCAAAACGTGCAGTCTCTCACTTCCACCAATATGGATCACACTCTGCACTTCAGCTTCTCATCAGATTTTCTGTCCAATCAAATGCTCTCTAGAATCTAAAGCGTCCCGCCGCCTTATATTATAAATAGACGCTGAAGCAGCGGTTGAAATCGGTCACTTGTTCACACATTTACTATTTTCTACATGGTGAATGACACATAGTGCACTATATAGGGGATAGGGAACGATTCAGACCACGACAACGTTTCGCTTTCCATTGGGGCGAAGGAACACACAGTCTGCTCCAGTTCTGCACAGAATGCTATATTTTAAAGTGATATGGAGGAATGGAGGAGAAACGTTAGAGATTTGGTGGAAACTTCGGCGGCTTTAGTAGGATGTATTTCCTACTAAAACAGGAAGTTGGGGCGGGACATATTAAATGGCTCGTCAATTTCTTTAAATAGCCAATAGGCTTTAATTTACCTCATAGCCATGAGCAATGATTTAAATATAGCTAAAATATAAATTAAGCTGAAATTTAAATATAGCTGAAATCAAATATATTATAAATGTTATAAGAAAAGCGTAAACTTAAAAAGCTTAAACAAAAAAATTAAATGTTGGCATAGCAACTAACTGAAATAAATACGTTTAAATAAGAAGTACTAAAAAAAAATTAAGAAAAGCTAAATAGAAATAATTTTTAAAAACTAATAAAGCCAATGACAAACAAATAAACAAAACAAATTAATAAAACTTAAATTAAATTATTAAAATACTAAAAGATATTAAAATGATTTTTTTTTTTTAAATAAAAGCTAATTTAAAATATTAACAAATACTACAATATTATATCAATTATACCAAAATAATACTGGAATTCATCAGTGGTGAAGGTTTTATTTTGATTACTGTTGAGCAGTGTTTATTATATTACATTTACATTTATGCATTTGGCAGATGCTTTTATCCAAAGCGACTTACATTGCATTTCAAGATACACATATAAAATTCTTACCAGTTCTTGCTTTCCCGGGGAATCAAACCCATGACCTTGGCGTTGCAAGCGCCAACAATCTATTGTTTGAGCTACAGGAAAGCTATACCAAGATCAACAAATCCTGGATCAGCTCTAATTGAATCCTTATTAGTTCAACCAACCATCAGACAAATTGAGCCACTTTGAAAGAACAACAATTTCCCTCATTTAGGGATTGTGCTGTATCATTATCAGTCATAAATCCTAGAGTGAACCTTTTCTTTTGACAAAGAAGCAATACGAGCAGTGCAGTAAATGCATCTGAATGGGAGGTTGGCATTTCAGAGACACTGGTCTGACACTGCTCTTTTGTTTGACAGGGGGACCGGGGCCTGGAGGGGCCGAAGGGACCAAGAGGACAGCCGGGCCCGGGAATCAAAGGCGATAAGGTGGGCTGTAAATATATCAGCCCATGAATGGGCTTCACACAACCACACCATCTGTCTCACACAAAAGGCTTAATGAAGTATGTAAAGTGGCCATACATTCCCACTTAAATGCTGGGGACTGATTGGACCGTGATAGAGGGCGAGAAAGGGCAGATAGGAGGGTACAGCTCAAATTACTGTGACAAAAATGAGTCCTGCTCACCTACTGAGTATCATGAAATGCTCAATGCTCAGAAAATAAAGGTTATTATTCTCATAAGTTAATTTTCAGGATATTTTAGAGCTGTTTTATTTAGTGCTGTCCATCCTCTCTGTGTCCTCAGGGTGAGCTGGGGCCTCCAGGTTTCCCAGGACCAATTGGACTCACAGGCCTTGGCATTCAGGGTGAAAAGGTGATACAATGCGTCCTTCCTTGACTTTTATAGGGTTCACAGAAATAAGAAAATGTACATGAATTGACATTAATTATTCTATAACATATAATGTTGTCCTTATCAGTTAAACTGCACCTTGTCATAACAGACAGTTTATAGTCTATTCTCTTGGAGCAGGATTGAGCGCTCCTGGTCTATTATTTTGTTATTTAAAAGATTAAACATACAAGCCTAAACTCAGTGTGCCATTTTGATGTATTAATGCATTAAATAATAATAGTAGTGGCCAAAAGTGATGTCCAGCCTAGGAAAATGTACATCTTCAACCTTTATTCAAATATTATTACAAATTTGTTAAAGATTTTGTAGTCATATTGAGTTTTTTGTCAATTGTTTGATTGGTGAAAACTCAATGAAACATGCCAAATTGTGCAGACATTAAACAAGAGAGAACCAACTAAATATTAATAACCGATTATGTGGTAGTTAAGGTATACTTTTTCCTGTTTTTTTTTTTTTTGGCATAGTAAAATAAAACCTGTAGCTGTCGTTACCATTTTTGTGGTAATCATTTTTGGCCACTACTGTATATATATAGTATATATATATATATATATATATATATATATATATATATATATATATATATATATATATATATAGTAAATATATATATATATATATATATATATATATATATATATATATATCCCATTTTCTAATACTAAAACCATAAAAATTAGATTTTCAAATGCAAAAGGAAATCATTATTTCTAGCACAATTATTATTAGCGATCTTAAATGTTAGGTTTTCTAATGTAATATTTCTCAATCTCAGGGTGTTGAGGGTCCGAGAGGGCCTCCGGGAGGAAGAGGAACACCAGGAGAGGGCTTCCCTGGTCCCAAGGTTGGTACTGCTAAAGATTGAAGAGAATAACGTAATTCATGGCAAACTGTAAAAGGAAGTGTTCAATTTGTTCTTGGCTTAATCTGTTGACTATATTTTCCATTTTTCTAGGGAGAACAAGGTTTACCAGGAGAGATGGGGGCGCCAGGAGAGAGAGGGCAGGGCGAATCCGGAGCTAAGGTTTGTATTCTTAATAAGCTCAACAAAGGAATGGGCCATTCAGGATGGAAGCTAATTTAAGACCATGATGAAGAATTTAGGTGATACTATGAGCCCGAAGCCTAATTCAGAATTCGGAAAGGCACAGAAATTGAATAACGCATTCTACGGAGCCCCTAAAGGGACATGGTTAGGCTTGCTGTGGTAGTCGGTTACATTACAGTACATCAGATCTCACTTATCACGTGAAGATAGTAAGGAGAGATGACGGTCAGAGGATTTGGTGTGCAACAGATCCTGAACGTCATTGACAAATATTTTATCTTGTAAAGTGTGTGGTCAGTGTCGCCGCTCCCTACACAGAGTATGTGTGATCCTGAATTGGAAAGCGAAAGTGAAAAGCGAGCGTCCATTCAAAAGTGATTTCAAAATCTGCATATTGATAGCAGCTCCATGATGTCTGCACATTATATACAACATATGCAAAAGCATTGAAATATATGTTTTCTTGCCATCTCATATTTCATGTCCCTTTAGGGGCTCCGTAGAGTGCATAATTTTCTTTCCGAACATAGTATTTGGTTTCGGGCACATCCTTACTAAGTAGGCTACTGATATTATTTCTTCAGGGTGAACCTGGTTCATCTGGCCTGGCCGGGGTACCTGGACTTCCCGGGGAGGACGGTGCTCCAGGACAAAAGGTAACTCAACTTTCTGATGTCTGGACTGCTCTGAGGTCATTTAACATCTAATATTCTCTTGGATATTAGATTTGTCTCGGAGCAAATAAGTTAACGAATTAGTGAACCCGATATTAAATGCATTACAAAACCTAAAGGGGAAGACATTTTTGGGCCAGATTTACTAACATCTTGCACCAGCGCAAACCCTCTTTTGGTGTAAAAAAAACAACTGTCAGGATTTACTAAAGACAAAATCAGCACTGAAAAGGCGTGGACAGGGTTATTTTTTGCATATTCCTTATTGCATATGCATTTGTAGGAGTTTCCCTTTCAGATGCAACATTTATGGGAGGAGAGTATTGAAATAAATCATGCAAGATGATTTACTAAAGTTTGCGCTCATCAATTTACTGGTGTTTGCACCATTATTTACAGCCCAAAAAAAGCATGTCTTAAAGTCGCCCTGTGGTGAAAATCAAGTTTTTAATGTTGTTTATATGTCTATGTGGTGTTTTTAATATGCTTTAAGACAAACCATGTGCAAATTCATAAGTCAACACCATTGCTGAGGATTTTCTCTTTAAAACTGCAGTGAAAAAAAGACGTGCGGGCGAGTTTAACTATCATTAACTATGACCGCTCTAAAGCAGTGGAGTCTCAAGAGAAGCCAGGTTATCCCGGCATATTTTAACATTAGCAAACACCACAGCTGTTTGATAACATAGTCAAGCAAAAGGCTAATCATATTAATTACGTTAAGTGCTGATGTTGTAAAGAGCGATACCATTGTGTTTACCTCAGTAAGTTGAGCGAGTGGATCTCTGAGCTGGTGTGAGCGAGTGGAGGCGGGGCTAAATAGCATATTCATGAATCCGTGTATAATAAATGAAGCAAGGGTGTAGAGTTCCATTCAAGCTATTTTAAAGCATGCAGAACATTTTATCACAGGAAAAAAACTTTAAATGTGTCATTTTGGTGATCAAAGATGAGTTAAAAGGGACACAGTTATTGACAACACGGGGACTTTAAACATGACGCTAATTTGCTCTGCTCTTGGTAGATTGCGATGGTCATTATGGAAATTATCTAGCGGAGTCTGCGTTCTTTTATTTGTCAGTAGATTACGTGCAGAACTTTCCACTCCCATCGGCCATTTTTGGGAATTGCTCTCTCATGCTAATTTGCCCTGTTTAGTAAATCTGGATCTATATTCCTTCCATTGTGTTTCACTTCAATCAGGGTGAGCCTGGGGCATCAGGTTTCAGGGGACCTGAAGGGGCTCCTGGAATTGGCACTCAAGGAGAGAAGGTACTTTATTCATTCATCTTTTTAATATTCAATATGTGCCAGAGTTTCTTTCTATATGAGCGTCTTGTGATTGTCATCTGGTGGATGTCAAAAAAGTATCATATGTCATTATAACCTACAGTATGTGTTGATTGATGTTCTTTGTATTAATCTTAATAGGGAGATCAAGGCCAACGTGGCATTCGAGGGTTGCCAGGTTCTCCTGGCATAAGTGGCCCCTCAGGAGCAAAGGTGAGAATATCAACAACAACAACAACAACAACAACAACAACAACAAAAAAAATTGAGTGCAACTTTGTTTCTGGAAGTAGTTTTTTTTGAACGGTAGTATACGTTTATTGTAAAATATGTAAAAGGTTGTTTTTTTTTTTTTTTTTTTTTTTTTGCGAATTCAAGAGTGTAGGGAATGAGGCTTCTGTTTCCAAAACCTTATTCTTGTGCTCTATAGGGAATAACTAAAGGAATGGAATATGAAATGTGAGGAAAACTGAATGATTTTTTTAGCTCCAAGCTTACAAAACCAATCATTGTTTGAAGTAACAGTGCAACACAATGCTTGTAGTTTTTCACAGTTTTAGAGGTAATGCAGTTACATCATAGAAACATTATACTGTTTTTCAGGGAGAGCCAGGCACACCAGGAAGACTGGGCATGCCGGGACTTCCTGGACGATCTGTTGCAGGATCAAAGGTAACAAAGCCAAGCTACTACAACTGAGCCCCTCCTTACAGGCCCACTGCCAGCACAATGAATCAGAACGTTTCTATTTCACATTCATCATTGCCAACTTAGCAATAAAAGAGAGTTAAGTAATGCGATGACCTCATCTCCTCGTGCCTACAGGGTGATTTGGGTCCCACGGGTCCTCCCGGACCGATTGGAGAGACTGGTTACGGCTTGCCTGGTCCAAAGGTGCGACTTTTTAATCTGTAGAACAGTGAAGAAAATGAGCAAAAGGAATGAGATATAACCAGTGAAAAGTTTGGAATAATGCATTTATTTGACCAAAAATACAGTAAAAACAGTAATATTGTGAAATATACACTGTTTTTGAAAATATTTTAACCACTTGGGCCTAAAGGTGAAGGAATCCCTGGTCCAGTGGTAAGCAATTTTTACATGCTTATTTAAATGTAATTTATTCCTGTGATGCAAAGCTGAATTTTCAGCATCATTACTCCAGTGTCACATGATCCTTCAGAAATCATTCTAATAGACTGATTTGCTGCTCAGTTATAATCAATTTAAATTGTAATAATGTTTCACAACATTACTGTATTTTTGATCTTGGTGAACATAAGAGTCTTCTTATAGATAAATACATATTCATTTATATATATATATCCTCCCTTATCACATTTAGGGTGATCGAGGTAACCCGGGCCCTCCCGGACCACTTGGGCCTAAAGGTGAAGGATTCCCTGGTCCAGTGGTAAGCAATTTTTACATGCTTATTTAAAGCATCACTGCATGCTCATTAGGGGTGTGACGATACACACGGCTCACGAGACGAGACTATACACGAT
This sequence comes from Squalius cephalus, assembly GCF_949319135.1. Classification (NCBI taxonomy): domain Eukaryota; kingdom Metazoa; phylum Chordata; class Actinopteri; order Cypriniformes; family Leuciscidae; genus Squalius; species Squalius cephalus. The sequence continues at coordinate 5,488,448 of NC_137130.1, forward strand.
TTTGAGTTCACGAGAAGACAATATTTTAACACTATTTTTAAGTAATCTTCAATGACAAAATATGTGACTGAAAGTCACAAAATACAAAAGAAATCAGGTGCATTTGGAAATGTTTGAACTTATCTAGGGCTGTCACTAACGACAATCAAGTATTCTGTCGATTATTTGGATTGAGTAATCGGATGATATTTTTGTGGTAATAAAAATAGTAAACAATAGCCTTAAAAAATATTTAAAATATATATATAATAACAATGAGGCAATAACAATTGGTTCAAATAAAGTATCAAAAGCAAGTAATCATATGGTTTTATTGAACAACACTGTTAAAATACATACTGTACTTGCGTAGTATAACAATTGCCTGCAATGACCTGGTGATTGCTGTTGTTACACTTCACAGCATGATCAAATCCTTGTTTAATATTGGCCAAACCAGCAAGCACTGTAAAAGGTTTTGCCACAAGCTCAACTCCTTCATTACTGATATCGCGAGACAGCTTTCACCTCGACGAGAAATATCGTCACGTTCTAATATCGCGAGATCTTGTGACCTAATGCTTAAACATCACTCAAAAGACATATTTCTTAAGTCATTTTTATCATAGTTCCCTTACAAAGGTTTGTTGCTAGGTATAAGAGCATGTGTGTTTACCTTCCACAGGGTCTGCCTGGTTTTCCAGGCCCATCAGGTGAGCCCGGCCCCGAGGGCATCGGTGTTCCTGGACCAAAGGTGAAGTTACCACTTGAACCTGGCACAGCATGTGTTAATGATGGGTCATTTCTGACTTTAAGTGTGTTCGGACACTTAAACTTTATTAATTATGACTTGATTAATTACACAATGACAAGAATGGAAAGAAGGAGCTAAAGTTAGTCATTTGTCAGTGAGGGATTCATTTTGGTATTTTTTTAACCATCCTTTGAAATGCTGATATTATCAAAATATGGGATGTTTTAGAGTTTATAGCACAACACATCACAGAATACATCAAACCCATTGAGAATACTTACTGACATTTGATTTCACTTAATGATGTCACTTCCTGTAGGATTATGTCATGAAAGAAGTGGCATTTGCTAGTTATGGATTTGACAAAAGACTATCAGGATGCAATGTGATATTGAAGACAGAAAACGCCCAGTAAAAACTGATTATAAATTAAATCAATATTCCTAAAAAAATATTAATATTAGAGAAAAGACAAAAATTAGGAAGCACTTGCAATAATAAAAAAATGGCCAAAATTTACATTTTGCTAGTTTATTTTTTTTTGTTGCCATGTCTAACTTATTATTTAAAATTCACACTTCACTTGATTGTATTATTGTGATAAAAGAAAGCAAACTAATGATTGTGTGGCAGTTAATACAGAAATATTGAGTTCAATATATTAAGATGGGAACATGAAAATGTGCTGCATAGTAGGAATGAATTTAAAAGGTGGTTTTGGTGAAACTTGACTTTCTCTTCAGGGAGATGTTGGGTTCAGGGGTTTGCCTGGTTTGCCAGGACCACCTGGTGAAGGACTGCAGGGACAGCCGGTAAGATTGATATTCATTCCCATAAATGTCCCTGACTACAGTAATGAACCTGTGATGCTGCACGGCCTGAACAAGCATGCACTGGGAGTCTGTCTGTGTTGCTGTGGAGATTGAGGAAGACAAGCTGTCTGTTCTGCCCTATTGATTTTGCTTTATTGCTGTTTCAGGGCAACATGGGAAGGCCAGGTCCTCCAGGGCCACAAGGACCCCCAGGGGAAGGTATTCAGGGACCCAAAGTAGGTTAATTTAATACAGCTAAAATAATTATACATTGATATTTTTCAGCAGTCAGTATACATTACCAGTCAAAAGTTTGGAATAATCAAGATTTTCTAATGTTTTAGAAGTTTTTTATACTCACCAAGGCTGCATTTATTTGTTAAAAGATACAGTAAAATTGTGAAATATTACTGCAATTTAAAATAACTGTTTTCTTTTTTAATTTTTTTTATTTTATTTACTCCTGTGATCAAAGCTGAATTTTCATCATCATTACTCCAGTCTTCAGTGTCACATGATCATTCAGAAATCATTCTAATATGCTGATTTGCTGCTCAAGAAACATTTCTGATTATTATCAATGTTGAAAACATTCAATTTATCTGAGGATAGAAGCAGCAAAAAAACTGTTTTCAACATTGCTAATAATAAGAACCATTATTAAAAAATAATAATTGATGATAACTGAGCAGCAAATCAGCATATTAGAATGATTTATGAAGGATCATGTGACACTGAAGACTGAAGTAATGATGCTGAAAATTCAGCTTAACCCTCTCAGGAATAAATATGTATATATATATATATATATATATTCTTATAAATATACAATAATATTACACAATATTACTGTTGTACAGTATTTTGATCAAATAAATACAGCCTTGATGAGCATAAGAGACAAAAACATAAAAAATCTCAATTATTCCTAATTTTGACTGGTAGTGTACTTTAAATAAAAAATCAAGACACCTTTTAAACTAAATAAAGAAAAGATATAATTGTCATGATGTCATTTTAAATCAGCAGCAAAATCATGAATATGCAATATTGCCCACTACTGGAATGTAATGGCATTGTGTCCAAGTCATGATAACCTGGTTTAAAAAATAAAATAGTTTGTTGAATCCATCAGGGTGATCATGGGGGTCCTGGAGTGACAGGGCCGAGGGGCCCATCAGGAGAAGGACTTCCAGGCTCCAAGGTGAGACTAACTAAAGAAGACGGGGGAGTTTTAAAGATGTTACATTAGTGTGTGTTGACACTTGTAGTTCAGTTCACTTGGTTTCATTTAGTCCTGGTCCACTTAGCGTTCACATGTTCACATTGGCATTTTAACACCGGAACTAAAGATACCGGACCTAAAGGCATAGGGATGTGTTCACAACCTGATTGGTCAGCTTTTATTATGTATATTTCGCAACAGAACTTACCGAACATCCAAAACTTTGCTGTGTTCCGGGATAAATGTGCTCGTTGTATATGCGTAGCCGAAATATGATGGTATTTTGACCAGCTGAGAACTCGTGAAGAGCTTATGAAATGTGTAAAGGAGTCAAAACAGCGTCAGGAATCCCTCCGTCACACACACAAACCAAGATCTGCTGTGAGGAGACGCGGTTCTGATGCCTGTGATGGGCAACATCACGACTGTGAAGAGGAATAAACAGCATTTTGTCCTTTTTAGGGTCGCATCGTGACATCATGTCCTGTTTTTGGTTCGTTTACATGTCTTTGCCTCATGTTGCGTTCATATTTCAGTTCGTTTGGAAGCGGAGCCCATCTTTTCAGGGGTCTCGGTCCACTTGTTTGGTGCACACTAGGGTTCAGATGGCAGCGTTCACACTTATTCAAATGAACAATCGCACTAACAGAGCAATCGCTCAAGTGCAGGGCTGCCAACTCTCACGCATTGAGTGTGAGACTCACGCAATTGACACTTTTCACACGCTCTCACGCCACACATCCATTTTCTCATGCACAGAAAAATTGCGGAGCAAAGAGGTACTTTTAATATTAAACTAATTCTCAGCTCTTAGATTCTGTCAATTTTATTACGAAATTCAGACAAAAATACGTTTGGCGCTTGTAAATGTGACGTGACAGATCGCTGAGCGCCTCAGTTCAAGTGCACGTGAACCGATCATCTGTTACTTTTTTATTTAAAGATGCAGTACAACTTACCGAAAGTATACATAATATCGACCAATTAGTGTTTTTCAACCACGGAAAGAGGTCAATATAACAGCAGGAGAACAATTATGTCACATAACGTTACATTTACCTCAGGAAAGCCATTTAATGACCATAGCATGTTAACTGAATAGAAAAAAATAGCTAGAGAGGAGATTTTGCTGAGCACTATATTACATATTTATTATATTTTTACTTATGTCATTAAATAATTGTTATCATAACAAAAACTGCATTATATTTAATTTAATTTGTTATTTTTAACCTTTAATAATACCAGCAGATTGGGCCCTCTATGTTTACAGCATTAGGTGAGATTGTTTTTTTAAATAAAATTTAAAATAAACATGTATCCAAATTAGTCAATATTGAATCAAAATCGGAATCAAATCACAAGAATGGAATTGAAATCTTGAAATTTTTGTCAAGCCATAATAAAAACTGTATCCTACCAGTCATTGCACAATGTAAACATTGTAACATGTTGTCACTAAACTTCATAAAATTCTATTTAGTTACCAAATGTTTTGACAATCACAATTACACTTATTGTGATGCAATATTAGTTTTTACATACACCCCCCCCCCCCCCCCCCCAAAAAAAAAAACTCACTCCAAGCTAAACTCAAAAGTTGGCAGCCCTGCAAGTGTTCGCTTTAATCCAAACATGCCAAGTGTGAACGCACTCTTAAGCCCTATTCGCACGGGATTAGTATTATCTGGGGATCTCGTGTGATTTAGAAATTACCAACCCATATCTGAATTTCGTGTGGCGCATTCGCACGGGATAAGCGAAGCCTGTGATTTTACTCGAATTTACTGACGGATATGATGTCAATAGATTGCTTGGAAATGTCTTGTCGTTATTATAGGTCTAGCTGTATGATATATCATAAACAGAAGAATGTTCATTACCGCATGCTGCTATACATGTCATCCATCTCAATATAGTCATGGTTTTCAGCTTTCTCTTTCTGCAAATTGTATAGTTGTATGGTGTATAGCGATATGACCCAGCACCCAAAGTACTATCAAAACACTTAAACTCAATTCTTTGCGAAAGATGGATAAAAAAGCACACAGGAAACAAAAACCTTGAAAAAAATTATAAACGACCCCGCCAAATCACAGAGATGCCGATTCGCACGGGACTAATATTATCACAGGACCTCGGTGTTCGGCGAAATATGGTAGGTCATTTGCGGGGGAATTTTTACTTTACAAATTACAGACATGGCCGATTCGCAACAGGATTAAGATTACAGAAAACCTCTGCAATTATTACAAATGACTAGAGGTCACCAGGTAATACTTCTCCTGTGCGAATAGAGCTTTAAAGGCACAGCTGTATAAAAGCAGCCTGCTTAGTTCAGGTCTAAATGAAAAAAGGGACAGAAAGATTTTTTGATGAAAAATAGTCTATTTTAAGTGTACCTCAGGTATACAAATTCAATGATTTTAAAATCACTGATATCAATGATATGCCCCATTCATCTGTATTTCTCTCTGTCCTGCAGGGTGATCGTGGTTTGCCTGGGGAAAGGGGCTTTAAAGGAGCCAAAGGTGACTTTGGTGACCCAGGGACTCCAGGACTAGCTGTGAGTTCATTTAGTCACTATAAACCATCGTTTGTGCAAAGAGCAGACAGTGTAAATACTAAATCACACTGTACATTAGTGTGTTTAATGAGTGTTTAAATCTCCTCCATTAGGGAAGAACAGGATTAAAGGGCGAACAAGGACTCACGGTAAGATCAAACACATTCGCATCTTTTCAATTGTATTTTAATTTTAGTAGATGTTAAATTTAGGAATGCAATGATACCATATGCATTGTAAATATTAGCAATTCAGTAATTTTTAAATGATTTTTCAGAGAGAAGACATAATCATGCTTATTAAAATGTTAATTTGAGGAAAACTGCAACAATTTGCTTTGTAATTATTAGCAAATTCAGTCATTTTCAATGCTTTTCAGAGGAAAGACAATTCAGCTATGAAACTATGCAACATATGCATTGTAAATATAAGTTACTATAATATTATTTGAGTTATTTTGAGCTTGAGTTAATGTTTGGAAAACTATGCAACCATATGCATTGTAAATATTAGCAAATACAGTCATTTTTCAATGATTTTTTCATAGAGAAGGCATAATCCAGCTGATTAACAAGTTCATTTTAGGGAAACTAAGCAACAATATGCATTGTAAATATTAGAAAATGTAATAATTTTTAATGATTCTTCAGAGAAGACATAATCAAGCTTGTTAAATAGGTAATACAGTATTAGAAAAACTGCAACCATATGCACTCTAAATATTAGTAAATTCAGTCATTTTCAATGTTTGTTTTAGAGGGAAGACATAATTAAGCTTGAGTTAATGTTTGGAAGACAATGCAACCATATGCATTGTAAATATTAGCAAATTCAGTCATTTTTTAATGATTTTCCAGAGAGAAGACATAATCAAGCTGATCAAGGAGATTTGTGGTGAGTCTTAGGTTTTAAAAATGGCAAATCAAATGATTTGATAATGAAATAACAGGTGCGTCATGACATGACTGTATATTTCTAGGATGTGGTATCAAGTGCAAGGAAAGGCCCATGGAGCTGGTGTTTGTGATTGACAGCTCTGAGAGCGTGGGCCCGGAAAACTTTGAGATCATCAAGGACTTTGTCACAGCCTTGGTGGACCGTGTCACAGTGGGCCGTAATGCCACGAGAATTGGTCTCATTATTTACAGTTTGGAAGTCCATCTGGAGTTTAACCTGGCCAGGTATATGACAAAGCAGGACGTCAAGAAGGCGATCAGGAACATGCCTTACATGGGAGAGGGCACCTATACTGGCACTGCCATCCGCAAAGCCACACAGGAGGCCTTTTACAGCGCCAGGAACGGTGTCAGGAAAGTAGCCATCGTCATTACGGATGGACAAACGGATAAAAGGGAATCCGTTAAGCTGGATATTGCCGTACGTGAGGCTCAAGTGGCGAATATTGAGATGTATGCGCTGGGTATCGTGAACACCTCTGACCCCACACAAGCAGAGTTCCTGAGGGAGCTCAACCTCATCGCCTCTGACCCTGACAGTGAACACATGTTCCTCATTGATGACTACAACACGCTGCCAGGTGAGCATGGAAGAAATCTAGCCTATATGCACAGAGAAATTAATATGTATTTTTAACTGCATATTGGCCTGGGAGATATAACAAAAAAATTATATTTTATAATATATAATAATAAACAATAAATTGCATTAAATGTAATAAAAACAAATACATATATTTTGTATACAATGATTGTTATAAAAGATAAATAGCCTATATGCACAGAGAAATGATTATGTATTTTTAACTGCATGCATATTGGCCTGGATGATATATATATTTAATAATATAAAATAATAAACAATACATTTTATTAAATGTAATAATAAAACAAATAAATATATTTTGTATACAATGATTGTTATAAAACATAAATTTTAACATATATAATAGTCAATAGGCTGAAAAATATAATTATTTAAAATATAAAATAACAAATAATAAAATTTTATTAAATATAATATAAAATATAATTTTTATATATTTCTTTTTATAAAACAAATGATGGCAATACTGAATCTTGTAAATAGGCTGAATTATAATGCGATAATGAAATATGAAATAAACATTTTTATACAATGATTGTTATAAAACATAAATATTGACATATATATGTAATAGTCAATAGGCTGAAAATATCATAGAAATTACATTTTAAAATATAAAATTGTATTAAATATAATATTAAAGATAATTTTTATACAATGTTTTTTATAAAACATTGACAATGTTGAATATTGTCAATTATATTTTATAAAACAAAATAATAAAAGATAAAATTGTATTAAATATATGTTTTTATAACAGCCGCTGTCACCAATTATACTGAAAATGTGTAATGCAAGAATTAAAATACAGCAAAAATCTAGTTAAAATAATCAAGGCATGTTTTCTAATTTTATATATTTAACTATTTTCATGCACCAAACAATAGAGTAATACTATACACCTACATATAAAAATAAATAAATGAAAAACATAAGTTGAGTTCTGAGTGGCATTTGAGTGGTGCAAACATTTGCAAAGTTCTGAATCGATTCATTGAAATGGAAATTTTGAACTGATTCCCTAAAATGAATTAATCTTACCAATTTTAACTATTTTTTTTCCAGATTTTTAAATCAGAGACACTATTTCAACATCCATAAACAAGTCTTAACTCATGTTTAGTTTAATAATATGCTTTTAAGATCGCAATATTCATGATGATGTTGCTTCATTTTGTATCAGCAAGTCATCATGAAGAGTCCTAAATGCAAAACTAAAAAGGTCGTCATTTCAACAGTTTCAAGCTCAAGCGAACCGCATCTTGCTCTGTGTTCGTGTCTTTACGCAGCTCTGGAGTCTAAGCTGGTTAGCCAGTTCTGTGAGGATGAGAACGGGGCCCTCTTCTTCAACAAGATTACCAACGGCTTGAACGGAAACAACGGCTATGTCTACAACAACGGCCAAAAAGACCTTTACTCAAACGGGAACAGTGTTTATGGGAACAGATTTCAGGAGTCACTGGACAGATCGGCGGTGACGGGTCACACCAGAGGCAGAGGACACAGCATACCTCTTCCCATCAACCCCGGCCCTCTCAAAGCACAGGTCAGCTCACATAAACTAACTTACTGTGAATTTCATTTATGCAAAGTGATTTGAAGCAGGGCGCTGTCTGAGTGTGTGTTGTGGCTGCTGTGCAGGGGGAGAATGACTATGATGCAGAGGACCATGACATAAAGACACGAACTCAAAGTGGAGGCACCATTGCTGTTGTCAATAAGACCGTCCAACCTGTACAGCAAGGAACCTCTTCGTCATCATCAGTATCAGTATCTTCATCAGTGTCGACACATTCTACCTCGGTGAATGTGAACGCAAAGCCTCGTCCTGTAGTGATAAAAGGTACTAAGGAAACACAATGCACTCCACACCAACATTCTCCAGCTAAATGGAAAATTTCGGTCATTTACCCCCATTATGCCCTTCTATAAAGTCTTGATTTATTTTTGAGGTCTTATCTTTCACACATTTTACATTATTGAAGCACCTTTCTTCCAGTCTGTCAGTAACACTCTGGTTTAGTTCCTGTCTCTATGAAGCTAGGGCTGGGCGATATGGCCAAAAAAAAATATCACGATAATTTTTTTTATATCAGTCGATATCGATAATTATCACGATAAAAGTCAAATCTTTATTTCTTTAAAGTTTAAAGGCAGATTTTTGCTCCTAAGTGAAAGTTGTAGAAACCAGAGCGTTAACTGTGGTTTTAAACTACTCTTTATTGTCAGAACATATCATGACAAACATTTGTCATTTTTCCTTAACAAAATAAATATATTTATTGGACAATTTCTTAGTTTCTGCATGTGCTAATTTTTATTTATTTATTTTTTTTTTTGGTAAAATGTAATATTCTAACTGTTTGAGTTTTATTAAACTTAACCATTGGTCATCCAGTATCATGCATTTAGATCATGATAACCACAGATAAAACCAGGGCTAGCCTATAGCACCTCACTATCATGGCAAAATGTAACTTTATGGTTTCTATGGTATTTGTATGAAAAACAGTAGTCTAAATACATTATTAAATACTGTAATTATATTCCATTAGTACTTTAATACATTGTCTACATTAATAATATAATACAATTCAATGTATATCCTACATTTCATAGTGCAGTTAATATTACTAAGCTAACAGTAAATCCGTGGTAAATGATGGGAATTTCAGCCTTCAGACTGTATCGTTGCGCACAGTTTGTCAGCGCTGTTTCATCTGCCTTTAAGCTGGTTTAAATCACTGAGACATTTGTGTTCCTCGCTGAATTCAAGCGCTTCTCACTGGATTTCGTGACCGAGACCGATCAGAGTAAACGCATCTGCTCTAACTTTAGTGAGCTCGCGCTCGCGCTGCCGTTTGGACTTTGAGCCGAGCGGATAAAATGAGCCGCGGTTCAAATGAGTTTCGTTCCGCTTTTGGCGCATAAACATTATCGAACATTTATCGACCTCTTGATATCGTTTTATCGAGAAAAATTATATCGCGATAATTATCGTTATCGTTTTATCGCCCAGCCCTATATGAAGCCCCTCCTTCTAAAAAGCACAATGTGCTCTGATTGGTTGGATGGACCGGTGTGCTGTGATTGGTCAACCGCTTCGAGCGTGTTTCGTAAATGTCACGCCCCCTTACCTTAACCATGAGTTTCAACACACTACTAACTAACTCAACCAAGCCTCGGCCCTTTTTTGCGTATGCCTTCTATTTGTAGGTTGAATTATTTAAATGAGGAATATTGTGACGTTCGTACCCGAAAGAAAACTCAAGACTATAATGGAGGCGTTTCAGGGAGTTCAGAAACACTGACACTGATATAGAGAATGACTCACGCTGGAGGGACTTTGTGCTTTTGTGGCTTTGCAGAGCTTTTTCGTGCTCAAACAGCAACATTACACGCTTGATAGTGTAAAAAAGCATAATAGTGAACTGATCTTACTTTCTCCTCTTCTGCGGTTTGTCAGAATCAGCTCCCCTGGATCCTCGGTGTCTGCTCAGTATCAATCAGGGTTCCTGTAGAGACTACATCATTCGCTGGTACTACGACAAACAGGCAAACGCTTGTGCTCAGTTCTGGTATGGAGGCTGTCAGGGCAACGACAACCGTTTCCAGACAGAAGAGGAATGCAAGAAGACGTGTGTCCTCGCCAGCACAGGTATTATTCACTCCTGCAGACAGGAATTCTGCTGCTGTTATAAAACACAAATATTGGCGTCAATAAATATTGTCAATAGGCTGATAAGTATCATACAAATTATATTTAATAAGTTATAACATAAAATAATAATGAATAAAAATTATATTAAATATGTTTTTATTATTACCATTTATATTGGAATATATAAATAAAAATATCAATTGAAAAACATAAAATGTAATGCAAGAATTCAAATACAGCCAAAAATGTAGTTAAAATAATCAAGGATTTCTATTTTTAGACATTTAACTATTTTCATGCACATGCACCAATATAATAATAAATGGAAAACATAAGTCTGAATTCTCCTAGTTAAAAGAAATCTTAGCTCATTCAACAGCAGCGTTGTGATTATTATTGCAATTATTACAATTATTATTGTTACATTTATTGAAATTAAGCCTTAAAACTTCTCATTCTGGCCAGTGTTGCTATTGTTAACTAAAACTAAATAATTGAAATTATTGTCTGTAATTGTAATAAAGCTGAAATAATATCAAATATGATTGTTAGATGAAAAAATATAAAATGAAAACTGAAATTCTAAATATTAAATATAAATATAATATTATGTAAAAACATACTAAAATAACATAATGTGGCATAATGCCAATTATGGTTTTAATGTACATTTTTAATATAATTTGATACAAAATATATATAAATATATATAAATATATATTAATATAAATTTATACAAAATGAATTATACCTAAACCACAGTTACATTAACTCATGTATGGAACTGAACTGATTCTGTTCCGGAAGGTTTAAAAGCAGAAATGTGTAAAAAAAAAAAAAAAAAAAGTGCTAAAGCACTGTGAATTATTTAGTAAAAACAAAAGTATTTGAACAATAAAGTTGTCTAGATAAACTTTTGGCTATGCATTATAGACGCAATACTTGAGAACATTATATAACAAATACTGTCAAAAACAGAACTTTCCTTTAAAATGTGCAAAGCTTTACATCTTTCTGGCATATTTTACTGACTTTTTCTGCCTTTGTTTTTATAGCTGGCTAAACTGGATGGAGATCTACATCGGTCATCCTACACTCAACCTCAATAGATGAACTTTATGCTGGTGATGATGATGATGATGATGATGATGAACCTCAATGACAGATGCCCACTTCGGTCACTTCTTTTTATATCATAAAAATGTTCCCCAACTTTAACTCTTTCCCGCCAGCGATTTTTATTTTTAAAAAGTTGCTAGCCAACACCAGCATCTTTGATCATTTTTCAAAAAAACTTTCATGGCCTCCAGAATATTTTGTTTGTAAGAATATCTGAACCTACAATATATTAAAAGAATGAGCCTCTGCTTTGAAAACAAACAAACCAAAAAAAACAAAAAACATTTTACTCTAGCTTTATCCATTTTTTTATCAACACTTGAATAATGAGTAAGTTTCACCAAAAAAAAAAAAAAAAAAATTTGAAGTAAAAGCTGAGAAAATCGCATTTTTGTTAAAGACTACTTCTGGATCGGATTCAGAACGATAATCAAACATAGATCGAGTCCATCGACACTCCCAAAGCCTCACAGTCCTGTACCTCTTCCTGGGTCGACATTTCATTCAGTAACATTAGGCAGTTTGGACTTATGTGCTGTTCAATGTTTGATGATCACATTACTTATGGCTCGGCTCGGCTCTTTCTGCTTTTTCTTCGCTTGTTTTTGGATCCGGAGATTCTCTACCCTTTCAAAACATGCGCAATAGCGCCCCCTACCGTATAACAGTGAAAACATGGATTGCCGGAAAATTTCGTTTTTTAAGGGTTATTTCAACCAAAAAATTAAAATTATGTCATTAATTACTCGCCCTCATGTCGTTCCAGACCCGTAAGACTTTCGTTCATCTTCAGAACACAAAAGATATTTCTGATGAAATCTGAGAGCTTTCTGACCCTCCATTGACAGCTACGCAACTGACACTTTGACACTTCAAAATGTTCATAAAGAGATCGTAAAACTAATCCATATAAATGTAAGTCCATATTTCTGACGAGACTCGATTCCTTTATATGATGAACATATTTCATTTATTCATTTATAAACATTCATCAACTCACACATCAGTTGTGGTAAACGGAAGCTCAAGCATGTTCAATTGACTTCCGGAACGGTTCATTCTCGTGTTACGCATCACTTTTGAACTTCAGCAAGAACCAATGAGGTTTGCATGTACGCTTGAGCTTCTGTTTATGTTCGCTAAAGCCTAAATTAAATCTGTTCATCATATAAAGCGATCGAGTCTCTTCAGAAAATTTGGACTAAACCACTCAATTCATATGGATTAGTTTTAGGATCTCTTTATGAACTTTCTGAAGCGTCAAAGTGGTAGTTGCGTAGCTGTCAATGGAAGGACAGAAATTGATTTTGATTTAATCAAAAAGCTCTTCATTTGTGTTCTGAAGATGAACGAAAGTCTTACGTGTCTTACATGTGCCTAAAGTGAAACACGGGTGTTAGTGTGAAGCTTCCATATTCATTTATAAGCACAACAGACATTTCTTATTTGTCTTGGTATCCACTGAGAATCTGTGCACTGCTCTACATGTGACAGTTGTGACATGCAGAAATATTATTTACAACCTTCACTGGGAATTGATTGTATATATATGTTTTGTTTTATTTAAAAATGATATTCAATTTGTGACTTGAGTAAAGACACAGGCAGGTTTTTAGCAGATTTAGCAGGTTGCAGAAACATCATAAATTATGTGTTGAGGGTTTTATAGGGATATTGTCACTTTGTAGGGAGTAAAAGAATATCAAGCAGTCAAGTCACTAAGTTGTAATAATGTAAATGCAATTACGATTTTCAAAACCGAAAACATTTTGTATATATTCTTTTTCATGTGTCAACAATGGCTTTATAGTGTAATTCAGACAAATTAGTTTTGCAATCCTGAATTTTGTATTAAAAATAATTTTTGTCCTTTTTTTTATGAACCAACTCTGTTGTTGTCTGAAATACAGTATGTGGACATTTTGACTGTTTTATGCAAATGATATATTTTAAGGTATTCTTTTGTGGAATTCTTGAATAAAATGTTTGTTTAATAATGATGTCTAACTTTGTGCTTGTTATTGAACATCTGTAACCAAAATAATTCACAAGTAACTATAATTTAATTTATTATAGATCATATAATAATCTAGCCTAATGTAGATCATTTAAACATCAATCCTGACAGCTTAATATAGCTAGTATATACTATAATATGTATAAGCATTTAAAGTATATGGTAATAAAGGAATGGTTTTATGATGTGTTCTCTTATTTGAGTGAGTTCAATAGTATGGATGCCACTGAATAATAAATAAATAATAATAATTGCGACTTTTTTTCTCACAATTGCGATATATGAAGTCAGAATTGTGAGAAATAAAGTCGCAATTCTGAGAAATAAAGTCAGAATTGCGAGATGTAAACTCGCAATTGTGAGATAAAAAGTAGCAATTATCTTTTAAAATGTTTTATTCTGTGGCGGAAACAAGCTTCCATACATTTGGACTCCGACGCCCTCTAAAACTGAAAAGATCTACTTTGAGATCTTCGAAGTTTGTCCCTCGCGGCCCGCCGTACTCACTGATGTTACCGTGGTGACGTGAAGACGCTCTGCTCTGTGCTAAATCCTCTTACGGAGCGAGTGAGAGGGTTTCAGTTCTTATCAGAGGAAAAACATATTTACTTTGATTAAATTCGCTTATAAAAACGCTGACTGATCATGGCGTCAGTGTTAGACGCACTCTGGGAGGACAGAGACGTGAGATTTGACATCACTCCGCAGTAAGTCCTCGCGCTAATCTGCTAGCTGAGAAGCTAATGACATGAATTCATTAAATCAGATACATTAACAGTGAACTAGCAGGATGGATGTAAATTAACCGTACAAGTGTTTCCATATGATGCAATTCATGTTTGTTTACATTAATCATTCATGAATTTGAGTCAGTCAATGAATTTAAAAGTGATAAGGTGTTTATAGTTAAACTATCACCAGGGTTATTATTGTAAATGTGCACTAAAACTATTAAAAACATTTGTGTTAATTTAAATCAAGCTGAAAAAATAAATATAAGTATTAGATGAAAAACAAACTAAACGAAGATTAGAAATTGTGTCTTGGCAACTAACTGAAATAAGTTCAAGTTGAAACACTAAAATGGGAAATACTGGAATCTGGAAATAAATAGCAAAAATAAATTAATCCTAAATAGTAATATAAAAATAAAAAAACGACAAAAGCACACAAACAAACAAAATAAAAAAAAAATTAAACTAAAACTAAAATAAAAAATGTAAATACAAAAATAAAGGCTTTAATCAAAATATTATTAACAAATATTATAGTATAAATACTAAAATAATACTAATAATACTATTATGTATGATTAAAACATAAATAAATATAAAAATGCATATAAAAAATATAATAGGCCTACATATAAGGCATGTAATCATGCCTTCAGGATTGTCACACTTTTTTACATTTTTATTTGATACTGTTTTACACTTTATTTTCATTACATGTGCAAAATATGGTGCAAAGGCACTTCCTAGAAAAAATGCTTTATACAAGCATCCACTTTTCAATGACCAGTCTTTATAAAATCATGATAGTGTATCTGTACTTACTGTAAAATAACCCTGGTTTCACAGACAGGGTTTAGATTAAGTCAGGATTAGGCCTTAGTTTAATTAGGACATTTAAGTAGCTTTTATGAACGTCCCTTTTGCTGGTGTGCATCTTGTGACAAAACAATGGCAGATTTTAAGAAATGTCAGTGCAAGTTGCTTTCAGTTAAAACAGCTCAAACATGCATTTTAGTCCGGGACTAAAGTTAGGTTGGTGTTTTATTTCTCTCAGACAACAGCAAGTGATTTTATGTTTCTTTAAAGGCAGATGAAAACCAGGCCGGGTGAAGCGCTCATCGACTGTCTGGACTCCATCGAGGACACAAAGGGAAATAATGGCGATAGAGGTGATTAAATGTGGCAATGTCATCCTAATAACTTGCCGTTACCTTTGTTGTTTTTTTATTAGATTATTGTCATGTAAAATATCATTAATTGCCTTGTTTATATTGTATATTGTTTTGGTTATTGTAATGTCACGTCTTGTTTTGTCTTCATATAGGAAGACTCCTGGTGACCAATTTGAGGATAATCTGGCATTCGTTGGCACTGCCAAGAGTCAACTTGTGTAAGTATTTGAGTAATATTAAATAATAATCTCTGTTGCAGCTCTTCATAGAGAGCCTTTGTCGCCCTCTATTGAACAGAATATAATTAGAGTTAATTACTACAATGAAAAGATCTAAAACGCTTATCTTTTATTGAACGGGACAGATGTAGCCCTCTCAAAAACATCATTTTGAATGATTATTTTCTTGTTTTTAAGTAAAAAATAAATTTGAGATTTAATCATTTGTGCATCAGTTGATGGCAGGACCGTCAATCATTATCTGACACATTCTGTCTTTTGTGTTTATTAACAGCTGTGGGATACAACTGTATTATTAATATCACCACGAGGACAGCAAATTCAGTGAGCCGTCTTCCTTCATGTTCCTTCACATCAGAAGCACTTTTTAATAGCCCATATAGATGATGTCAAATTCCCCCTTTTTTTCCAGAAACTGAGAGGTCAGACCGAAGCGCTTTACATATTAACCAAATCTAATAACACTAGATTTGAGTTCATATTCACCAACGTGGTTCCAGGAAGTCCGAGACTGTTTACATCTGTCATTGCTGTTCACAGGTACTTGTGTTATACGTATACATATACATACATCTTTCTTTTTTTTTCTTTTTTTGAGTTGGCATATTGGCTTTGTTTTTGTTAATTAATGGACTAATCTTTAAATCTACAGCAAGATCTGTAGTTTAATCCTGAAAATACTCAAGGAAATTTATTCTGTGAATTGCATAATATTAAATACCACATTTTGTATGTGAACAGTTAAAAAGTATTTTGAACAGGAGTTAGAACAAAATATGTTTTAGTCATTTAAAAAAAATTAATAAGATGTTGTCATGGGTATGTATTGTAAGATTAAAGAGCGACAAGCTATATTTATTTAGCACAGCACACAAAAGATACCACAAAAGATAAATGATTGGTTGGATTTAGTATAAATGTACATAATGAGTAAAAAAAAAAAAAAATATATATATATATATATATATATATATATATATATATATATATATATATATATATATTAGGGCTGTCAAACGATTAATCGCATCCAAAATAAAAGTTTGTTTTTACATAATACATGTGTGTGTACGGTGTATAATTATTTTCTATATATAAATACACACACATGCATGTATATATTTAAGAAATATTTGCATGTATATACTGTGTATATATATTTATATTATATATAATTTATGTTATATATAAATATTTTATATATAAATAACACATTTTCTTAAATATATATGCATGTGTGTGTATTTATATATAGAAAATAATTATACTCCACACACACACATATATTATGTAAACACAAACTTTTATTTTGGATGCGATTAATCGTGATTAATCGTTTGACAGCCCTAATATATATATATATATATATATATATATATATATATATATATATATATATATATATATATATATATATTTATATGTATATATATATGGTCACCTTTTTATAATAATAGAAGAAATATTTTTATAGGAAAGTGTCAATAAAAGGAAATGCAATTTTGAACAAGATAAAACATTGGACAAATAGCTAAAAAAAAAAAAAAAAAATGGAACAAAAATGATCATGTTGAAATTATTGGGATGTCAATAGAATACATTTATTCATTTACTTTTATTTGTTTAGTTGACCCAAATAATATTACTAGGACATGTAAAGTATTAGATACAATAAGGTATATAGAATAGTTATCAAACTAATTATTTCTTTTTCTTGCAGAGCTTATGAGACTTCCAAAATGTATCGGGATCTGAAGCTAAGAGGAGCTCTTATTCAGAATAAGCAGCTGAGGCTTCTGCCACAAGAGCAGGTCTATGACAAGATTAATGGAGTCTGGAACCTGTCTAGTGATCAGGTATTTTCAGTGGATTATTTACAATATTATTATTTATTGATTTAGTAGGAATTTAAAGCCTGTTGTTGTGACCTTAACCTTTATACTTTCCTCGGGTCATTTTGACCCGAAATTCATTTTCTTTTAATTCTTAAGAGTTGAGTGTTCATTGGAGAGGTCAGTTTTGTCACACTTGAAATTGGAATACGCACAAAAATAATTACTGGATTCAAGGTGTTTTTGTGGATGTAATAAAAATAGTAATAAATCCTTTCCTCATGGGTCAATTTGACCCCCATAGGAATGAATGGGAAATGGGGAAAATGTTTTTTTATTTAAAATCTGTCTCAACCCAGAACACACACACAGATGAAGGGATGAGACACCATAAAACATCCCCAATGCAGAACGCTCGCATACACACACACACACATGTACAGACAAACACACACCAAGAAATTGCCTTAAAAATAAATGGGGGACATATAATGGGGCAATGTTTTTTTCCTTTTCAATTTTCAAAAAAAAGATCAAATGCTCATTTGCTCCATGTAGAGCTTTAAGGCCATCTATTAGCAATAGTCTTGAAATACCATGTTATATAATATTTTCTTTCCTCAAAAGGACAGCAGAGACACCCAATGCATGATTTTTTAACTGAATGTTTTATTTTATTTGTAGTTATTTTGTATTTAAGTGAAAGAATGTGTAGAATGTGCTTATTTTTATTGTTAAAATTTCATTATTGTTAAAATTTAGAGGTAAATAAAATAACAAAAAAATCCCCCCCCCCCCCAAAAAAAAACTATTATCAGAATGAAATGATATAAGCATTCTGGACCAAAACATTTTTTTTTGAAGAAGTGTAATTTTAATGCGTCGGGTCATTTTGACTCGGCGAGGGAAGGAAGTGTAATTCACACGAGAGGAGAGCAACTAAGCATCGCCTTGTGTTTCAGGGTAATCTTGGAACGTTTTTCATTACTAACGTGAGGATAGTGTGGCATGCCAACATGAACGAGAGCTTCAATGTCAGCATTCCCTATCTGCAAATTGTGAGTGTTTCTTCTGCTTCAAAAAAGTCAAAGAATGAGCCCTCAGTAATGAGTTGTATTTATAAAAACCTTGCTTTCTTTTCTTATCCCTTTGTCTGAAGCGCTCCATAAGGATTAGAGACTCTAAGTTTGGACTAGCTCTTGTGATTGAGAGCTCTCAACAGGTAAGTGTGGACCAGGATCCAGATCTCCAGAAAAAACACCTATAATGACACCAACATTTTTATTTAATGCATAATTATTCTTAAAATTATTATTATTATTTGATTTGGTAAAGAATAAAATAAAGTATTTGTGCACTATTGCTAAATTTTGTATGATTTCTAAAAAAAAAGTATGCATTTATTTAGCAAGGATGCGTTACATTGATGAGCGTTACATTGATGAGTGATATTTATAATGTTACAAGATTTCTATTTCATATAAATGCTGTTCTTTTGAACTTTCTATTCATCAAATAATCCTGAAAAATATGTATCACGTTTTCCATAAAAATATTAAGAAGCACAACTGTTTTCAACATTGATAATAATAAGAAAAGAGTAGCAAATCATCATATTAGAATGATTTCTGAAGGATCATGTGACACTGAAGACTGGAGTAATGATGCTGAAAATTCAGCTTTGCATCACAGGAATAAATTACATTTTAAAATATATTATAATAAAAAAATGTTTAAATTGTAATAATATTTCACAATATTACTGTAATAAATAAAATGCTGCCTTGGTGAGCAAAAGAAACTTCTTTCCAAAAACACTAACCGACCCCAAACATTGGAACTGTTGTTCATGTGGATTTAATTCCCTGGTGTGAACTGAAGGCAACAATTTGTGATTTTTATTTCTTTCATTTCTCAGACAGGAGGATATGTGCTGGGTTTCAAGATCGATCCAATGGACAAGTTACAAGATGCAGTGAAGGAAATCAACTCCTTACACAAAGTGTACTCTGCAAACCCCATTTTTGGAGTGGAATATGAGATGGAAGAAAAGGTAGTAACAAATATTTGTGTTCATGTGTAGTGAAAATATTGAAAACAGTTGTTTTGAAACTGTATTGGTAGTCTATAACAAATATTTGTGTTCATGGTAGTATTGGTAGTCTATACTTCTAACGGGTGCTCTCTGTTTTGCGTTGTATCTAAAACACCATTAGCCGAGGTGCATCTCTGTTACCTATGCCTCCACTTTTCTGTAAATCAAAGGCATATGGCCCATAAATAATATACAAATAATGAGCTTTCTTCTCAGCCTCAGCCTCTGGAGGAGCTGACCGTAGAGCAGCCGCCTGATGACGTGGAGATTGAGCCGGATGAGCACACTGATGCTTTTACCGTGAGTTTTACCTCATATGCTACTCTCAGAGATAATGACGCTCTGCTTTCACCACATAGTGTGTGTGTGTGTGTCTCACATGCTGAAAATAGCTGACGGCTTAAGCCACGACTCACAATGTCCATCCAACACAGACTTTTGTTGCCAGGTATCAACAATGTTTACACAGAGGTCTGATGATTCTGACATTGGAAATGTTCTATTATCTAAGATTTTATTACATATATAATCACTGATTTTTATCTCTTTTTCATCTCAAGGCTTATTTTGCAGATGGAAATAAGGTAAATCTATTGTCTGTCCATCTATCTATCCATCTGTATGTCTGTCTATCCTTTTAAATGACGTATTTTTTTCCTCTCCTTAAGCAACATGATCGTGAGCCGGTGTTTTCTGAAGAGCTGGGTCTGGCTATAGAGAAACTGAAGGATGGATTCACACTACAGGGACTCTGGGAAGTCATGGGCTAAAATGCTCAAGCACTCTGTACAGTTATGTATTTTGGCATTGCATAGTTTGATACATTGTTTACATCCAACATCAAGAATTTTGTAATTAGCAAAATTTGCATTTATTTTCAGAGCATTTATTTGCTATTTGATAATTACATATGTTTACAAATCATATTTGAACCAAGTGTAAGTTAAAAAAAAAAAAGTTATTTTGTATAATATATGAATGTATGCATAGAAATAGAAAAAAATGATATACAGTATGTATATTTGTATATTAGAAATTAACTTTACATGCTAATTTTGCTGTTGTGTTGTAATAAAAGTATGAGAGAATGTGACTGGAAATAGTTTTTTTGTGTTTAAACTGTTTTCCAAAACCTGTTTAAGTGGTTTTGATAGCAGTGGCTTAATCAAACCATCACATTCTGTTTTTAGCTCGGGTTTGACAAAGTCGGGTTCAAAATGTGTTAAAGGAGCTCAACTACTTCACAAATGACCAGAAGCGCTGATAATTGCTCTCTAGCTTCACAGCAGCTGTTGTTTGCTGACCTTTTAGGCAACAAAATGTTAACACGTTTTGTTTTTTACATTTTTATCATGATTTACTCACCTTCATGTTGATCCAAACTTGTGTGCTGTTATTTTTCCTGTGAAACAAAAATGTCAAATTAAACTTATTTCCTACTTCGATGACCCTTTATAGTCTTCCAAGCACCAAAAAGAACACAAAAAAAAAATCATACATTTTATAATACTACTCCATATAGACAGCATGAATAATGACAGAATTTTCATTTTTGGCTGAACTTTTCAAGTTAATCCAGACATGGATTAAGTACAACATGAATGAGTCACAGAAATTTTTGAGAGTCGTACAAATGACGGCACATGCAAAACAAAAGCAATGACACACACCTATATGATTATTTAAAACTCTTTTGGATTCCTGCTAACGTGTCACTCCCAAACACACAATAATTTTCCCTTTACAAAACACCCCTGACCTCTGAGTGTGTCCAAGGTTCACAGTTGTCTTTTTTAGTCTTTGACAGCTGCCTAATGACGGCTCCTGTTTAGTCAGCCTGAATTCTTTCTGACTGCATGAGGGGTCTATATTTAGAGGGGTGGACTTAAATTGCAGGGGGTTTGTGTTGGTGCTGTGTTATTTCAGCCTCTTACACTTGAGACGGCAAGACGAGAGGAAGTACCGCATCCTCTTCGAGACCTGCAAGCTTTGAGATGGAACCAATGAGAATAAAGGATGACCTGAGGCTCTTTCAGAGCACTCTTCTCCAGGATGGGTTAAAGGAACTTCTGAAGGAGAACAAGTTTGTGGATTGTTTTCTAAAGGTTGGAGATCGGAGTCTTCCCTGCCACAAACTCATAATGGCAGCGTGCAGCCCGTACTTCCGAGAGCTGTACTTCACTGAGGACGGGGTTGAGAAGAAAGACTCCAGCAAGGAAGTAGTGCTGGAGAACGTGGATCCTGCCATTATGGAAATGATTGTGCACTATCTCTACTCTGCAGACATCGAAATCACAGATGATAACGTGCAAGACATCTTCGCAGTCGCCAACAGGTTTCAGATCCCATCCGTTTTCACCATTTGCGTCAACTATCTACAAAACAAGCTGTCTTTGGGAAACTGCTTGGCCATCTTCAGAATGGGACTGGTTTTGGACTGCCCACGGCTCGCTGTGTCCGCTAGGGACTTCATAGCGGAGCGTTTTGAGACTTTGTCCAAGGATGAGGACTTTCTTGAGTTCACCGGTCCCGAGCTGTTCGCCATCATCGGGTGCGATTCTCTGAACGTGGAAAAAGAAGAGGTCGTGTACGAGCTCTTGATGAAATGGGTCCGGAAGAACAAGGAGACCCGGGCAATAGCTTTGGGAGATGCCTTCGAGCACATCCGCTTCCGACTTCTGCCGGAGAAATACTTCAAGGAGAAAGTGGAAAAGGATGACATCGTCAAGGCCGACCCTGA
Source organism: Squalius cephalus (assembly GCF_949319135.1). Lineage (NCBI taxonomy): Eukaryota > Metazoa > Chordata > Actinopteri > Cypriniformes > Leuciscidae > Squalius > Squalius cephalus. The sequence goes on from NC_137130.1 coordinate 5,510,956, forward strand.
GCTCCTCAAGAAGCTGAAGATCGTCAATGAGGCTTTTGCTGGAAAACTTCCAAAAATGAAGGAGGGCGCGAAAGGCGAAGGAGAAGAAGGGGAAAATAAATTGCCCGGTTATCTGAATGACAGCAAGCGGTTGGGGATGTTCACCAGGGATCTCATACTGATGATAAATGACACGGCGGCCGTGGCCTATGATGCTAATGAAAACGAATGCTTCCTAGCAGCGATGGCAGAGCAGATCCCGCGAAACCACGTTAGCATTACGTCTAAGAAGAACCTGCTCTACGTTGTGGGAGGGCTGTTTGTGGATGAGGAAGACGAGGATTCACCACTGCAGAGCTATTTCTATCAGGTTAAGACACTCATTTATTGTATAATAGTCGTTTCACAACTGTCTCGTTCTAGTTGTAACAATAATGAAGGTATCTTGCAGGAAATCTAGTTTTTATTTTTTTTACACACAATCAAGAAGAATCGAGATGGGAGTTAGAACTGCTTTTAACCCCGGGTACTTACAAACTCACAGAATATGCACAGGCTCGCCTCATTATATATAAAACATTATATAATATTCATGCAACCATATTAAATATTCATATTCATCAGAGGAAGACCAATAAGAATGTTATTTATCCAATATATATTTTCTGGCCGAATTTTAATAATAATTTTATCCCAGGATTTACAAATGTAGTGCGCAAAATCTATGAAACAATATATATATATATATATATATATATATATATATATATATATATATATTATATATATATAATTTTATAAATGTATATATTTGAATTTATTTTATTTTCATATATTCCAGTTTCATTTTTACGGAAGCGTATTGCATTCACTTGAGGAAAAAAAATCGACTCTGTTTTTCTGAATTAACGAGTTAATTATCTCAGAATTACAAGATGATTTTTCATGGAAAAAAAGTTTTTGCTCTGTTTTTCTGAATTAATGACTTAATTATCTCAGAATTACGAGATCATTTTTCATCAATAAAAAGTTTTTGCTCTGTTTTTCTGAATTAATGACTTAATTATCTCAGAATTATGAGATAATTTTTCATAAAAAAATATTTTATTCTGTTTTTCTGAATTAACGAGTTAATTATCTCAGAATTACGAGATCATTTTTCATGAATAAAAGTTTTTGCTCTGTTTTTCTGAATTATTGAGTTAATTATCTCAGAATTATGAGATAATTAAGTCATTAATTCAGAAAAACAGAGCAAATTTTTTAAAATTAAAAATGATCTCATAATTCTGAGATAATTAACTCGTTAATTCAGAAAAACAGAATAAAATATTTTTTTCATGAAAAATTATCTCGTAATTCTGAGATAATTAACTCATTAATTCAGAAAAACAGAGTAGATTTTTTTCCCTCAAGTGAATGCAATACGCTTCCGTACATTTTAGCTAAAGTTTTAGTATTTTTTTTTTATGTCTATAGTTTAGTATTAGTTATTTCAGTACATCAAGTTAAACTAAAATGAAAATGAGAAATGTTGCCTTAATATTTTATTTGATTTTGTTATTGTTTATTTTATTTCAAAAAACAAAAAAAGGTTTTAGTTTTAGTTCAGAATGACTCTGGATTAACATTTTCTAGTGTGAAAATCCCATTTTTGTGTTCTATAGTGGTTTGGAATGACATGAGGGTTAGTAAATGATGTAACGGTGAACTATTCATTCAATTGCGTGACTTTATATTTCTAGGAATTGGAATTAGGTGGAAAGGCGTTATGTGTCACCAGGGAGAATAGAATGGAAATTATTTACATTTGTAAGTCATTTTAAATCATCCATTTTCTTCAGCTGGACACTCATTCTCCAAACTGGATTGCCCTGCCACCGATGCCATCGCCCAGGTGTCTGTTCGCCATGGGCGAGTTTGAAAACTTCTTGTTTGCAGTTGCTGGTAAAGACCTGCAGACCAGCGAGTCTCTGGACTCAGTGCTGTGTTATGATGTTGAGTAAGTACAACATCTTCTACATTTTCTGCTTCATGCATAAACCAAAAAACGAATTATATTTCGCTGTTCTCGGCAGTAAGATGAAGTGGCTGGAGACCAAAAAACTGCCCTTAAGAATCCACGGTCACAGTGTGATCTCACAGAACGGACTGGTGTACTGCATAGGAGGAAAGACGGATGAAAAGTAAGTCAAATTTGAGTTAAGATGAGCTTAAATACAAAATAAAAGCCTGAGATAAAGTGTCATTGCTTGTTTTGATCTCTGGAATAGTAAAACCATCAACAAGATGTTTGTGTACAACCACAAGAAGTCCGAATGGAAAGAGCTGGCAGCCATGAAGACACCCAGGTCCATGTTTGGAGTGGCCGTCCACAAAGGAAAGATCATTGTGGTTGGAGGAGTCAATGAAGATGGCCTTTTAGCCTCTTGTGAAGCGTATGACTTTTCAACAAACAAGTACGTATTAATAGTTGTTTTTATTGATATTTAATCCTGAAACACATTTTTAAAAAGGCTTAAAGATGCACTAAATTAAAGCTAAAGTTAGCCAGTGCTCAGTGAAGGATTAAAAGTTAGCTTGCAATTTTTTTTCATCTATATTTTGAAATACTGACATTATCTGTAAACCCTAACGCTCAAAATAATGAATTGGTTTGAGTAGGACAAACTTAAATTAAACTAATTAGTTCAGTCAAATTAACTTTTATGAGTATTTAGCACTTTCTTTTTCTTTAAAGTTCACAGAACTGATATATTTTAAGTAAACTGAACTGTTTCATTGTTTTGAGTTTTATGAAATTATTTATTTTAATTTAAACAAACTTAAGTTTAACTGAAACGGCTGGGATGTCTATTTCCCAGCATGCTTTGCCGATGGCACTTGAATGGGAGAGTAAATGCTAAAATTAAGTGTAATATAATGTTTGTTTTTTTGTGCAAGATTAATGTTAAGTGGGAGATTAAGTATTGATTAATGTTTTGTTCTGCTAATTTAGAAGAATTTCTGTTAATGTTGGTTTTAGGATAGTTACCATCATGGTGACGAGTGGTGCATGCGTCTTGATTTGAGAGCAAATAAAAATTTTATATTGTTGCACTCATGCAGCAAGTGCTGTATAACATACTATTGTTAGCATGATAACATAATAGTATGTTAACAAACTAGCCTGTTAAAACTATAAGTTAATACTAAGGAAAGTGTTCACATTGAGATTACATGAAGGTTTTAAGTTAAATGTATGAAATAGTGTACTCTGATTTTAATTGTTCTTAACTTGAAATGTTTAAGTACAAACTTAAAATCTGCCAGTTCTGCTTACTTAAACTTTGAATTTCAAAACTTAAAAAAATTGAGGCAATCGATTGCCTTAAATTTTTTGAGTTCTGCTAACTTATTCGGGTTTACAGTCATAACATTTAACACCTCAAAACATTACAGAATTCTGCAAATCTATTGATAACACTTTCTGATTTGAGCCATTGTTTTCCCTCCAAAATAAAGTCACTTCCTGGAGGATGATGTGGAACTGGCTTTTGTTAAAGTGATATTACATCGATTGACAGGATTGAAAAATAAAATCCCAGCCAACAATTTTTGGTTTCGAGAACGTTCCCTGAATGTTAGTTTTTGGTTCCCAAAACGTAATTTTTTTTTAAGGGTTGTTTTTGGGCTAGAAAGGAAAGTTTTCTTAACAGAAATAGAACGTTAGTTTCTGGTTACTTGACATTACTTTAATGTTCTCCTAACGTTATTCTAACGTTCTCAGGTATTCCCCTAATCTCTTTACTCCGATATCATTACCTCGCTGTAACCTTATTTAACGGGTATTAAATAATAACCTAAAAATAACCATTAGGGGACGTTCTGTATAAGTTATTTTTAGGTTTTTTAAAAATAACCCTCCTGTGATGTTCTGGGAACATTATTTTGTGTTTGCCCAAAAAAAAAAAAAAAAAAAACACTAAAAAGAACATTCCTAGAACGTTATTATTTGGTTCTCAAAAAAATAAAATAAAAAGCGAAACCAAACGGGAACCAAATACTAACATTAGGGGAACGTTCTGTTTGCTGGGATTAGAGGGCAAACCTATAAAATGGTCACCAATTAAAACAATATTTCCAAGAAAACATGTTTTATTTGAAAAAAAAAAAAAATTATTAAAGAGGTGAATAACAATAACAAAAATGAGTAGTTAAATTATTTAAAAGGTTTGAGATATTGTGGCATTTATCTTATGGGATATAGCAGATGTTATCCTCTACAAATCTATCAGAATCAGTTAAAACCATGTTGTTTTCCCCAATAGATGGGAGGCGTTCCCTGAGTTTTCTCAGGAGAGAAGCTCTGTGAATGTGGTCAGTTCTGCCGGAGTGCTGTACGTGGTGGGTGGATTCACTGTGAAGGAGAACGATGACAAACAGTGCATCCCGTCAGAAATCACAGACATCTGGCAGTAAGTGTTCTTCTGACACACATCTCATCTTTAAAGGAACAGTTCACCCAAAGAATGCGCGTACGGCCGTTGCCAGAAGCTGGCGATTATAGTTGAATTAAACCCATTGCTTCTCTTCGCATTTATTAACCCACTGGAGTCGTATAGATTTATTTTATGATGGATGCTGTTTTTGGAGCTTCAAAAACTTGTGTGCTATTCAATGCCATTACAAAGCTGGGAAGATACAGGATATTATTTATTATAATAATAACTCTGATTGTGTTCGTCTGAAAGAATAAAGTCATATACAGCTAGTTGGGATAATTTTCACTTTTGAGTGAACTATTCCTTTAAGCCTTCCTTCATACTGTTCAAAAGTTTGGGTTCAGCAAGATTTTGTTTTCTCTTTTATTCAACAAGTACACACTGAATTGATCAAAAGTGACAGTAAAGATATTTATAATGCTACAAAAGATTTCTAATTCGAATAAATAGTGTTCTTTTGAAAGTTCTATTCAAATTAATTGTATCCTGTTTTCCACAAAATTAAGCAGCACAACATTGACAATAATCAGATATGTTTCTTGAGCAGCAAATCATCATATTAGAATGATTTCTGAAGGATCATGTGACACTGAAGACTGGAGTAATGATGCTGAAAATTCAGCTTTGATCACAGATATAAATGAGATTTTAAAAGATATTCAAATAGAAAATAGCCTTGGTGAGCATAATAAATGACCCCCAAACTTTTAAACGGTACTGTAAAATGTTTAAAATCACAAAAATTATGATTTAATTAAACAAGTTTATTTAAACTTTTATCTGGTAATGAATCATTCTAACTGGGACTAAATCTAAAACCGCTCTTTTTTTGACAGGTATGAGGAGGACAAGAAACAGTGGGCTGGAATGATACAGGAGATGCGATATGCTGCCGGCGCCTCTTGTGTTTCTATGAGACTAAATTCAGCAAAGATGCCTAAACTTTAAAAACATCATCACTGTCATTGATTGTATCCAATAACAAACTGTAACTATATTTTAAAGTAGCATAAACCACACAAAACTTATAGTCCCCTACTCACATACAGTGAAAACATGGCTTGCCGGAAAATTGTCAATGGCAGGGAAAGAGTTAATGCACATTCCCAGTCTTTATATGTTTTAATCAAAATGTAACAAAATGTTCCTTTTAGGCTGACATTACAAATCATCCATCACTCTTCATAACGGAGGTAAAATGGTAGCAAATGGTATTTCATGTTGACCTTCAACATAAAAATGACCTATGATTTATATTAATGTTGGGTTCTGTTGTAAATGTGGTGAAGTTGAGGAAAACATCGGATGTCAAAATTAAATTTACTTTATTTTTTTCCATATACATCTCTTTTATATAAAATGCATAATAAATACACATTTAAAGGCAAACAGGTAAGCATTTCTACTTTGTTAATGAAAATAGTGACATGGAGTCATTTAGAAAAAAATGAGCAATTCATATAACTTTGCAGTGCTATCTTGCAGCTCTAATGAAGGATAACCTGAAGTACAATCCATAGTGTCTCCCGCTGATTGCACAACATCCAGTTTAGATAATGTCTCAGGGCAACTCTGTAAATATCTTCTTCCTCAGATATTCTTTCCATGCCTCTTCTGTGGAAAGCTCCATTGAGTTCCATTCAAAGTGGGGAATCTGTAGAAATGCATATTATCAGCTAAAACACACTTTTATCAAGTATGTGTGTCAAATATTATATCTTTCTACTGACCTGTAATACTTGATATCCTAAAATCTCAAGATGTCTTTTCTTCATCATGGCCTCCCCTTTCATGTGCCGGGAATTTTTGCAGAAGGATTTGGAGTCCAAGAAATCCAAGGCAATGCTAGACGGATGAAGGAGCAGGGAGAATTATATGTGACCCTGGACCATAAAACCAGTCACATGTCCATTTGTGGCAATAGCCAACAATACATTGTATGGGTCAAAATTATCGATTTTTCTTTTACGCCAAAAATCATTAGGATATTAAGATCATGTTCCATGAAGATATTTAGTAAATTTCCTACCGTAAATATATAAAACATTTATTTTTGTGAGTGAATGCAGCACAATCGTGCACATAAATGGACAACTTTAAAGGAGATTTTCTCAATGTTTAGATTTTTTTGCACCCTCAGATTCCAGATTTTCAATAGTTGTATCTCGGCCAAATATTGTCTTATCCTAACAAACCACACATCAATGGAAAGCTTATTTATTCAGCTTTCATATGATGTATACAGTACATCTCAATTTAAAAAAATTGACCCATGTGACTGGTTTTGTGGTCGAGGGTCACATATTCCGTCTGAATATTACGTGTAGTTTTGCACATTGAAGCATAACATACCGGCGAGCTCCTGGCGGCAGCTCCGTCCTCTCTATGTCTGCCGACACAGACTGCCAGTGAACGTTTCCGTTCTCGCTGACCTGCAGCCGACTCGGCTCGCTGTACGGTACCGGCTGAAGATGACGATCCAGGACAAGTTCAAAATCTGATGACAAAAACATGACAGTTTTCATGAGCCTACAGAGACAGCAATGCTGTATCTAGGACTGTCATCCTGTACCACTGTATGTCTGCAAATGTTTTTTAGTCAATGACATATTACAATGGATCGGAGAGTAAATCAATTCAACTCATAGTATTTAATGGTACATAACACCCCACAACTAGACAAATCATACTGACAGGTAAAATACTGACAAGATAATGCTTAAGCATGGAAATAACATGGATAACATATATATATATATATATATATATATATATATATATATATATATATATATATATATATATATATATATATATATAAGATAGATAGATAGATAGATAACAATAAAAAAAAAATATATATATATATATATATATATATAAAATAAAACATAACATTTTATAACATAAAACAGAATGAAATATAAAATAAAAAATGTAAATAAAAAACGTTTTTCAGTTAAAATAGATGTTGGACCTTAAACCTTTATATTCATAAAAGCCAAAAGCAATGCCCGGATTTGTTTCAATTAAAGTTAAATTAAACCATCAAAGGATGGGGAAAATATTTTATATTTTTAAAATATTTTAAATATGAGACAAAGAACAAAATACTAAACTTGGTTAAGGTACAATCTGACAAAAAATATATTTGGTAGAAAAGGATAACTAACTACAGCTACAGGTTTTATTTTTAGCCACAAAAAACCCCATAGAAAAACAAAAAGCTCACAGGAAAAAGCATTCATAATCAGTTATTAATATTCTATTGGTTCTCTCTTGTTTTTGAATGTGTTCATAATTACTGTGTATGACAACCTAGCCAAATATTAACTCTGCAATTTGGCACGTTTCATTGCGTTATTATTACAAATCAAACAATTGACCCCAAGGACAACTACTCAATATGCTTACAAAATCTGCAACAATTTCTTAATACTATCTGAATAAAGGGTGAAGATGTCAATTGTATTGAGCAGATATTGATATATATATATATACACACACACACACATACTGTATATATATATATATATATATCAACAATGTTAGGAATAAATAATGTGGACTATTTTACTTGTAACGCTAGTTTAAAACTCACCGACAGTATAGAAGTATGGAGTCAGCACTCCGACTTTAGCACAGTTGATCCCACCCAGGACGTCTCCGAGCATCTTATGGATCTGCTGCTGAATTGGACTAATGGAGCTGTTGGCTGCAGTCAGAAAAACATTCTTCAATTATTTGAAAAATGTAGTTCTTACATTAAACATTTCAATCTATTTGACTACAATTATGCTTTCTTAAAAAAAAAAAAAAAAAAAAAAAAAAAAGGTTATTTCAAAGTACATAAATATTGATATATACACTGTTCAAAGGTTTGGGGTCAGTACATTTTTTTAAAAAGAAATTAATATTTGTTTCCAGCAAGGAAGCATTAAACTGCATCATGGTTTACACAAAAAATATGAAGCAGTTTTTAACATTAGTAATTATCAGAAATGTTTCTTGAGCAGCAAATCATCCTATTAGAATGATTTCTGAAGACACTGAAGACTAGAGTAGAGATGCTGATAATTCAGCTTTGCATCGCAGGAATAAATTATATTTTAAAATATATTAAAATAGAAAACAGTTATTTTCAATTGTAATAATATTTTACAATATTACTGTTTTTCCTGTATTTTTGATCAAATAAATGCAGCCTTGGTAAACATAAGAGATTTATTTAAAAAATATATATTTTTAAATCTTACTGACCCCAAACTTTTGAACAGTAGTGTACAAATCTTATCAAATGGTTAAAATTATTGAAATAATTATTTTATCTACATGGAACAGCCATTATTAATATTAATGTGTACAAAGCACAAATGCTTTCAGACAAGAACTGCTCTCCAATTCTAGCATTTCTACAATCCAATTCTAGTCCGGATCTCCAGATGGATCTCCGGTGTGCTCACCTCTCTTCTGCAGCCGTTTACAGTAGCGCTCATGAAACCAGGGCACCTGGAACTCAGGACACTCCAGACACACGGCCCGATTCAGCTCCATGAGACGCAGACGTATGCGCATGTTCAGAGCATCCGGCAAAGCTGTCAGCAGCGGGGAAAAACACACACACTTGTAAAGTTTCATGAGTGACAACCACATTTAAATACGGGAGTCCCCTAAGCTATCGTTCTGTGTGTGTATTAGGCAGACGGTAAACATATTCCAACCATTAGTTTTCAGTACAGGTCTTTCGGTTTGGTACGCGTGTGTTGTTTTAAAGGGATAGTTCGGCCAAAAATGATATTAAACCCATGATTTGCTCACCCTCAAGCCACTCGAGATGCATATGTCAATCATTTTTCAGACGAACACATTTTCAGTTATTTTAGAAAATGTCTTAGATCTTTCAGTGGTTATAATGTCAAGTTATGGGGTCCACCTCCTTCAAGTCCCAAAAATGTGCATGCATCCTTCACAAAAGTAATCCATCCGGCTCCAGGGGGATAAACGAAGGCCTTCTGAGGGTAATCTGTGCGGTTTTGTCGTAACAACGGTCCGGTGTCGTGCCGAATTTTGACTCCTGCTAAATTATTACCCCCCTAGTATTGGTAGGTTTAGGATTAGTTGTGGGGGTGGGGTTAGGATTAGGCAATCAGGTCTGACTTCAACAAGGGGGGTAATAATTTGGCAGGGAGTCGAAATTCGGCACAACACCGGCAATGGCCTACGTCATACACCGGCATCCATCTCCCGTGAACGTGCGAGTCGACCGTTGCCGGAAGCCAGTTATTTTCATTTATAAAGTTTTAAATATGTATATTTTTATGACAAAACCGCACGGATTACCCTCAGAAGGCCTTCGTTTATCCCCCTGGAGCCGGATGGATTACTTTTGGAGCCGGATGGTCTACAACCTCCCTGTCTCTCTCTTGAAACCAACACGGAAGTGAATTAAACGGCAATTCATCATCTGGCCACTTGAGGCTGGGTGCAGAAGTGAGTCAAATCTGCATCTCCCCCATGTTAAAATGCCCAACTTTACAGCAGAAAAAAACGCGTTTACAGCCTGGAGCAAAAAGTGGCTTTGGTCTATATAGCTTATTTTTCCCTTCATGACAACTGTGAGGGGGGTGAATTTTTCAATATCGTTTCAATATCGGGGTCAATATCGTTTATATCAGTAATCTTTGATGTTGTGAACACAGGTTGTTCATATCACAGCTCAGACAGAGCCGTTGAGCTCGGGAAAGCAGCAGTTTCCTCCTAATCTCCAACTGTGTTTTCTACTAATTTCCGCCATATGGCTTTAAAATACAGCCTTCTGTGCAGAATTCAAATGAGACGTTTTCTGGTCCGTGCCGACTCGCGCATACGATCCGCTCTGTGCTGCCGTGTCTCTGGACCAGAGCAGACTGTGTGTGCGCTGCGGAGGTTCACATGACACTAACGTGAAACCAGACTTCATTCGCCCCAATGGAAAGCATATTTACACTGTCTGAATCGTTCCCTATCCCCTATATAGTGCACTATGTGCCATTCACCATGTAGAAAATAGTAAATGTGTGAACAAGTGACCGATTTTAACCGCAGCTTCAGCGTCTATTTATAATGTAAGGCGGCGGGACGCACTAGATTCTAGAGAGCATTTGATTGGACAGAAAATCTGATGAGAAGCTGAAGTGCAGAGTGATGATTTCATCCAAATCATTGATCCATATTGGCAGAAGTGAGAGATTGTACGTTTTGAATGCTTATATCTCCTAAATGTGAATTTTGTCATTGTTTTGGAGCACACAAACTCATAGATAACAGTAAAACTAACATATTCATACTAAAAGCCAAAAAACTTTCATTTTGATTTCATGGGAAGGGAACCCTAATGATAAAAAAAAAACATGGTTTGTTTTCCCCCCTGCTGGACTGAAAATGTATCGAACCATGACTTCAAAACCGACTTATGTACCGAACCATCATTTTCTTGTACCGTTACACCCATACTGTGTACGGAACACTGAGGCCGGTTTCACAAAGATAGACTTTGACTATGGCTTAGATATAGTAGATAGTCAGACTTCAGATAGACATCTAAATCAGACCGTTGCACAAAGCACTTAAAGACTCTGACTATCTTAAGTAGGACTACAATGCAATGCATTCTGGGTAAAATAAGACACTTTTCAAAACAAAAAACATGGCGGATCGAGTAAGCGCATTCAATCGCTCTGTGCAGTTTACCACAGCGGAAAATATGTGTTTGTTGGAGGAGTATAACAGTTACAAGGACATTTTACATGGGAAATTTAGCGGAGAATGTAGTAACAAGAAGAAATGAGCCATTTTCCCTTTTCTTTTGGCTGTTTGTAATGTAACTGATTGTTACTGCTGGTTGCCAAGGTAACAGAGTCTTAGACCTAAGTTAGCCTGGGGGTAAGGTGTCTAATTTTGGTCTAAATTAAGTCAGTCTTTATTTTTGTGAAACAGTCTAACTTGTATTAAAATAGTCTACATGAGCAAATTTTAGACTTGTCTAACACTATAGACCGGTCTAAAATAGCTTTGTGAAACCGGCCCCTGGACTCACTCCCAACACTGTTTTGTGGGAGTGGCCAAATATGCAGATGTCTCTTTCAGACCTTCAAGATACATTAATCATATAATTGTTTACATTATATAATCTCAAAAATACACATACTTTCCAGATGGGCATCCAACTTTGCAAGAAAGTCCACGTTGAAGATCTCTCTGATCACTTCCTCAGGGAAATAATCAGCCATAGCCAGTGCGTACGCCAAGAGAACCAGCAGGTGAGGGTCAAAGGAACCTGTTTCAAATCAGCAGGAACAGGTTCGAATTTGTGTCTTAAAGTTTAGAAACAACTCATTTATTGATGCACAGCGGAAGGATCTTACTAATATATGGAGTGAAATGTCGAATGCAGGCATCAAAAAACTCCTCCACCATCGGTGGGTCATAATTTAGCACAGCAAAAGGCAGCAAAGTGGCGTATGTTGCAGAGTAATGAATCTGTTTGGAAGAGACAGACATACACTTGTTTTATAACAGATGGTTCTGATGTATTTTGCATATTAATAACAAGAGAAAATGTTTCTTGAGCAACAAATCAGCATTTGATTTCTGAAGGATCATGTAACACTGAAGACTGGAGGAATGATGCTGAATAAATTACATTTTAAAATATATTAAAATTGTAATAATATATCAAAATATTAGCATTTTTACTGTGTTTTTGATCAAATAAATGCAGCCGTGGTGAACATAAGGGACTTCTTTCAAAAACGTTTTGAAAAAATCATACCGACCCCAAACTTTTGTACAGCAGTTTATGTATATCATCAAATGACTAATGAAAATATTGAAATAATATTTTTCGCTATATTTTGTGTGGTAAACAATGGCTTCAAAAGAAACATTTAATGGCTTAACAACCTCAGAGCTCATTGCAGATCTGTCCTGAAATCTTTATATGTTATATGTATTTTTCTCTATGGGGGAAATTAATGATATTTCTGAAGAACACTGTACAAAATAAATTTTCAGCACCAGAAATTTGAATAATACTTACATTTGGTGACATCTGTTGTTATTGTTAACTAAAACTATAAAAAATAATTTTAGTTAATTGAAATAAAGCTGACATAAAATAAAATATAAACAATAGATGAAAAACTTAAACTTTTAAACTTTTCAGAAAACTACAAAAATACATAAACAATACTAAAACAAAATTATTAAATAATAATAAATAATAATAATTAATAATAAATCAACTTATACACTGGCGGTCAAAAGTTTGAAATAACGATTTTTTTATGTTTTTCAAAAATGTCTCTTAAGTTCACCAAAGCTGCATTTACTGATCGAAATACAGTAAAAAGAGTAATATTGTGAAATATTACAATTTAAAATAACTTTTCTGTTTTAAAATAATTTAACTATTAACTATAATTTAACTATTATAACTATTAAAAATCCTTTTAGTTAATTGAAATAAAGCTGAAATAAAATATAAACAATAGATGAAAATATTAATATATACTAATAATACATAAACAATACTAAAACAAAATTATAAAAAAAAAAAATAATTATTAACCATATATACATTCTATAAGTTAACCTCATATAACCTTAATAATAAATCTACTCATACACACTGGTGTCAAAAGTTTGGAATAATGATTTCTTTATGTTTTTCAAAAATGTCTCTTAAGTTCACCAAAAATGCATTTACTTGATCGAAATACAGTAAAACAGTAATATTGTGAAATATTATTACAATTTAAAATAACTGTTTTCTGTTTTAAAATAATTTAAAAGGTAATTTATTCTTCTGGTGCAAAGCTGAATTTTCAGCATCATTACTCCAGTCTTCAGTGTCACATGATCCTTCAGAAATCATTTTAATATGCGGATTCGCTACTCAAGAAACATTTCTTATTATTATCAATGTTGAAAACAGTTGTGGAGCTTAAAATGTTAGTGGAAACCGTGATACACTACCATTTAATAGATTGGGGTAAAAAAAATGTGTTTTTTTTTTTTCAAAAACTTTTTTTCAACAAGAGAGCATTAAAGGAGAACTCCGGTCAATTTTAACATTGAGCTCATTTTTTTGTACATTTGGAGTGCTGTCAATACAGAGAACAACGACAAAAATCGGTGTTGCCTACACCGTGTTATCCTCTTTTTAAAATTTGCACCCTGTTGACTTCAATGGGGCAAGTTTTAAACCTGCTTTTATCCTCTTAACATCCTTGATGTGTCATTACAAGTGCACAGGTCATGTGAGTGATTCCTTCAGAGTGAACACGGGTCAATCTGACTGCAGTAGATGTGAAAGATATGAATAAAAATGATGTTTATTCAGCCAGCGCACATACCTGTATTTACATCCTGTTTTCGGTCGAAGTCCACAGTAGTCGATTGTCGAGTTCACGCGCATGATCATAGGTACTAAACCAATGCGTGTGAACTCGACAATCGAGTGGACTTACTATGGACTTTGACCGAAAACAGGATGTAAATACAGGTATGAGCGCTGGCTAAATAAATATCATTTTTATTAATATCTTTCACATCTACTGCAGTCAGATTGACCCGTGTTCACTCTGAAGGAATCACTCACATGACCTGTGCACTTGTAATGACACATCAAGGATGTAAAGAGGCTAAAAGCAGGTTTAAAACTTGCCCCATTGAAGTCAACAGGGTGCAAATTTTAAAAAGAGGATAACACGGTGTAGGCAACACCGATTTTTGTCGTTGTTCTCTGTATTGACAGCACTCCAAATGTACAAAAAAATGAGCTCAATGTTAAAATTGACCGGAGTTCTCCTTTAAATTGATTCAAGTGAAAATGCATTCAAACACCACTTGAAATGACTCCCACCTTGTCTATATTTCCAATCGTCACACTAGCGATACGGTCCAGCAGCGCGGCACAGAAGTAGTTAGTCCTGGTCAGGTAAACGGCCACCTCATGCACATTAGTCCAGGATATCTGGTGAAGCAGTCTCTGCAAGGTGACCATAGACTCCTCCAGCAGCATCTCATCAAACCACTCCCCCGACAAGTACTTCACTTCCTCCAGCACCACATCCACATGCTCCAGCTTGTGCAGCCGCTCGTGCGCGCAGCGGTTCAGGGTCTGCAGCAGGCGGACGTACTTGCTGGGGGTGTTGTGCTGGTACGAGGGGTCGTTGCGAATCCACTTGGCGACGACGATGGCGTAAGTGTTGAGGTTGTTTAGGTTGCACTGCGGGAGCACGGCTTCCACACGGGAAAGGACGCCCTCGTCGAGATGCCGAGAAGGAAGCATGGACAGAACCCTAGTTAGCATGGTCACCTCGTACGGGTACACACTGCCCTGCTGGAAACTAGGAGTGACAATCAAAGACAGAAAAACAATATTGGTTAAATGTGTTAAATAAGATCATTTAATTGTGTTAACCCTTTATATTAATATTAAATGATGCATTAACTAAAATTAAGTAACAATGAGCAATATTACTTAATAGTAAAACGTTTTTTTTTTTATATTAGCTAATAAAATACAATTGTTCAACTAATGGTAATAGATACAACATTTGATTAAAAATTATTAAATGTTGAAAATAGTATTAATAAATTCTGTAGAATGATTCTTCATTGTTAGTTCATGTTAAATAATTTAGTTAACAAATGTTAAAAGTGTTACCTGTAGAGTCAATCACTCCATTTTTTTAAAGAAGTTTTATTCGACAAGGAGGCATTTATAATATTACAAAAGTTAAATGCTGTTCTTTTGAACTTTCTGTTCATCAAAGAATCTTGATTTTTTTTTTATCACAGTTTCCAAAGAAATATAAACCAGCACAACTGTTTTCAACATTGATAATAATAATAAATATGTCTTGAGCATCAAATCAGTATATTAGAATGATTTCTGAAGGATCATGTGACACTGAAGACTGGAGTAATGATGCTGAAAATTCAGTTTTGCATCACAGGAATAAATGACATTTTACAAGATACATTAATTGTAATAATATTTCACAATATTATCCTTTTTACTGTTTTTTTATTTTTGATCAGATTATTTTATATGCATAAGAGGCTTCTTTGAAAAACATTTAAAAAAATCTTAACGCAGTGTAAATAACAGCATACAGGTTCAAAACAAAATGAGGAGTAAATAATGTGAGAATTTGACATTCTGTGTGAACTATCCCTTTAATTATAAGACTCTGAGACAGCTCTCTGGTTTTTGGAAACACTCACTGCAACAGTTTGGCTTTCAGTCTGGAGAAGATCTCGGGATTCTGGCAGTGGAGCAGGATGAGATTTTGAGTAATTCGAGCGATTTCCACAGGACGATATGTCTCCAGATTCTTGAAGAGTATTGCTGCCATCCTATCAGAAAAGACATGGGAAGGTCTTCAATTCAATTCAACTTTATTCCCGGACTCGTGGTCCAATATAGATACAAGAGACACACACACACCAAATAAAAAGAAACAACAATTTAAATAGGCATTTTAAAAAGACAGCTGTACCAGTGCCTCCACAGCTTGGACTGATAGCGGACTGCACTAAATCTAATATTTGTTAGTGACATAATTATTTCATTCTCAGATTTATTTAACCTACAGATAGAGCTATACATTAACTTTCGCAAAGTTGCTTGTAGAGTGTGACAAAACATTTCACTCGCACTTGTCCATCTTGGTCACTTTAAAAGCAGACGACAAGCATCATTGTAGGCCACTTGCAGCCTTTGCAGACTGGCTTTTTTATAGTTAGTTAGTTTAGAAGACCAAACCCAACAAATGAAAATCAGGTTGATGTCAGAATCCAACGCCAGATTGACGTTAATCTCCAACGTTGGACATGCGTTGTCTTGTGGTTGAAAATGAAAATCAGGTTCTGACGTCAACCCGACTTTCATTTCCAACCAAAATCCAACGTCTGTCCGACGCTGATGTCAAACCAGAATATGTGAAATAATCAATAGGTCTAAGGTTAAGAAGTTCAAATATTGTTTTAATGAAGTTATGAACCTTATACATAAATGCACAGTTGACGTCAAAGTTATTTTGTGATGTACTCACAGCGAAGCTATTTTACTTTCTTTGCTTAGGGGTAAAAACAAGTCTGAAATACCTTTGTGTATTGTGTGTGTGTGTGTGTGTGTGTGTAAATTATACACAATATAGTTTAAAAGTTTAGGGTCATTAAGATTATTTTGATGTGATGCAAAGCTGGATTTCAGCATCATTACTCCAACTTTTATAACAATGTAAAGCCCCTTTCACACAGCGCGACGATCCCGGCAAATTTCCAGAACGCCTTCTGTGTGAACGCAAACACGACCCGGGATTGATGCCGGCATCGGTGCCGGGTTGGGGACCTAGTAACATTGCCGTGTTTATGCGCAAGTTTATGATCGAATCAGAGAAAAAAATGCACAAGCGTGGTTTCTCGAGAGAGAAATCACAGCTCATAAGCAAACTTAAGACGCTGCTGAGACATTACAAATGACATCGATGTCACGTGTCTTTACGGGTTGTGTGTCACTGGCAGTGTGAATGAACCAAAATCAAACGAAACCGGGTCAAATCCCGGGTCACTTTATCCGTGTATTTTCCGGAATCTCTGTGTGAAAGGGGCTTAAATGTCTTTACTGTCACTTTTGATCAATTTCATGCATCCTTACTGAAAAAAAATATTAATTTCTTCTTCTTTTTTTAACTGACCCCAAACTTTTGAACAGTAGTGTAAAAAAAAAAAAATTATTATCACATTTTTTTTTATTATTGCAGAGACAAAAAATTTAATGATTTCACCGACCCCTAACTGTGATATGTCTATTAAGTTCTGACATGTGGATGTAATGCAGATAACTCGTCTTACTTGTTTATCAACTGAAGGTTCCTGCATTGCATCTCCTCCATTGACTCCAACACTCCTAAAGCCTGCTGGGGATTCAGCTCATCAGCCAATAGCAGCGCAGTACTCTCTAACCTGCAAGACCAATCAAACCAATCAAAACATACAGCGGAAATTCATCTCAGAACTGATTGGTCTGGTGGTTCATGGCTTAAAACACTTTGATTCAAATCCCTATGGAAAAAACAGTCCCTGTTGCACTCTATTATACAGAGATGAGGTCAAAAGTCAGAGGAATTGGTCTGAACAACATATGAACATATGAGAAATAAAGTCAGAAATACTGTAAACTAGCATTTGCACAGATAAAAAGTCGCAATTACCTTCTTTATTTTTTATTCCATGGCAGGAACAAGCTTCCATAGTACAGTATATAAATGACACTAAAATAGCACTGATATAAAACAAAAGTACGTAAATAAAAGAATAAGGGATGCTTTCCCTTACTCACCCCTCTCTGACACCTTGTCCTGCCATTGGTCCAAGAGAAGCGAAGAGTTTGGTGAAAGTGGCAGGATCAGTGCTTGTGTCCACCAGCTCCATGAGTCTCTGTCTCGCAGCCACTCTGAAATCAGAGTTATTGTACTGCAATGACTGATACATTCCCAACGTGATATTGATGTGCTCTGCGTCCAGATGGGCCACGTTCTGCACGAGAAGCTGGTTGCATTTCTCCAGGAGAGGTAGGTGGATATATTTGACGTTTCGGAGGAACTGCACCACCCTTCTGGGGTTGTTGAATTGAAACGGGTCCATTTTGTCCAGAAGGGTGTCCGCTTTTGTAAGCAGCGCGTCCCGCAGTTGTGGCGACACCAGGGCAAAAATACTGATCATCAAGGGTGTGAGCACTCTGTAAGGAGGACATGTGTAAATACACTTATTTTCGGGTGCACTATGGCAAGCCGTTTTAGCTTAAATTGTACCCAGCGTTACTCGTCGTAATTGCATTTTTACTAGTAAGAATTAAATTTGAGAGCTCTACAACTCAATTCTTACTAGTAGCAATTACAATTAGAGAGCTCTCTTATTCAATTATTACTAGTAAGAATTACATTTACAGAGCTCTCTAATTCAATTCTTACTAGTAACAATTCCAATTAGAGAGCTCTACAAATGAATTGTTACTAGTAAAAAAATGAATTAAAGATATGAATAATTGCAGAGCTCTGTAATTGAATTAAAGAGCTCTGCAATTGCATTCTTACTAGTAACAATTCAATTGTAGAGCTCCGTAATTAAAAATGAATGGAAGTCAATGGAGACATATGGCTAGTAAAAATTCATTTGTAGAGCTCTCTAATTGTAATTGTTACTAGTAAGAATTGAATTAGAGAGCTTTGTAATTGTAATTCTTACTAGTAATAATTGAATAAGAGAGCTCTCTAATTGGAAATGCTACTAGAAATGAATTGTAGAGCTCTCTAATTGAATTCTTACTAGTAAAAATGCAATTATGACGAGTAACGCTGGGTACAATTTAAGCTAAAACGGCTTGCCATAGTGCACTACACCTTTAAGGTGTTTGATGGTTAAAAACACACCTGGCGTCTTGAATGGAGTCCAGTCTCTGACTCACTATGTGAGTAATCTGCCCCATCAGAGGGCTGTGCTGCAGGAACTGATCACTCAGGCAAACCGCAAACTTTGAAAGTGTTTTCATCTGGAATCTGTGAAGCACAGAAAGCAAACTTTTATGGGGCGAATCATGGGTGCTGGTGGACTGTGCAACAGGACATTGAATGTTGCTGCTCATTTGCATAGAATTAAACTTTTTTTAAACTTTGTTGCTGCAGCACTTACAGTATCCACATCACATCTGCATTAGAGTACAACAACTGATTTTTAACAATAGCTCGTAAATCTTTAAAGACAGACTTACTGTGAGCTACAAGGCTGTTAGTCAATGGTATAAGCTATGCTGCATTTTTTCCAACTTATTTTTTAATTAATCATTTTTAACAGCAGAATTCCTGGTATAAAACTATATGATTCTGCAGAAGTCTCCACCAATCAGAGGACTGAAACAGCAAATCATACCAAAATAACTATTTAGCGCCCACCCAGTCAGTCTTCCCTATGATCGTGTGTGTGTGTGTGTGTGTGTGTGTGTGTATATATATTTTGCAGGGTCTGCAAAATGTTAATTAATATAAGAAAATAAGAGGATCATACAAAATGCACGTTATTTTGCATAAAAGATGTTTACATATAGTCCACAAAGTTGACATGTTAGTCATGTAATTATAATATATATATATTACAATCAACACCTCTAAATCAGTTGTTTATTTTAACTATTTATTTATTTTAATTATGTAATTTGCAATGACAGTCTTGTATCTTTGTCTTTCTGTCCAATTTTAAAAAATACTTTTTTGCCTGAAATCAAAGTTTGAAATGTTGTGGTTCACCTCCTAGCTGGATGTTTTGGGTCATCATGGCTTATTTAACAAAGACTTTTTAAAATTCCTATGGAAAAAGAATGAATGGGAAAAATACTTCCAGAACCAAGGCACTTCCAATCATGCCATTGGCAATCACCAAACTCTCACTGAAGTGGTTGCAGTTATGAGATGTTTCATGTACCTCTCCAGTCGGGTCCAAGCCTCTGTCACCAAGTGCTGCACAAGAGAGTCGTGATGTTCTACTTTAAGCCTGCAAAACAAGACCAATGCAATCAAAATATGGCTATATTCCCACAAATAATTAATTAAGACACTATATTTACATTGTAGTTTTGACAATGGCTCTGTTCCAGAACCTACATAGATGAAAATAGAACTGCAATAGAACCTTCATAAGCGACCGAATGCTTAGAAAACTTTTTGATTCATAAGTGAGTTTGGTGTTAGCATGTTGCAAAATTAATGACACAACACTTTAAGCATAAAATACATTGCATACAATAATACTGGTTAAAAAAAAAAATGTAATCAGAATTTATTCTGATCAACATTTCTCTACATTTGTCTGCTACGTTAAAATAACTTTTTCTGTCCAATGCAATGCATCACAGTATTAATAATATTTCAAATTATTTTGTTTTTGCTGCTTTATATTTGTGAGGAAATTTTTTTAAGGATCCTTCCGCATTTATTTGAAATATAAATCTTTTGTAACATTATAAATGTCTTTACTGTCACTTTTCATCAATTTAATCCATTCTTGTTGAATAAAAGTATTAATTTTGTAACTCTTTTTTTGTTAAATCTCACTTACCCTAAACTTTTGAATGGTAGTGAATCACAGTTTCCACAGAAATATTAAGCAGCACAACTGTTTACAACATTGATAATAATAATAATAAAAAAAATCTTGAGCAGCAAATCATCATATTAGAATGATTTCTGAAGGATCATGTGACAATGAAGACTGGAGTAACTGAAAATTCAGCTTTGATCACAGGAATAAATTACATTTTACCTTTCAATATTATTATTTTAACTGTATTTTTAATAATATAATGCAGCCTTGGTGAGCAAAAGAGACTTCTTTCATAAAGATTAAAAAAAAAAAAACTTAATTATTCCAAACTTCTGACCGTATAATACTATCTAGGTAGGCTAAACACAAGGTTTTGCACATTTTCACGCTGTACCTGAGCACATCATAAAGCATTTTCACCACTGAACTGTCATCCAAGAGGCTGATCTTGTTTTCAGCCAGAACTCGAAGCGTCAGGAACTGCGGGTGATTCTGGACGAACTCAAATGTCCTGAGCATCTGTGGCCGGTCCCGTTGAAACTGCCACAGCAGTCCAATAGCGCAGCTCACATGGTTCACGGACAGCTTGGCTTTGTTCCGGCCCACCACATCGAACACCTGGTCCTCAGCAGAGCAAGCCCGAAGCTGGTCTAGAAGCTGGTCACGGCTGACGACCCCACTGTGAAACAGCCTTCGGGAACAGACCCGAAGCGACCGGAGCCGAAACATGGCACAGGACAGCCGCCGTCAGGAGTCACTCCACATACTAGAGAGATCAGATGTACCGAAGAATCAGATCAACTGTTGTCCATGTCAGCTAGAGCACTGCTGTTATTAAAGCAAAGGAGAGAAATATCAAACACAAGACATTCTGAAATACATGTAAATTGTATATACAGTGCCGGTCAAAAGTTTGGAAACATTACTATTTTTAATGTTTTTGAAAGAAGACTCTTATGATTTATTACCTATAATTATATGGTGAAATATTATTACAATTTAAAATAATGGTTTCCTTTTTTAATATACTTTAAAATATAATTTATTTCTGTGACACAAAGCTGAATTTTCAGCATCATTACTCCAGTCTTCAGCGTCACATGATCCTTTAGAAATCATTCTAATATGATGATTTATTATCAATGTTGGAAACAGGTGTGATGCTTTTTTTTATATATAATCTGTGATACTTTTTTCAGGATTCATTGATAAATAAAAAGTAAAAAACAAACAACAAAAAAAGAACAGCATTTGTTTAAAACAGAAATCTTTAGTAACAATATACACTACTGTTCAAAAGTTTTTGGAAAGAATTATATTTATTCAAAATACTTTTATTCAGCAAGGATGTTTTAAATTGATCCAAAGATTTATATTGTTAGAAAAGATTCGTTTTTTTTAATAAATGCTGTTCTTTTAAACTTCTTACTCATCAATGAATCCTGAAAAAAGTATCACAGGCTCCAAATAAATATTAAGCAGCACAACTGTTTCCAACATTGATAATAACTGAATATCAAATCAGCATATTAGAATTATTTCTGAAGGATCATGTGACGCTGGAGTAATGATGCTGAAAATTCAGCTTTGAATCACAGAAATATATTTTATTTTAAAGTATATAAAAATAGAAAACCATTATTTTAAATTGTAATCATATTTCACAATAATACTGTTTTTTTTATCAAATAAATGTAGCTTTAGTGAGCAGAAGAGACTTATTTCAAAAACATTAAAAATAGTAATGTTTCCAATTCCAAACTTTTGACCTGTACTGTGTGAATATATATATATATATATATATATATATATATATATATATATATATATATATATATATATAAAATATATATTTTGACATATATATATATATAAATAAATAACATGTCATCATCATTATATCATTCTTTCTTTCTTTTTTTTTGCCATAGCAAAATTAATTATTATTACTTATCTAATGACTCCTAGAATGTCAACTAACAAACATATACTTATGTTTTATGAGTTAGTTCTTACATAGTCTGAATGTCAGCAGCAGATGTGTTGGACAGGATCATGTGCTATATAAATAAAGCCGAATAAGAGAGATTCACAGTACCTTCTTCAAGCTGCCATGCCATAACCATAGACTGTAAAGAAATAACACACATCATGTAACACACAACATGAGTGTCCTGAGCCACAGCAGACCACGTGTTTGAAGGACTGATGACGTAAGATAAGGTGTTTCAGTCCCACAGATTTGCGCTACTGCTTGTGTTTGTTACACAGATGCTTATCGTGCGCGTAAGAACAATGTTTTATCAACCAGCTGAACAGAAACGGGTGGTTTTCTGTTTTCTGTGGGTGGTTTCATGGCCAATGCTGCTACTGGCTTCCTGTTTAATGAAGCGCACAGCTAAAAGTCACGGTGTCTGTCAAAATAAAAGTCACACCATGTGATAGAAAAATCTTTATTGGACAAGAGTGAAACCATAATGAATTTTGAGGTGGGATCATTAATTAAAATATGAATGAAACTTTGAATAAAAAATAAAAATTGATAAATGTATAATTACACAAGTAAATCAATGTCATGAAAAAGAAATTCTCCTAATATCCTGATATTTAAAGGAATAGTTCACTCAAAAATAAAAATTCTGTCATCATTTACTCATCCTCAAGTTGTTTCAATCCTGTATAAATTTCTTTCTTCTACTGAACACAAAGGAAGATATTTTGAAGAATGTCGGTAACCAAAAAGTTGATGGACCCCATTGTATGGAAGCCCGTTTCCGCCACAGCTGAGTAAAAAGTATAATTCTGTAAGTAATAATAATGAGAAAGTTTCTCATAACAATGAATTATGTCATAATAATGAGAAACTTTCTCGTAATACTGAGAAACTTCGTTTCTCATTACGAGAGGTTATGTCATAATTACGAGAAAGTTTCACATTAGTAGCCTATGCCTATGGTTACTAAGTCATTATGAGAAGGTTTCTCGTTATTACGAAAAAACCCCAACTTCCTCTCATAGCTAATTAAGAGAAATGTTCTCGTAATTATGACTTAACATCTAGTAATAATGAAAAACTGTCTCGTAATAATGACTTCCCTACAAACAGGGGACGTTAGAAACGTCCAGGAGATCCCCTGTTTGTAGGGAAGTCATTATTACGGGAAAGTTTCTCATTGGCTACTAGACATTTTCGCATTATTACAAGATGTTAAGTCATAATTGCGAGACATTTTCTCATTGTTAACCTATAGGGTCGCTCATTATAGGGTCCCCATTAGGTCCGCTTTGTGACGTTCCCGGGCGGACGTTCCGATGACGTCCGCAAATTTTGGTCCGCTTTATGACGTTCCGATGACGTCCGCATTTGGTCAGCTTTGTAACTTTCCCATACCTGCCATTTCCACAACAACACTTGCAAAATCCAGTCGCCCATGCGTTGCCGTTTATCATCAGACCTGATACCTTGCAACGCAGACAAACAAAAAATCATACTAAAATTTAATCCCATATCGGATTTAAAAGGGGGTTTGTTTATTCCTTAAAATCCCTTAAATTTATTGTGATAACAGATTTTATCCAGAAACCATGTTTTTTTTTTTGCAGATCGACATTATAGTTATCTTGTTTATTATAGGCTATGTATGGATATAACACCTATCTTAGTTATTGCATGTGTTCGTCTTGTATAATGAGAAAGAAAAAAAAATAAAGAAAAAGAAAAAAAGATATATATTATAATACATTCATTTTTTTCGCATCGTAAGGCAAAGTCATACTATAATTTGACTGCTTTCAGTTTAGTTTGTTTTAAGATATTCCTCAAGTTTCTCTGAATACTACTTTCAGGACTTATTTATAATATTACTACTTACTTGTTCATAAACAAGCGGTTTTTCTTTGAGGAATCCACACATCAGAATATTTCGAAACATACTTATAAAACATCCAATTTGATATTGTAATAAAATTGCAGCAATTAACATTTCTTTTGCATAAAATCATAAAATTGTGGCAATAGCCAGAGATAGTCATTATAACAACTAGATTACCAGGTAAATCCTAGTCTTTTCTTGGACTTCTGAATGTCATCGGTCTCATTCAGCTCTTTTATGTTTTGAGTGGTGCCGTTCACATAAGTGGGCATCTGAACACCCGACTCATCGTGGACTAGATAGCTTGGTCTAATTCCACCGAACATGGGCCCCAGGCCCCCTCCGATGCCCTCTCTGCCAGCCTTCAGGAGCGGGTAGATGTTTCTCCCAGCCTTCTCGGCTGTTTCGACGACTTGTTTGGCGTATTTCTGGAACTGGTTTTCCTCCTCAACAATGAGAGCGGTGTTCTTCGCCACAAAGTCCTTCTGTTCTTTCTTCGTACGGTGATGCTTTGCACGTTTTTCAGCCTTTACAAAACCAATGTTGCATTAGAGAGAAATTATGAGTTCAGTGCATAAAATAAAACATATTAAGAGCTATACCCACCATTTCTTGTATGTAGATGTCTTGGAGTGCTTTTCCTTCTTCTTTAGCTTTTCGAGCTTGACGTTCTTGCTTTTCCATGAAGATTTTATCTGCTTCCTTCTTTGCAATCAGCATCTCCAGAGCTTTCCGTTTTTCTTCCTCTGCCTTTCGTTCCAGCTCTTGCCTCTGATATAGAGTTGAGAAAAATGTTTATTTCAGTAAATGCATTTCAAATGATAGTATATATAAACAGTGTGATGCTCATAATCTCAGCATCACTGTGGTAAAATTAAGCAATAAGCCCCGCAAAGCCGTGTTTTACAGTGGATTTAGAACAGCTATGGGGAGTTTTACATGTATAAAAACATGAGGAATAGGTGATTTACCATGGATTCTCTGTGTGCAGCGATAGATTTCAACACGGCTGCATGTTTTTCTTCTTTCTCACGCTGCACTCGGGCCTGTCTGGCCTCGCGTTCAGCGACCGCTTTTGCGATGATCTCTTCCTCATTGCTGATTTCTTCCTGCTTCTGCACGGCTAACTTCTGTATAATAGTCTCTCTGTGTCTTTGAAGCTCTCTAAAGCAAAAAGAAAGACAAATACAAGCCCAGTTCTGAGACAAAGCAAGCAGTGGAAAGAATTAGACTTTCCCTCCAGGCTTCCCACACTTCACCCACACACTGAATTTCCATGATTTCAATAACCTTCCCAGTTAGATGTGATTCATGAATGAACAAGTTGTAAGAATGTGGATGTCAAATGGTATGTCAGGTAACATTAATCTTTTGATTTGATGTCATTTATTTACATTTCTAGAAATGTTCCCAAAAGACCTTTCACAGACAAATTAAAGATTGGATCTGGTTTGCAAGCAAGTTTGAATTTGAAACAAACACTCAGAAAGAGCAGATTTTTGGTTTTTTTTTGTAATCATACATTTTAATTGCTCTTAACTTGAAATATTTGAGTATAAGCTAATTCATACACAACTTAAAATTATCATGTAATCTCAACTTTAATATTTTTAGTGGTGGAAACTTGGCTAACTTTAACCAGCTAATTCAAGTGCTACCTATAGCTAATTGGTGACACAATGCTTTGATAGCATCAGCATATCACAGCACTTGCTGAATGAGTACAGCAACTTGAAACATTTAACATACACTGTTCTCAAACCAAGCTCGTCTCCAGCTCGTCACCAGCCATGATGGTAACCCCCTAAAAAACCCAACAACAGAAACTCTTCTAAACTAGCATTACAAAACATTAAACACTACTAAATCTCCCACTTAACATCTGGTATTATATGTCATAACATTATATGACACTTCATTTTAGCATTTAATCTCCCTTTTGAGTGTCATGGCAAAGCTTGCTGGGAAATAGAAATCCCAGCCCCGTTTCAGTTAAATTTAAGTTTGTCTAAGTTAAAAGAAACAAGTTCATAGAACTCAAAACAATGAAACAATTCAACTTACTTAAAATGAGTCAGTTTTGTGATACTTAGTTTTAAATGTTTAATTTGAAGTATCTTATGTTTATTTGATGGAACTAATTTGTATAATTTGAGTTGGCCCAACTCAAAACAATTAATTATTTTGAGCGTTAAGGTTTACAGTGAAGCAAAAAAATAAAAAATAATAATTAATATTAGATGAGACATTAGATGAGAAACTTAACCTTAAACTTAGAAATGTTGCCTTGGCAACTAACTGAAATAACATTTCAATTTGTAAGTTGAAGTACTAAAATTACTAAAACTGAAATAAATATAAAATAAAGCTAAAAAAAAAAAAAACGAATAAAAAAATGACAAAAGCACATACCACAAAAAATAAAAAGTAATTCAAAACATTACTAAATACTATATACTATAAATAATACTAAAATAATACTGAAAGCCCATGATCTCTAGAGATTCACAGTTTTAAAGCAACAAAAATGTCTAAAATACGCCCAAAGTTATTTTATCTGTTATCTAGCATTTAATATATCAAGTTTAGTATGGGTTGGAGGTGTTTAACATAAATAATCAGCATGCTGTGTGTTTTATATGTGTTAGCCCTCATAAATGTAAAAACAAAATGCTCCTGAAAATCAATTGCAGGGAGCAAAATAAAGAAGTTCATTTCTGATACTAATGAGAATCCTGTCATTTATATCCACCACAGGACGCATTTCCATTGTCTTATGTACAATACCTAAATATTTCCTCCTGCTTTTTTTTCCTCATTCTCGTCACTTTTTCTTTATGGCTGGCGAGCTGCTTTCTTTTCTCCTCCTCTTCCTCCTCCCTCCGAGCCTCTGCTGCTTTCATCAGCTCTCTGTTGGTCAATTGGTCCTGATGGAAGACAGAAGAAGAGATTTCAAAACAGCATCTGATTCAATCTGCTTTTACAGTGTGAATGCTGTCCAACAACCGCCTTACACGAAAAGCTTTCATTGTGCTTCTCTTCTTTTCCTGATTCTTGCGTTCTTTCATGGACTGTTCCCACAGATGAAGATCTCTGAGTCGCTCAATTTCTTCAGCCTCCCGCTTGATCTCCTGCCTCTCCTGCGCTTTCTTCATTTCATGATCCTTAAACCTAATAAAGCAGGAAACAGCAGATACTTTGTCCTTTAAGGTAATTCCCAGCTAACAGGGAATGTTCTCAGAACTTTAGATAAGGTTCTCTCAAAGTTACGTTCGTTCAAAGTTATCTGGTCTTTAATCATGTTCTCAAAACATTAACACAAAAACATTTTTTATACTGTTTTAGTTGGACACTCGTCTAACTTTTTTTGAATGTTACCAATTATTTCAGAACGTTCAGAGAACATTCAAAAGCAGTGTTCGGGGTATTGCATTACTTAATAAGATTTCAAGTAACGAGTTTCTTTACATATACATTACTTTTAAATTTACAACAAAATATCCGAGTTAATCTTTCAAATAAGTAACACACGTTTTCCCATTTATGGACTGATAGCTCTCCTGTCCCCATGTTGAGAGAAATCGGGAGTAAGTGCAGAGGCGTTTGTGTGTAAACATGATGGTTATTGCATTTCACTTGCACAAAAACATATTCAGCATTCCTCAAAATAAATAAAAACAGTAAAAACTAAGAATATGGTAATATGTCAAATAATATAAATACTTTATGCATTTAATCTCACTTTATTAAGCAATGCCTTTGCTGTTGACCTTTGATGTCCCAATTACTAATAATCAAAAATGACTGTAGATGAACAACACATTTGTGTTTCATTTTTTTATTGCTGAAATACCCTTACGAAAAAGAAGTATACTTTTATGAAGTATACTTAAGTAGTATACTTCAAGTATATTTTAAGCATACTTTATGTAGTTAGTATACTAATATCAATGTGTACTTGTAGTAAACTTGTAAGTGTACTATTTCAATACTGCTTGGGACTAAATTGGCCCACTTTTAGTAAGTATACGTTTAAGTGTACTATAAGTGTAAACTTTAAGTACACAACTAGGTTTCTCATTTGTAATGCATCTGTACTACAAGTGAACTTATAAGTATACTAGTAGTTTACTATTTTAATACAAGTAGTGCGTTTTTTAGTTTATAGAGCATATTTTTGTTAGCTGTGTTTTTGCCAAATGCATTGAAGCATGAATGCACTTTATTTTCTCCTTACTGTAGTCTCAAGCTCTCAGAAATGGCCAGTTGGTCTTGTTTCCTCTGCAGTGCTTTCTGCTGCTCCTTCTGGACAGCCTGTTCTTCTCTGTAAGCCATTTTAGCCAAGATATCTCTGTCACCGTCTTTGCTGGCATTCTGCTTCATGCGTTTTAGCTCGATCTGAGCCTCCCTTTCCTTCAGAACCTCCGCCAGCATCAGAGCGCTCTATAAAAACAAGAGGATATAGTTTCTACCAACATTTTACTACACAAAAAGATTTGTGATTTAATAACGTAAGACACAAACATGGAAGCCTTTCACTCGGTCGTTCTGGTAGTACTGCTGGGTTTTTGCTTTCTCAATGGCCTCCTTTCGCATCTGGGCCTGGTATTTCGCTTCTTCTATGTCATGTAGTTTCTTTTCCTCTTCTTCGATCGCCTCTCGAATTTTTTTCGCCTCTAGCTTCTTTTGTCGTTGTCCCTGTAAGGACAAAATCAGATTTGTTTGTTGTACTTACTGTATACATCAAGTCTCATATTAACCCTCAGAGACCCAGGTATTGTTTAATTTTATTTTTTTAATGAAGAAAAACTAAAATATCACATCAAGATGACATTCAAATTACAATTTAACATTATACCAAATTGTAACAAACTTAATATTATAATAGGGGCACAGACACAAAAAGAAAATTAGACAGAGAGAAGTATAAATAAGGCTATATATAAAAAATAAAAGAATCAGCACATGCTCAAAAGAATACATAACGGTAACATTTTTGTGTGTTGTGTTTGTTCTTTTTGTGTTTAGTTTGTGTTTTAGTTTTGTTCCCGGTTTCCTGTGAGCCTTGTCATTTGACTTAGTTTCCCAGTGTGTTTGATTAATCATTCCTTTCACCCGTTGTACAATTAGCTCTTTTGTTTGCTCTGTGTATTTAAGCCCTCAGTTTGAGTTAGTTCCTTGTCCAGAATTGTTTGTATTAAGTGTAATGGTTATTCTGTTTCTCCTGCATGTTTCCATTGGTGATTAAAGTACTCTTTGTTTATCTCTGACTTGTGTGTGTGGTACTACATGTGTCCACTGTATATTAAATTCACCATTAGTTAAGTTCAAAGGTTAACAGGAACAAACAATGAAAAATAATTCTAAAACATTTATTGATCTTTTATTTATTTATTTATTTTTTAAATCAAAATTTGTCAGTCTGTTAATATTTAATAGACCTGAGCTAACATGAACTAACAATAAACAGCTGTATTTTAATAATTAACATTAACAAGCATTTAAGATATACTGTAACAAATGAATTTCAAGTTTTACTTAATGCATTAACTAATATTGTAAAGCGTAACCTGAAAACATTCTAAACACAAACGGAATCCAAAATAAACAGGGGTATTGACAAAATATTATAATACATTATACATACAAGCTAAAAATACTTATACTTATTTCTTAATAAAGACTTATATAAATAAAAGTAGGAGATTTAATAAAGTAAAATAAGACTTAATATTGAAAAAAGGTCTATTTTCCTCCTTAAAAGTGTTTAGGTCAATAAAAAGCATGATGTTTACGCATATTAAGTTTTAGGGTAAATTTGGGTCTTTCAAGCAAGTATTATTGCTCAGTGAGTCTAATGCAAGAAAAAAAAATTGTGTGCACGGTTTACTAATTCGTTCCCTCGATTTAGCCTAATATTTTTTCCTGCATGTCATGTGCGGGGCTCCGTAAATAAGAGAGCTACAAATGCAGTAATTCACTCGTTGCTCACAGCTATGGTGTTGGACCAGTGTTTGACGAGCTCTTTAGAGCGCATGTGCAGCGCCTCCCGCTGTTCAGCTGCTGCTATGACACTTCTGTCGTGATGATTCACACCGTTCACACTGTCCTGCACGCGCTGCCATTCAGATTTGGACAAAACTACCACTTGACGAAGGTCTGCTTCGGTTTTCCCCATCTCCGAACTCACAACTGTATGCATTCGACAACACATTTCCAAGTTATTATAAAAGCCATTATTTTCAGATATTTTGTTGCGCAGTATTTTTAATTCTCACCTTGTTTACTCGAGCCTTTCCTCCGACCGTACTGGACGGCACCTGTTCTTACTAAGGCTGTTGACATTTTAACTCCTCACATTCGTTGATCTAGATGTATATTTAGATGCTTTTATATTTTTATTCCTTCACACGTCGACGAACTTGGCTAACGTTGGTAACATGCTCGGACTCTACACTGTATTGCTTGGCAACCACTTTTGTTACACCGTTACCCAGCAACCCTGTATGGAGTTAATGTTGTGCCATAATTAAACAAATCCAGCTTTTTGCAAACAAACTCGATCTGCTTTGCAAAGGATAACTCGACTTGCAAACAAACAGAAAGCAATGTACAAGTACAAAGGTAAATTTGAGCGAAAACGCTGTGGAGTTACAACTATGTATTGTGTTTTACAAATATAAATAAATGAGCCTAGATAATATTTCACAAATAAATACAACCAATCCTACTAATTGCATGTAACCTTTGAACAAATACCAAATCTAGTGCAAAAAAAATGCATATCTGTCTGTTATGATTGTGAGACACTTGGCTTTTTATGAGATCTCTCGGCTCGATTTTCTCACAAATGCAGTTGAGCAACTTCCTCTTCTAAAACAGTAGATGGCGCTAAGATAGGGGATTAATTTAGGGGAGGGGGGGATCAAATCAGTGCTTCTCCCAGAAGACTAGCGCTAAATTAATCCACTATCTTAGCACCATCTACTGTTTTGGAAGAGGAAGTTGCTCAACTGCATTTGTGAGAAAATCGAGCCGAGAGATCTCATAAAAAGCAAGTGTCTCACAATCATAACAGACAGATATGCATTTGTATGAACTAATAGATTTGGTATTTTTTCAAAGGTTACATGCAATTTGTTGGATGGTTTGTATTTATTTGTGAAATATGTTCTAGGCTCATTTATTTCTATTTGCAAAACACAATGCATATGTGTTACTTCACTGCATTTTCGCTCAAATTGACATTTGTTCTTGGACATTGCTTTCTGTTTGTTTGCGAGTCGAGTTTTCCTTTGCAAAGCAGATCGAGTTTGTTTGCAAAATGCTGGATTTGTTTGTTTAATTATGGCACAATATTAACTCCATAATCCTGCCTGTGAAGTAGGTGACGTCATGCGAATCCTTAAAGAGCCAGCAAAACAAACTGATTTAGCCAATTTGGTTCATTTGCCTTGAAATTCTTAACATTATGGAATGAAATGAAATTATATTTACTTTAAATCCATAGAACTTTTAGTAATACTGATACGCTCGGAAGCCTTTCTTCTTGGTCTGGTACATGTTAAGACAAAATGGCAAAATAGCCCAAAAAGTACATTCTCCTACATGATTTTACTTCAGTGATATTGACTTCTAAAATAGGGTAGACCAGGGGCTAGTTTTCACACATTTTATTCCAGTAAATAACATAGTTATATTATTTTTAACTGCCTTTTTTTCTTTCAAATTAGTGTTGATTAATGTTACTGAACATAATGTTGGCCTACCATGTTGTCACACTATGGGGTAAGTTGTCACAACTGAAACTTGCCATTACAGTGAAACAATTCTGAAACACATTACTGTCATCCAGTGTTAAAAAAAAACAAAAAACTTTTCCTTTTAACACATTTCACATATTTATGAAATCTCAATAAAACAAAACAAAAAATGCATAAACTTTATTATGATTTTACTTACTTTACTAAATTATTACTAACAGATAAGTCAAGACGAGAGAAAATGGCAGCAGAATAAATGTCTGTCATGTGGTCACCTAATTAGTCAGATGATGGAGCTTGTGTGAAGAATTAGTCCAACTGACCTGTAATAGCCTTCTTTTCATCCTACATTCACTTTAAGCTCAAATGAATAGATCATTGATATATTGAAACATATTGATCATTGAAACACCCAATAAAGTATGAAGATCCAAAACTGCAGAAATTAAGAATAAATAAGTAAATAAATGTATAATAGGAATTAAATAAATAAAAGTGGACATAAATAAATAAATGTGGGGAAAAATGAATACATTTTTGTGAGAATAAATGTAATAATAGGAAAATACATAAAGACATATCTAAAATGTGAAATATATAAATAAATACATGTTTGAACAATAGATAAACAAATAAATAAATACATGTGAGAATAAATCATTGTAATAATAGGAAAATACATAAAGAAATATATAAAAGTGGAAATAAATAAATACATGTGGGAAAAATGAATAAACAAATAAATAAATTGATGTGAAAATAAATAAATAAATAAATAAATGTAATAATAGGAAACTACGTAAATAAATATATATAAAAGTAGAAATAAATACATGTGGGGAAAATAAATATATAA
This sequence comes from Squalius cephalus, assembly GCF_949319135.1. Lineage (NCBI taxonomy): Eukaryota > Metazoa > Chordata > Actinopteri > Cypriniformes > Leuciscidae > Squalius > Squalius cephalus. The sequence continues at coordinate 5,544,056 of NC_137130.1, forward strand.
ATGAATAAACAAATAAATAAATGTATGTGAGAATAAATAAATAAATAAATAATAGGAAAATACATAATGAAACATAAAATTGGAAATAAATTAATAAGTACATGTGGGAAAATAAATAAATGTATAAATAAATAAATAAATAAATACATAAATTGATATAATAAATATATGTGGGAAACATAAATTAATGTATAAATTAATAAGGAAATAAATACATGAAAAAGCAGTAAAAATAAATACAGAAAATAATAAATAAAAGGAAACAGTAGTACAAAAATTAATTGTAGGCCTACAATACTTGTTTATCTTTCTTTTTTTCTTTTTCTGTTATTTATTGACTTATTGTTAATTTCAGCAGATGTGTGGGTCAATAATACTTGCGTTGCCATTAAATGTCGATAAACAAAACTACTGCGAAGTATGTGGTGCTTCTGTTGCCCATGCAGCGAGGCGCGTGAAGGGCGGAGTTTATATGAGGAGGAGATCTTTATTCAGAACATCAGTTCGCAGTTCGCACGCGATCAGTCGTTAGAGTCGAGTCGAGTCAGTGAATCAACAGCAATGGCTCCGGTATTAGTCAAACGCGTTTTAATCAGTGAAAGTGTTGATGCATGCTGCAAAACTATTCTGCAAGAGAATGGCATCGAAGTCACGGAGAAGCAACAGATGACTAAGGAAGAGTTGATTGCAGAGATTCAGGTAAGTGATTCTGAAGTTGTGCAGCAACTTCACCGGAATATCAAGTGGCTTGATTTGAATCTCCGCCAAGCTAATGGCGTCTTACAATGCAGCAACAGTACAAATGTGATGTCAAATATAAGCATGCGAATGCGTGGCTGTTGGATGTGCTGAAGTTTGTGTGCGACTGTCACCCCTCCTCCTCCTCTACAAGAGTCTGATGCAACAGCAGCCTGTATCTGCACCATTACACATTAGATTCACAACTAATGATTGTATTAGACATCAAACAGTCAATCTTGATCCTTTCCCAGTGCAGTGTGCTTAATGAAAGTGTGTTTTGCTCTCTGCATGTGTTTTATTGGTTGTGTTTTAATTTATAAGGTATTAGCATTCGCAGTTTATCATTTTCATTATATCACCAATGATTCTGCCATTGCAGAACTATAAAATATAATACATATATAATGTATTTATAAACATATATAATGTATTTTATAATATATATATACATATATAATGTATTTTCAGGATAAATAAACAACAATAAATATACATTTATTTATTGTCAGTAATACATTGCATGTTGACTTGCATGTCGTTCTTATAAAGGTTTGGGATAAACTTAATAATACCTTGTTTTACATGCCAATTTTGTTTACATGTCTTATAATCTTTTCCCCCAAGAATTATGATGGTTTGGTTGTCCGATCAGCAACCAAAGTTACTGCTGATGTTATCAATGCTGGCAGTAACTTGAAGATCATTGGCCGGGCCGGAACAGGAGTTGACAACGTGGATGTGGATGCAGCGACCAAGAGAGGAATCATTGTCATGAAGTAATGAAGCATGTTGAGTCTTGCTCTGACCTCTATTCTCTGTGTTCTCAGTGCTAAAGCAGGTTGTTCTAGTTGCGCACTTTTCTTTATTCTGTTGTTAAAGGAATAGTTTGCACCAAAAATAAAATCATCATAATTTATTGAATCTCGTGTTATTTTAACTCTGTATAATATATTATTTTTCTCGTCAAAAATGCATCTTAGGAGGTGCTAAAAAGAATGGCTAAGAATTTCTTTCCTAAAAGTTTTTTTTTTTCATACTGTTTTTTAATTTATTTATTTTATTAGTGAAGAAGGTGATAGCAGAAAGATGTCATTTTTTTTTATTTGTATATTTTTAGCACTCCGAGTGGAAACACAATCAGTGCTGCTGAGCTCACCTGTGCTCTTTTGATGAGCTTGTCAAGGTAAACTTGAAAAATGATTCTTCAATAAAGAACTTCTGTTTGTTTTTTTAAAGGGTTCATATCATGTTTTAAGATTAATTGTGTTAAGAAATGATTGTAACATTCAGAACTCCGAAGTCACTGATGTCTGATGGTGGGTCTGAAATAGGGAAGAAAATGGTCAAACAATAAATTTATAAACTAAATTTTGGCTGCTTTGGACTGTAGAATAAGTGGACCTCAGAGATCATTTTTTAAAAACATGATATTATCCCTTTAAGTTTGTTAAATTGAGATTTCACAATCATTATGTTATGTTCCTATTAAATACCTTATTAAAAATTTCCAATAATATATTATTATTTTATGCATTTCTTAGACATATTCCCCAGGCTGTCATGTCAATGAAGGATGGAAAATGGGATCGTAAAAAGGTATGCACACTTTTTGTCCTCTGTTGCACAAGGCATTGCATTATGGGATAGAGTATTGCATGCAACAAATATTTTGGCGAATCATCAATGTATTCTATGCATACTGAAAGTTTACAAATACTGTACAAAGTATACACTGATGAGCCAAAACACTAGGAGACCCCTGAAGGTGCCAAGACATTAGCAGCAGATCCTTCAAGTCCCGTAGGTTGTGAGGTGGAGCTGCCGTGGATCGAACTTTGTTGTTCCAGCACATCCCGCACATGCTCAGTTGGATTGAAATCTGGGGAATTTGGAGGCCAGGGCAACACCTTGAAATCTTCATCATGTTCCTCAAACCATTCGTGAACAAAATGTGGAGTGTGGCAGGATGCATTATCCTGCTGAAAGAGACCACGTCCACCAGGGAACACCATGGTCATGAAAGGGTGTACATGGTCTGCAACAAAGTTTAGGTTGGTGGCACGTTTCAAATTGCATCCAAATGAATGGCTGGACCCAGGGTTTCCCAGCAGAACATTACCTAGAGCATCACACTCCTTCCACCGGCTTGTATTCATCCCACAGTGCATCCTGGTGCCATCACTTCCCCAGGTGAACAGCACACATCCACATGGCCGCCCAGGCCGTCTTTCTTCCACTGCTCCAAGGTCCAGTTCTGACACTCGCTTTCGGCAGTGGACAAGGGTCATCATAAGCTCTCTGATTGGTCTGTGGCTACTTAGCCTGTGTGTTGTGACACATTTCTCCTATAAACATCATTTAAAATTGTATGTCTTGTGCCACAGTAGACCTTCTGTTGGCTTGGACCAGACGAGATAGCCTTCATTGCCTTCATAAATCCATAAACTTTGGGCGCCCAACACCCTGTCGCCGGATTGTCCCTCCTCAATGTCAGTAGCCGCGTTTCCATTACCCTTCAAATTGCGAATTGAAAATGCGTCCAATGGAAATGCATCAATTTCACAAAAACTCCCATTTATCGCAAAAAGGTTTTATGCTCGCATGAGGTTGTTTTTCGGGCAATTAGAAAAATAAATATTTTGCAAAACTGCAATGGAAACAGTTTTTGCGCATTTACAGTCACCTGACGTAGATGACGGGGTGTGTTTGGACAGAATACGAGATGGAGTTCTTTATTAAATTCATAGAAGACAGAAGAATTACAGGAATACTGGATTCTAAACCTCAAAGAAATGCCACAATCAAGACCTCGAAGCAGAAATGAGTGAGAAACACCCAGAAACACCAGCCACTCCAAGTATAAGGGTCTTTCCTTTACATTAATGCTTGGATAACACACGTCACCTTCGATTAATAATAATGGCCAGTGCGGTGGCTGGGATATACGTCAACCTACCAACATCTGTTGCCAATTGCCATGATTTTTAGAAGGACTTATCGCGAGAGGAAAAAATGAAGTTTTAGTCGCATAACATAATGGAAACATAATGGTTAATGGAAACGCCGTCATTTCGCAATAGTTTTTTGTCGACATTTAGAAAAAATCGCAAAAGTTTTGCGCAAATCTGTAATGGATACGCACCTAGTGTTAGTTAATTCTCACCACTGCTGATCGAGAGCAACCCAGTCGCCTTGCCATAACAGTTTGGCCCTTGTCAAAGTCACTCAGAGCTTTATTCCTGCCTGTTTCTCCAACACATTGATTACGAGAACTGATTGTTTACCATCTAATCTACCCTATGTGACTTTGTTCGGAGATAATCAACGATATTCGCTTAACCTGTGACTGGTCATACTGTTTTAGCTCATCAGTGTACAAAGTACATCCTGCAGAAATAGTATGCCAGTATGCCGTTCCATAGCCATGCTTTCCTGTCTGTGATAACTCAGTCATCACTAATCAAATGTGATCACTGAATGTGTTGCTTCACATTGTTTTGGTCGAATGGCTGAGAGTTTTGCTAATGATTTTGCAGTTCATGGGTGCAGAGCTGTATGGAAAAGTTCTTGGAATTGTAGGGCTTGGAAGAATCGGCAAAGAGGTGGCGGCGAGAATGCAGTCCTTTGGTATGAAGGTAAGATCTTTGTGACCTAAAAATAGACTTGACTTAAATGCAGGCATGATAGTGATTTTTATCAAATAATTTGATTGTTTTACAAAGATTGAACTTTTTGTATCCCTAATAGACCATTGGGTACGACCCCATCACGCCTCCGGAGGTTTCTGCGGGCTGGGGTGTGGAGCAGATGTCTCTGGAGCAACTGTGGCCACAGTGTGATTATATCACTGTCCACACTCCACTCATGCCCTCCACCACAGGTACACACAACCAAAACAGGACATGTGTCGTCTTTCCCAGTTTGCTCAGGCTGCATAATTTGGTTAAAAAATAAAATTGGGATTTATTCTGGCAAATATTTCAATACATCTCATCTCATATTGCCGTTGCTTGGATGCCCAGACTAAAGTCCTGAGATACCTGCGTCTAATATAATATAATCTAAAACCTGCATCTAATCTAATCTAATTTTTATTGTTGAATATTTGAAATTATGTTCTATAGATGTATAGATAAAATCCTAAGTTCAGTAAAAAACATCCATCCATCCATCCATCCATCCAGTCAATCACATCCATCCATCCATCCAATCAATCACATCCATCCATCCATCCATCCAATCAATCACATCCATCCATCCAATCCATCCATCCATCCATCCATCCATCCATCCATCCATCCATCCATCCATCCATCCATCCATCCATCCATCCATCCATCCATCCATCCATCCATCCATCCATCCATCCATCCATCCATCCATCCATCCATCCATTACATCCATCCATTACATCCATCCATTACATCCATTCAATCACATCCAGAATTGCCCCAGTGTAAAATCAAACCTCTGATGTCCTACACAGGCCTCCTCAATGACGCCTCATTTGCTAAGTGTAAGAAGGGTGTGAAGGTGGTCAACTGTGCTCGTGGTGGCATCATCGATGAAGCCGCCCTCCTCCGGGCTGTGGAGTCGGGGCAGTGTGGAGGAGCGGGACTGGATGTGTTTGTGGAGGTCAGAGCTTGTCTATCACCCAGACTGAGAACTGTTTTAGCTTTTAGCTGCATGAATATAAATAATTAACATTATTTTCAAAAATATTTTAAATATTACTAATAATGTTGCTGTTATTTTTGGGGGTTCAGGAGCCTCCAAAGAACCGGGCGCTGGTGAACCACCCCAATGTAATCAGCTGTCCTCATCTGGGAGCCAGCACTAAAGAAGCACAGGCTCGGTGTGGGAAGGATATCGCCCTGCAGATTGTGGACATGGTTACTGGCAAAGCATTAGTGGGGGCTGTGAGTTACGCTCAGTTTACCAGTGTCAGAAATGAACTTTATGATGGATGGGGCAATATTTGTCAATATTTGATTCTTTTCCCCTCTGATTTTTCAGGGACATTTTGTATATTTATGAGGGATTTTCTTTTTCTAACCATATAAAATCATAGCAAATTGTCCTTTTATGTCAAATAGTTCAGTTAAAATAAAATTTTTCAATCTGAACAATTATGAATGAAAAAGTAGCTGTAAATAATGCAACCAAGTAAATTATTTTGGAGGACAAAAAAAGTAATGTTCACCACAGATATTTATTTTCCAAATTCCACCATGGAAAACCTGGAAATATCAGGAAATTTGATAATGAACTCCTTGCTAGATATTGAAAGGAAAAAGTTGGTACACAACAGCTCTGAAAAATACATTCAATTTATTCAATTCTCACTTTCAAATAATAACACTCTTGTGTATTGTAAAACTTGCTTGCCCGACAAAAGTGATGTCCAGTTTGTGTGTGAATTGTTATTTGTAGTGAATCCGATGAAACCGATTCGCAAAATGAACTGAAAGATTCATTAGCATATTCATCTTAATGAATGAGTTTTAAAAACCCTTATCCAATTAAGAAATTGATGTTATAAACTGGCAAATGAAATGAAAGTATCTGAACTCTTTAGGATATTTGCATAGATTAATTTGTTTAAAGCCAGCATGAAATGAAAATTGATATAGGTTATTTTGTAAGAGCATGTTATTGATCTTATTGTAAACCATTCATCCATGCATATGCTTGTAATTTTTAATCAATTTCATAACTTGACATAACAAAATCTTCTAGTAAAAATAGTAGATTTCTCTTTGGTGACGTGTGCCGGAATTCTCCAATCATTTAGTCTGCTTAAACCCTGCCCCTTTCCTTACATTCAGATCTGCCTCCATCCAATCAACAACCGACGGACAGAAATAGTACCCGCCCTTCATTCTTTTGTGTTTCGACAATTTATTTAAATTGGCTGTAAGTCAAGTCAAGTCAAGTCATCTTCATTTATATAGCGCTTTTAACAATGTAGATTGTTTCAAAGCAGCTTTACAGAGATAAACGTATAATTTAAGGTAACAGAGAATGTTTTGGCTTTATAGCGGTTCTTTAATAAAGTTATTTTACAGCTAAAGTTAGTTTTGATTGATTCGCTTCCGTCGCAACGATCATTTGTTATTAAATTAGGGGCCGCCAAGACGACACCATTCTCTCTACACAGACTTTAAACACGATCCTGTGAGAAACGCTGATGGCGGTCACATGTGCATTAAGAATTGGTTCTATAGTCATGTGCGTTTGAATATATGTGTGCAGGTTTGTTATTCCCTACAAACCAAGCCTAAACAAATTACTGGTGTTTCCTTATAGTTTTGATTCAGAATTTTATTTTATTTTATCAATTCGGGGTAGATACGCGAATTGAGTTTTCCCGACGACGCTTTATCTGTAGAGTGGTAAATGGATCCTCCATAGGGAGAGACTAGTTGGCACTTCAGCACTGCGTTGTCATCGGGTCCAGGCGAAGGGCCTTCGTCAGATCTGGATACGGCCTGGATCCGGCAGGCTGCGGGAAGACCTCGGGATAAACAAAGACACTAAAATTAGCGTAGATGCCATTCTTCTCATGATGTAACAAGTACATCAGGATTTATGGGAAGTGTTCCCGGTTCCATCTGACCTAATCTATGCAGCCTAACATTGAATTATAGAAGTCTATAATGTATTATGTGAATGCTATGTCAAAGAGATGTGTCTTTAATCTAGCTTTGAACTGACAGAGTGTGTCTGCTTCCCGGACAATGTTAGGAAGATTGTTCCAAAGTTTTGGTGCTAAATAGGAAAAGGATCTACCGCCAGCAGTCGATTTTGATATTCTAGGTATTATCAACTGGCCGGAATTTTGAGATCGCAATAGATGTGAAGGACTATAATGCGTTAAGAGCTCGCTCAAGTACTGCGGAGCTAAACCATTTAGTGCTTTGTAAGTAATCAGCAATATTTTAAAATTGATGCGATGTTTAATAGGGAGCCAGTGCAGTTTTGACAGAACTGGGCTAATATGGTCATACTTCCTGGTTCTGGTAAGAACTCGAGCTGCTGCGTTTTGAACCAGCTGTAGTTTGTTTATTAAGCATGCAGGGCAACCACCCAGTAGAGCATTACAATAATCTAGCCTTGATGTCATGAAAGCATGAACTAATTGTTCCACATTGGTCAATGAGAGCATATGGCGTAATTTAGCTATATTTTTAAGATGGAAGAATGCGGTTTTACAGATACTAGACACGTGACTTTCAAATGAAAGATTGGTATCAAAGAGCACACCCAGGTTCCTAACCGACGACGAAGACTTAACAGAGCAGCCATCAAGTGTTAGACAGTATTCTAGGTTATTACGTGAGGAAGTTTTTTGTCCAATAATTAGAATCTCTGATATTTTCAGAATTTAGAAGAAGGAAATTACGAGTCATCCAATTTTTTATATCCGCTATGCATTCTGTTAATTTAGTGAATTGGTAAGTTTCGTTAGGTTTTGAAGAAATATAGAGCTGAGTATCGTCGCCATAACAGTGGAAGCTAATTCCGTGTTTCCTAATGATATCTCCTAATGGTAGCATGTACAGAGTGAACAGCAGCGGTCCTAGTACTGAGCCTTGAGGTACACCATACTGAACTTGTGATCGATGAGACATCTCTTCATTTACTGCTACAAATTGATAACGGTCAGATAAGTATGATTTAAACCATGCTAGTGCAATTCCACTAATGCCAACATAGTTTTCTAGTCTATTTAAAAGAATGTTGTGGTCAAAGGTGTCAAACGCAGCACTAAGATCGAGTAACACTAATAGAGAGATACAACCACGATCGGATGATAAGAGCAAATCATTTGTCTCAGTACTATATATCACAATACAGTAGAACAGATCTGGACTACGTCTGTTACATCTAGACTTTAATCTCTTGTTTTATTCTCCTCAGGTCAATGCTCAGGTGTTGGTCAGTAGTTTCTCTCCTGACTCTCATCAGTGGATTCGGCTGGGAGAGTCCATGGGCAGAGTGTTGAAGGCCTGCAGCACTTCTAAAAAACCCTACAGCCAGGTCCATGTCACATCACTTGGTAGGTCAATTATTAAGGAATAATTCAGCCAAATACGTTGTCAACTTTTGTTATTAACTCACTAACTGAATGAGTTCTTAAAAAAAATTCAAGAAATACTGTTAAATTCTTTTAATAACCATTTTTTCATTTACACATGATGCAGGATTGGATTTACACACACATATTTACTGTCAGGAGAAAACCCTCCCATATATACATGTGAGAGTTTGCTGTCCGTCAGATATATTTTATGGACTTTTATGGTGTGTTCACACCAAACGCGAAGTGTATATTCGCATCGCGTTACTCGCTCTAGATTATTCGCGGGATGTTTTTCTTGTTTTTCGCGTCCCTCGCGAATAAAAACATCCCGCGAAAAGGAGTGTGTCATCATCATCAACAACAACACAACTTCTTTCTGCCATAATTTTTCCGTCATGTCTGAAATAAATGATATTGCTGCTCTGTACTTGTTGTGGAAGTCCCAAATACGGAGGAAAGCCAAACGCCGACGTGTCTGGGTTTACAGCACCATCCAGACGCGCACTCAACTTGGTGAATTTCACCGTCTTAGCGAATTTTCCGCTCGAGTTGAAATTTTTCAACTTGCGCGGAAGACGCGATTGAGGCGATTTATAGAGCTTTCGCGGCAAACGCGTCGCCCAATTCGCGTCATTCGCGCCGCCCGGCGCGAATTCGCGTCTATTCGCGTCTTTGCATCGACTTTCTATGTAATCTACTCGCGCAAATAATTAAATTTGCGTTTGGTGTGAACACGCCATTAGAGTAGATATTTCTACTCTTCTGAGAAAAATGTTTTATTCAGTGTTTTTATTTTTATTTTGTTTTTAATCAAATTAATCCACATTTACAGTAGTTTATAAGGTCTTAATATCTTAACCCTGTGTGACCACTAGAGATGTGTAACTCTCTCTCTGGATTAATAATTTGGAATTATTAATTGGAATTATAAAATATAAATATTAGATACATTAAAATTTTATTTAGAAATGTTGCCTAATAAACCAAGAAATAGAATAAGCTTAATCTGAAATCTTAGTAGAAATATTTCTTAAACAAAAACTAATGAAAATAAGTTAACACAAAACAAAAGAACTAAAACTTAAAAGGAAAATATAACAAGCTAATTCATATTACTAATAAACCAATAATAGTATATAAATAATACTAAAATATCAATGTTTGAATTTTTAGATATATTCATATGTGATGTAAAAAGTCATGCATCACAGGGTTAAATTTTAATAATGTATGGTTTTCGCCATGAAAATAACCAAAGAATCTGGCTTTCGCTTAAAAAAACCCCAAAAAACTAACATGATAACATTGTCTTGATGAAACAAAGATTTTTTTGCATTTTATAATGATTACCTTTCTGCTGTATTACAATTAGATAAATTACTTACAAATGAAATAATGACAATTTACATTTTTATCAATTGGCAGTACATTTTTATCATCAACAGTGCAAGGATGCCATCTTGTGGCAATATCATACATTTGTATCCATTTTACATCCAGTATATATACATATAAAATGTAAAAAAAATACAAAATATTTGTTTGTTTGTTTATTTTTTGCTGTTCAGGGGAGTCCTTGAAGAAGTCCACTGGGTTTTTGAGCTCAGCAGCTGTAGTTGGTTTGCTCACTGAAGGTCCTCAGAAAGGCCCCAACTTGGTGAATGCACTGCCTCTTGCTGCAGAGACGGGAATTACCGTAAGACTACTTGACAAAACCATGGTTTTGAACCATGTATTTTAGGTCAAAGCACACGTTACGTTAAATCTGTCCCTGTGTCACAAACCCCCAGATGAAGACGGATCATAACGACTCGAGTGACCGCGAGGCGTGTGTTGTGGAGGTCTCTGTGAACGGCAGTAGCTGTAAGGCGGTTGGCTCGGTGCAGGCTGGGGTTCCTGTGCTGTTGGAGCTGAATGGAAGTGTGTTTCGACAGCCTGTTCCTCTCAGCGGACACCTGCTGTTCTTCAAGGCCGCCTCCTCCACTGAGCTCCTGCTCTCCATAACCGGTAAAGGCTGATTCACGTTTTGCACATACAGTGTAGCTTTTAATGGGAAGAATAACTGAGATGAAAAAACTAGCAATATTAGGAATTTTAAAAAGATGATTTTCTGTTCAGCTCTAAAATATTGACCAGAAATCGCTCTTTGCATGTAATTCATAGAAAATGTTTAAAAATCCTCAAGTATTCACGAACAACTGAAAGTCGTGAAAATGTATTGGTCAAAAGGCATGAGAAACCTGTTGTTGTTTTCTTCAACTTACAACATCCTGGAATAAATATAATGTTTATTTATATATGAATAGGATATATATGGCTATATATGAATTTTCTTCTAGAATGATCATTTTTATCAAGCTTGTATATTTCAGTTCAGAAATTTCACTTAAATGGCAGTGAAAATTGCCTATTAATTGTCATTTAAGTGAAATTACTGAACTTAAATATACGAGCTTGATAAAAGCTTGATAATTCTAGAAGAAAATTTCAGATGGCACTTAGAGGCTTTTGCATCTGAACTCTTCATATATACATTTATAATAAATAAATACGTTTTTTTTTTTACTGAGAGGAAAGCGTATTCACCATCGCTCTCAGCAGTGTGGGTGTTGAATGTTCGCTAACAGTACAGTATATAGCTGCTCACATATTTCTGACTTATTTTTACTCGCCGTGAGTGTATCGGGACCTTCAGTTTATTGATGCTTTCCTATCTTCCTCAGGAGTTTTGGCTGCTGCAGGTGTGGAGCTGGAGTCCTTCAGTGCCTCTACTGCCAGCAGTGGAGACCAGTGGTACTGCATGGGGATTTCTTCACTGCTGGGGGACATTGGGGCCTTGAAGTCCTTAGTGAAAGAGGCTGCACAGCTCACTGTTTAAATATCTGTCACTGAAACACTTAACATTCCAGCGTCTAAAGCTCTAGCCTGACTGAGTTTCATTACTTGCTGTTACTCACATTGATCACAACATTACATTTCCTAAAACAACAGTGTGAAAAAGTCAGATTTTTACTTTTGTTGTTGTTATTAGTTCACTAAACCTTATTTCTATTGCAGATATGTGAATGTTCGATTAAAACAATAACATCAGTGCTTTGCAGTGGATTGTGTCTCTTTTCATACTAAAGGGTTGCCATTTTTGTCTCTAAAGTGTAAAAAGTACGTTAAATAACCGACGCCAGTTTGTACTACTAAAATAGATATTTACTAAACAGTGCACTTATTTTTCCCTTTTTTTTCCCTGTTTCTTTCATCATCAGGATGGAGTTTTTGGGACTGTCCCCACCTCTGTTTCTAACGTCTTATTAAAGGGATAGTTCACCCAAAAATGAAAATTCTGTCATCATTTACTCACCCTCAAGTTGTTTCAAACCTGTATGAGTTTCTTTTTTCTGCTGAACACAAAAGAAGATATTTTGAAAAATGTCTGTAACCAAACAGTTGATGGACCTCATTGACTTCCATAGTATTTTTTTTCCTACTATGGAAGTCAATGGGGTCCAGAAAAAGAAATTCATACAGGTTTGAAACAACTTGAGGGTGAGTGAATGATGACAGAATTTTCTTTTTTGGGTGAACTATCCCTTTAACAAATATGCATTAACAAATAGCACTTTGTTTTAACTCTCTCTCTCTCTCTCTCTCTCTCTCTCTCTCTCTCTCTCTCTCTCTCTCTCTCTCTCTCTCTCTCTCTTTCTCTCTCATATATATATATATATATATATATATATTAGGGCTGTCAAACGATTAATTGCAATTATTCGCATCCAAAATAAGAGTTTGTTTTTACATAATACATGTGTGTGTACGGTGTATAATTATTTTCTATATATAAATACACACACATGCATGTATATATTTAAGAAATATTTGCATGTATATACTGTGTATATATATATTTATATTATATATAAATATTTTAGACATAACACATTTTCTTAAATATATATATGCATGTGTGTGTATTTATATATAGAAAATATTTATACTCCGTACACAGACATAAATTATGTAAACACAAACTTTTATTTTGGATGCGATTAATCGTTTGACAGCCCTAATATATATATATATATATATACACATACACAATACATGTGTTTTACTTTATGTATTATCAGAAAGTCTTTTTTAATATATTGATCACATGTTTTATTTTGGTAATCAGGGGATGAACATAAAAACAAATTGGTCTCAAGTTGAGATCAATTTGTAATAAATTACTTTAGCTCCTTTTCATTCCCAAATTACTTTTTGAGTAAAATCACACAGCCCTTTTTTGGTGTGCTTCTCTTTACAGGAAGATATAGATGATGTATACTTATTGCTAATATAATCACTTGACAAAAATATGTTCCTGAGTCTTCATTAAATCCACTTTCGAACACTTTTTAGTTTCACCACCTTGACCACTAGGGTTGCAATGTCAAACTCTGAATGTCCCCTAACATTAGAATACGATCCTCATTTTTATAGCTAATGTTCCCAGAATGTTGCTGAGAGGTTTTACACTGATAGTAATTTAAACAGGGCATTATTAAACAGGGATTTATTATTATATTACCTAAACATAAACTAATGACATAAACTAATGTTCAAAGAACGTTTCAGGAACCAAACATTGTCATTTAGTTTCTTTCTTCTACAAAACACAAAAGAAGATACTCAAACAGTTTCTGGTCCCTCCATTGACTTCCATAATATATTTTTTTACTATGGAAGTCAATGGGGACCAGAAACTATTTGGTTACCAACATTCTTCAAAATATCTTCTTTTGTGTTCAACAGAACAAAGAAACTCATACAGGTTTGGATCAACTTGAGGGTGAGTAAACGTTGACAGAATTTTAATTTGAGGGTGAACTATCCCTTTAATGTGTTTATATCTTGAGATTCAATTCACATTTCAATTATACATGTGAATTGAATGTATCTTGAGATTACAAAATGCATTCAATTATTAGGACTTAATAATAACATGAAAGTATATGTAAAACCTCTGAGAACTTTACTTATAAATCGCCTCTATCAAGCAGGAAAAGGCGCTCGCTTCATCGACTTGACCCTCAACACTGTTTCCATGGTAACTGTGAGTTATTTCTGTCCTTTTAATGTACCCTATGGACTTAATGGTAGCTGCACACCAATAACTCACCGTCGCTAAGCTATATAAACAAACGTTTTTTAAACGAGTTAAGAAAGCGGTGAAGCGCTCGGAATGGATTAATTCTTGGTGTTCGGCCGCCCTTGGTACTAGTAGTGTCCCTCAAGCGTTATTATGCAACGGCTTTAATCCTTATTAGGATTATACACTCAGCACTGCCATGATAACTGAAACGTGAAAGCTAGTATTATGTCTCAGTTGATTGAAGAATCGATCAAATGGTGGCACTTTGAACATGTCTTTGTAAAGATGGGATGCTTGTGAACATACTGGTGTTGTCACATGGCTGAAGGACGGCTGTGTTGAATCACTAGTGGCGGGTGACAGCAGCGAGTCTCCAGCTATTACACAGATACCAAAATAGGAGCTCGACATTCTCTAGTGGCTGAGACTAAATACAGGGGGCCACATGTCTGATCTGTCCGAGCACAAGTTGCACTGTTGGGGATAAAACTTCTCCAGCGAAGAAAGGACGAGCTGTGTCAGTCAGTCAGTCAGTCATTACGGGCCAGGTAAGCTTGTTTTTACATAGGGGCTAGTTGTCACAAGCTTCATATAGGTTGTGAGGTAACGAGTTATAAATTGCATGAAGGCTTGTTTTCATTCGCAGTGTTTTGTAATTTTGCTTGCAAAAACTTCATTCAAAGGTTCACGGGGTTATATTTAACTAAAACTTAATAAACAAACATGCTACTTAAATTAATTAAGTTAACTGAAATAAAACAATTAACCCTTTATTTCAGCTAACGTTAGTTGTTTTCTAATTTCTCATTTAGTTTAACGTTATGTACTAAAACAACTAAAACTAAACTAAAATATAACAAAACAAACACACACAATATATCAGTCACCATATCGGTATCGCCGATATATGTTCATTTTTAATGTTATCGTTTTCGGCCTATAAGAAAATTTGGTCGATATTGAATACATAATGGATTATTTTCTTCAGCTGAGACACTGTTCAAAACTGTTCAAAAAGGAAAATACAGTCAAGTGTAACATGTGCAGCACAAAATCTGTCATATAGGCTACATAAAATTATAATGAGGACATCATTATAATTGTGTGCTTGGGACATGGCTTTTAATGATAAGACTTTTGTTCTTATAATCAGGCTCTCAAAATTATCAAAACTTTGGATTTTGATTTATTGGCCAATATATCGGTTATCTGCTTTCAAATATAAAGAATTATTGTTATCGGCCAAAATGTTCATATCGGTAGCCTACATCCCTGGCCTACACACAACCAAATTACTAAAACGGTAACCAAAATGAAAAGGAAAATGGTAAATATAAAAATAAAAACAAAATTGAAATAACACTGGTTCAAATTTGCCTTTTATTAGGATTGTTTTGTACATCTTGTGCTCATAACTAAAATTTCTAAAAATATTTTTGTTATATCTGTTAAGTAAACAAGTGAACCCAGTAAAAAACAGACTATATAGGCTACATTCAGACAAGAGTCAACTATATAATGAAAGAAGTTTAAACAAAAGCTGAAACAGAAAAGAGATAAATGTCAGACAAATTTATTGTCACGTGTGTTTACGATGTTGTAATTTTATACAATTGACTAATTACTATTTCCTGGCCAAAACAATATAATATTTTATATGTTACAATTTACATATAGCTTTTTCATGATTGTTTTTTCGTAATTGTTTTACTTTTTGCATTTTGCCTATAATGTTTAATGCAAGGTGCTACAAACTAAGACTAGGTCAACATGTGTGACAATAAACAACCACGTTTTGATATTAAAGACTTCGTATACAGCAACTGACCTTCAGAAATAATAATGAAAAATATTCACTGGAATTAATATGACAACTAGCCCCAGCGTCTAAAATATTAAATGTGCTTTTTAAATTTGCTATTTATCTGTTGAAATTTTACTTTTTACATATTTACATACATTTTATGCCAATTCATTATATTTTAGCTTAAATCTTGCACACACACACACAAAAAAACATTATATAAAACTTTACTCTCCCTTTTGAGTGTCATGGCAAAGCATGCTGGGAAATATAAATCCCATCCCAGTTTTAGTTAAATTTAAGTTAGTCTAAATTAAAAGAAACAAGTTCATAAAACTCAAAACAATTAAACAATTCAGATGACGTAAAATGTGTCAGCTTTGTGAACCCCAAAGAAAAAGAAAGTTCTAAATACTCATAAAAGTTTAAACTAATTTGTTTAATTTAAGTTGACCCTACTCAAACCAATTAATTATTTTGAGCATTAGGGTTTACAGTGTTGAAAATCATCTCTTTCCAGTTGCAATGTCAGGAAAAGTTCAAAGCGGCTACTCGTATGAGTTCTGCGACGCTTCACATTCATCAGAAGTGCTGGACGCTCTTCACGAGTTCCACAGCAGCGGTTTGTTCACGGACATCACCCTGCAGTCTTCATCCGGACAGCTCTTCCACTGCCACAAGGCTGTCCTATCAGCCCGCAGCTCCTATTTCAAGGTAATGTTCACCTTAGACATGAGAGAACGTCTGAATGACACAATCAACCTACCTTGCATAAACGGGGAGATTCTGGGTGCTTTGGTGACTTACGTCTACACTTCAAAGATCAGCATAACCCAGAGCAACGTTCAAAGTCTTCTGGAGGCCGCAGACCTGTTGCAGCTCAGCTCGCTCAAGAAAGCCTGCGAGAACTTCTTGATTCGTCTGCTGGATGTCGACAACTGTCTCGGGATGCACTCGTTCGCCGAGCTTCACGTGTGCTCTTCACTGGAGCGCGCGGCCTTGAGGATCATACTGAGCCGCTTTGAGGAACTCACACTTCAGGAGGAGTTCCTAGAGGTGGATTTCCAAAAGCTCGAGGGGATTTTAGCAACTGAAAACCTTAATGTGTGGAAAGAGGCGACGTTATTGGACGCTGTGGTGAAATGGGTCGCCCATGACGCGGCTCCTCGAATAGACCACCTGAAAGAGCTTCTCAACTGCATCCATCTTGACATAAATGATGTATATCTCAAAACTGCTTTGGATCTACGCAAACAAAGCTTTGAAAGCAAATTGCGATCCCTAATTCTCACCTCCTTGAAGCCAAGCAAAGGTTTCTCAAACTGCTGCAAAAAACTAACATGCAGCTTGTATGTTATTGGTGGGTATTACTGGCATCCGTTGTGTGAAGTCCACATGTGGGACCCTGTTTCCAACACGTGGGTTCAGGGCAAAGACATGCCTGACTTTGCAAGAGAGAGTTATAGTGTGGTACTTCAAGGCCCTGATATCTACGTGACCGGAGGATACAGGACAGAGACTGTAGATGCTTTAGACACCGTGTGGATTTATAACACAGACTCGGATGAATGGACAGAAGGATGTCCGATGATCACAGCCAGATATTACCACTGCTCCGTGGCTTTACGGGGGTGCATATATGTCATAGGTGGATATACGGCAGGAGCTCCTACACGAGAAACTGAATTCTATGACCCCTTGAAGAAGACATGGTTCCCTGTGGCGGATATGATACAAGGTATGAGAAATTCAAGTTGTGTCCCAAATGACTCGCCATATACTCAACTGTGTAGTAGTGTATTAATTTTATAAGGTTATTTTGTCATCGAACATAAGTCTTATAACCCCTCCCCCTCAACTAGTTGAGTGCATGATGTGTCCACCATCCCACAATTAAGTGCATGATCTGAGTATTTGAAGTTCACTTATGGGAATTTTCAGTGTAAAAACACTACTTTCATACTATAAAACGGCACAGAATAGTGCATAGGTAAATTGGGACGCATCTTCAGTTTATTTATACACAACCTTTTTCTAAAAAGGTTTTTTTTTTTTTAAGCGCTCTCAGTTCTGGAAGTATTTTTTCCCTAATTTTTTGTTGGGATTATAAAAAAAATACTTCAATAAATAGCCATTTGCCAAATCTACCAGATGCATCTATCCAAGATGAATTACAACATATTTTCAGCAAAAAAGTATATGAAAATATGACAAAAAAGGACAAAAGTACAAGACTGTGCTCTTAAATGTTGTCGTGTCATGTGCAATGTTTCATGGATTACGTAATGAAATCAGAAACCATGGTATGAAATAAAACATTCTCATTTAAATACAGATTATTACAAATTTCTTTAGTACATTTCTGGACAAATATTTAGACATATACACTACTGTTTAAAAGTTTGGG
Organism: Squalius cephalus; assembly: GCF_949319135.1. Lineage (NCBI taxonomy): Eukaryota > Metazoa > Chordata > Actinopteri > Cypriniformes > Leuciscidae > Squalius > Squalius cephalus. The sequence continues at coordinate 5,562,222 of NC_137130.1, forward strand.
CTCAGTAAGATTAATTAGTAGTTTTGTTCAGCAAGGAAGCATTAAAAATTGATCAGTAAAGTCAGTTATAAAGTTATTTTATAAAAAATGCTGTTCTTTTGAACGTTCTATTAATCAAAGAATCCTGGTAAAAATGTAGCAGTTTTCATAAAAATATGAAGCAGCACAACTGCTTTCAACAGTGATAATAATAAGAAATGTTTCAGTTGAAAATCTGCATATTAGAATGATTTCTGAATGATCATGTGACACTGAAGACTGGAGTAATGATGATGAAAATTTTGCTTTGATCACAGGAATAAATAGCATTTTAAAAGATAGTCAAACTATAGACATCAGTTATTTTAACTAGACATCAGTTATTTTAAATCGTAATAATATTTCACAATATTACTGTATTTTTTATCAAATAAATGCAGCTTTGGTGAGCAGCAAAAGAGACTTATTACAAAAACGTATGTGTAGTGCAGCTTTTCACTATGATTTTAGCTATTAAAAGACAGTTTAAAAAATAAATATCTTGGAAAATGTATTGTCTTACACAGAAAAACTTTCAAATACCAAAGACTTAAAATGCCTGTTGATGAAAGTTCATCTTTTTTTTTTACTTTAAAGGTGTGGGAAATGCAACCTCTTGCGTGGTGAATGAAAGAATCTATGTAACTGGAGGGCATTATGGGTACAGAGGAACCTGCACTTACGAGAAGATTCAGACTTACCGGCCAGATATCAACGAGTGGACCATCACAACGATGTGTCCACATCCTGGTGAGCCACCTACGCTTCGTATCAGATGAGCCAAAATGTATTCTCCACCAGCATCCTCATAATGATGTACCTGCCTATATTTGACTTTCTTCTCCATCCCTTATCATTTGAAAACTCATCAATACTCTTTAATTTCAGAGTACGGTCTTTGCTCGGTCTCCTTGAACAATAAGCTTTATCTGGTCGGCGGTCAGACCACCATTACAGATTGCTACGACCCCGAGCAAGATGAATGGAGACAGATGTGTGCGATGAAGGAGAGAAGGATGGAGTGTGGATCGGCCGTTATAAACGGGTGCATCTATGTAGCAGGAGGGTATTCATACTCTAAGGGGACGTATCTGCAAAGTATAGAGAGGTACGACCCTGAGATAGACTGCTGGGAGATCGTGGGGAACCTCCCATCGGCCGCACGCTCACACGGTTGCGTTTGTGTGTTCAGCATGTGAAATCACTACACAATCACATTCAGTGGGGTCTAAAAGTCTGAGACCACCATGTATTTATTTAAACCTGAAAATAAATAGTTCAAGCAATGTCGTTAAATGAATAAGCAGTACTTCAGGTTCTGAATTTCAAGGTCACAAATCAAAGTAGTACACCCTTTTGCTGTTATGACCTGCTGCAAACGAGACGTATAACCAGACACCAGCTTCTGTCAGCGTTTCTGAGGAATCTAAGCCCATGCCTTCTTCAAATCCCACCAGAGATTTTCTATGGGGTTCAAGTCAAGTGACATTAGCCGTGTTTCCATTACTCTTCAAATTGCGCAAATTGAAATTGCGAATTGAAAATACACCCAATGGAAACGCGTCAATTTCACAAAAACTCCCATTTATCGCAAACACAATTTTTCGCTCACATGAGGGGTTTTTTCAGGCAATACAAGACAGAGTTCTTTATTAAATTCATAAAAGACAACAGAATTACAGGAATACTGGATTCTAAACCTCAAAGAAATGCCACAATCAAGACCTCGAAGTAGAAATGAGTGAGAAACACCCAGAAACACCTCATATGTGCCGCTCACAGTATAAGGGTCTTTCCTTGCCATTAATGATTGGATAACACACATACGTCTCCTTTGATTAATAATAATGGCCAGTGCGGAGGCTGGGATATACATCAACCTACCAATGTCCGTTGCTATGATTTTTGGAATGACTGATCGCGAGAGGAACAAATTACGTTTTAGTCGCCATTTCGCAATAGTTTTTTGTCTACATTTTGCGCAAATTCTGTAATGGAAACGCACCTTGTGACACTCAACAAACCTAGCCAGTTCAGATATTTCATGTGTTATAGCTCAAGCACACCTGGTGCAACTAATAATAATAATCTTGAGACTGCAGAAGTCATTAAAAGTTGCATTTTCAGTTGAATTTGGGGAAACCACTTTCACCCACTTTTTTTGAGCTATTTCAATTACTTTTGTTTGATTTGTTCATTGCAAACAGCTGTAAGTCTATACATTTTGCCAATAAACCTGATTTGCAATGGGGGTTGAATAATTTTAATCACAACTGTATATCATTATCGTTCTTGGAGTGAACGGGCCTTAATTCCTCATGCATTGCAAATCCACTCTCACATCATATTCACTAAACCTTTGGCTCCGCTCTCTTCCTGATCCGAATGCCTGCTCTGCTTGTATGACAAATCTATTTTTCGAAAATTATTTTTATATTTTAGACAACAAAATAGAGGCAATAGTATGAAATAAAATATTTTTCCACACTTATCCAGACATGGAAATGACTAAAATCAAATTCCATACTTTTCCATTCTGCGTAGGAAGGAACCCTGCAAATTTGTTACATTGATCATCTGACTTTTTGTACATAAGGTCAGATGCACAAAATGCTCTTTGGATAATCTCAAATCATACTGGAGATCATGATCATCAGGTTTTGTTCATGTCAGCGCCAAAAGGGAAAAAAAACAATTAAGAATGAACTGAAACTCATGCACATTTTCAGTTTCGATTCATCACTTGAATTGTTACCCTGAAAATCTCAGACTTTTGAACCCCACTATATAATTTTTTTTGAACTTGTGAATGGTGTCAATATGATATTATAATTGTTCAACATGTGAAGTCACTGATAATGTGTGAGAAACAGTTTGTCTGTTGTCTGTGCTGGAAGATAAAGGGCTGTTTCTAAATGTATAGTGACAATAGATTACAGCACTTCACTTTTTGCAGTGACTTTATAATATTTTGCAACTAACAACAAAACTACTGGTATTTCAAACATGATTTAAATGTATTTATTCCTTAATCAGTATTCATTTACCTGATTTTGAATTTGTAATACAATTGTGAACCCAGGATGTTGCTAAAAAATATGTGTGATGTGTAATTTATTGTTTTTAGTTATGATGATGATGATGATGTACACATGCTGCCAAAAATGTGAAAAGCACAAATTGAAATAAAGTTCCAACAATAGTGTGTTTGTAAATCTCTGCGATACCCACCCAAAAATGATACAGTATGTAAATGAATAAAATTTATTTTGTACAACAGCGAAAAACCCTACTAAAATGTTGCAAAGCAACACAAACTCCTTTTCCCCAACGCCTTTATGTTGGAGTGAATCGAATGAAGTCCACTTGAATATCAACCTACAATAATCAGATACAAATAAATTATTATATTAGCAGTTTATCATAGTAAAGTCTGATGCACATGTTGCCAGTGCAATAATTCTTTTTTTTTTTTTGTGGCAGTGTAAAATGTGGAAATTAAACTTCTCAGTCCAAAACATGGACTTACCGACTTCTTTTTGTGGAACTTATAAGATGCCGGCAGGTCATATCTGAGCTCTGTGAGGAAGACAACAGTTCAAGATAAATAAAATATCATTATGACAAACTATAAAGCTTATTACCTAAAGGTATTGCAGAAACTCCTGCATGCTCTTGTAGTTCAAAAACAAAACAATAAAACCTACAATAAGTTAGGAATTAAATGTTAATAAAATAAAATAAAATGTTAGGAAACATGTTTTTGAAAATAAATCTCTTGCTCACCAAGGCTGCAGTTACTTGATCAAAAATACAGTAAAAACAGTAATACTGTGAAATATTATAACAATTTAAAATAACTATTTTCTATTTGAATATATTTTAAAATATAATTTATTCCTGTGATCAAAGCTGAATATTCAGCATTATTACTCCAGTCTTCAGTGTCACATGATCCTTCAGAAATCATTCTAATATGCTGATTTTTTTGCTCAAGAAACATGCATTTTTATTATCAATGTTAACTGATATGATAGTGTGAAAACCATGACACTTTTTTCCAGGATTCTTCTTTTGAAAGTTCAAAAGAAGCATTTATTTGAAATAAAACAATTTTTGTAAAAAATTTAAGTCTTTACTGTCACTTTTGATTCATTTAATGCATCCTTGATGAATATAAGTAATAATTTCTTTCAAATAAAGTCTTTCTGAACCAGTAGTATGTGTTTATAGGTGTAGTAAATGTTACCTGCAATGACTTCCATTTTCACTTTCCAGTCATTTGCTTTCTTCTGAATGTGCTGCACAAAATTGCAATTCAATTGTAAGTTATGTGTTCTCATGTATAGAGTTGAAGCTGCTAAATTATGACACAATGGGGTAACTTACATCTCGTGTTGAGGTCTTGTGAAGGGAATACACTGCCGTACTTGCCATAGAAATCGCTGTGTGCAGGAACTGCATGTCAATACCTAAGGTTGAAGACATGGATCATGTATAAGTTAATGTGAATTGAAGCACTGCATGCAGAGGATAAGCTGACTCTTACCCTGGTTGTGCTTGGTGCCAAATGGCGGGTTCATGATGACCGTGTCAAACTTCTTGCCGTAAGAGGATCCGATAGAGCACACGTCACACTGGACCATATCAATGTTTGACAATTCAAATTCCTCAACATTTCCTTTGAATATATCCAAGGCGTCATCATCGATGTCAAATCCAACACACAGTCTTGTAAGGAAAGATTACGGTTATGTTGATTCACATCATTTTTAAAACTCGAGTAATTTTAGGCCATGGAGAGAAGGATGGAGTTGGTCTTACCCAGCATCAAGGACTGCAGCTCCTATAGACAGAACTCCACACCCACAGCCCAGGTCTGCAACTAGTTTATTCTGTATGTCATCAAATGTGTTGTGAATGGTGTACAACATGCAGCCTACAGACAAAAGCACATAGGACAACTGAATGCAGGGCTCAACATTAATAACGTTAACAACATTAATTAACGTATACTGAATTGTGGTATAGCATATGTATATATATATATATATATATATATATATATACTGAATTGTGGTATAGCATATATATATATATATATATATATATATATATATATATATATATATATATATATATATATATATATATATATATATATATATATGGTCTGCTAGATGAATGTGTGCACACACACATATGCACACACACACATGCACACATATACACACACACATACATACATACATACATGCATACATACATGCATACATACATACATACATACACACACACTACCGGTCAAGTTTTAGATCGGTAAGATTTTTAATGTTTTTAAAATAAGTCTCTTCTGCTCACCAAGGCTGCATTTATTTGATTAAAAATACAAACAAAAACAGTAATATTGTGAAATATTATTAGAATTTAAAACAGCTGTTTTCTATGTGAATATATAGTAAAGTGTAATTTATTCCTGTGATCAAAGCTGAATTTTCAGCATCATTACTCCAGTCTTCAGTGTCACATGATCCTCCAGAAATCATTCTAATATGATGATTTGATGCTCAAGAAAAAATTATGATTATTATCAATGTTGAAAACAGTTTTTATTTCATGATGCTTTGATGAATAGAAAGTTCAAAAGAACAACATTTATCTGAAATCTAAAGCTTTTGTAACATTAAATACTACCGTTCAAAAGTTTGGGGTCAGTAAGAATTTAAATTTTATTTTTGGGGGAAAGAAATAAAATAAATCAATACTTTTATTCATCAAGAATGAGTTAAACTGATCAAAAGTTACAGTAAAGACATTTATAATGTTACAAAAGATTCTATTTTAAATAAATGCTGTTCTTTTGAACTTTCTATTCATCAAAGAATTTTGAAAAAAAAAAATTGTACACAACTGTTTTCAACATTGAAAATAATAATGAATGTTTTTTTTTAGCACAAAATCATTAGAATGATTTCTGAAGGATCATGTGACACTGAAGACTGGGGTAATGATGCTGAAAATTCAGCTTTCATCTGAGGAATAAATTACATTTTAAAATATATTAAAATAAAAAAACAGTCATTTTAAATTGTCATAATATTTCACAATAATACTGTTTTTTTTATTGTTTTTTTATCACATAAATGCAGCCTTGGTGAGCAGAAGAGACTTCTTCCAAAAAAAAAAAAAAAGGAAATCTTACCGATCTAAAACTTTTGACCAGGAGTGTATATATAAAATATATATAATATGTAAATGTAAATATATATATATATATATATATATATATATATATATATATATATATATATAATATGTGTGTGTGTGTGTGTGTTTATTCGCCTGATACTAGTAAACCACATCCATACGTCCACAAGTACGCATCTCACATTAAATAAATAAAAGTGTCATTATTGAGTCTATATAACAAAAATACATAATCCTCACCCGCTATATGAGGACTGGTGGGGTACTGCTCCAGGAGGATTTTGGGCTCCTCAAACCCATCCACCTGCTGAAGGCAGCTCTCCAGCTCTTTAAGCTTCATAACTTACATCAGATGATCAGTTAATCCAGCTCATATCAGCCTGTTGGTATATGTCAAGCTAATGTTAATCGGATGAGGAACGTTGACTCACTGACTCTCTTAACTGAAGCGCCTAATGATCATGATGTCCAGACTGATGTGTTACAGGGATCTTGTGATGTCTCCTTCTGATATAGGGTGCTTTTCCTCAAGTGGATAGTTTATACACTGGATCGCATTGATAATATGAAAACATGTAGTGCACTTACATGTGTTTTTCTCTTCTTCTTCTGGAAGATTATCTTGCCGGCCTAGCATATTAGCGCCATCTGCTGGATGATTACCACCATAAATCAAATTATGTGTAAAGTCAGGTCAGAAAGTGAAAGTCCTGCCATATGTTTATTCCACCCATGAACTCAGCCATCTGATTTCACTAATTAGTTCTTTCTCCTGGATGAATAACTGTGCTAATTTGCAAATCCAGGTGATTGCACCTGGACTTTTACTTCTGAACCTGGACTTTACACCTCTAGTTTTAATATCACATGATCATTATTAACGGAACATAGGCAATTTATTTATTAAATCATTTCACTTGCCATTTCCCCAGTGCTTTATGCACACTTACAACTAACATGAAAAAAAAAAATGTACAAGAAAAAATATAAAACAAATATTTAGGTGTTTCTTCTCCAAAAAACAAAATGTGAAATATTTTAATTTGGCAATTGTTTTCAAGTGTCAACAAAAGAGCTTCTAGCTATGCCTGAATTGCCTCCTTATTCATATGTAGTGCAGTGTATTGGGTGCTGGCCATTTTTGTAGTTCTGTCCAGTTCCAAGTGTTTCAGTTTCTGAACTTAAAAATATATCATACTACTAATACAAATATCAATATGCATTAGCAATCAGTTCTGCAATCCTTTGTGGTTTTTGGTTGGTTTGTGTGAATATAAAATGCCCCCCCAACCCCCCTATAGCAAGATCATTTTTGGGACCTCTGTATTTATAAAACCCAGTATTGATTGCAAAACCTGCACCTCTTCTGTGGCTAATATTAATTTCACAATCATCCTTTCTCTGTGAAGTCAAGCAGCAAAAGTTAAGTGATCATGTGCAAATACTACTGGCCCATTTTGTGAACTAATATGCAAGACTAGTCTTACATGTCACTGTTTATAACACAGAGCGTTCATCCATTGCTGGGACGCTTAAAAAAATATATTGGGGGCATACATTAAGAGTATACCCACTTCTCCAGCCACCACTACATCACTGAACAAATTGGGTTATCAAAAATTGTTAAGTGTGTGTGTGTGTGTGTGTGTGTGTGTGTGTGTTGTCATGTAGCCTAGGCTATAGACTGATTGTCTTATATTGTAATGTTACTGGCCTGCATATTGAGAAAATTTAGATATTGCGCAACAATCCCCCCCGTCCCCGTCAATATTGACAGGTATTTCGCACACTGTTTCTAAATCTGACTTTTAGATTATCTAACATTATGACAAACTCTAACCTGACTCCCCCTTCTAGGTTTAATATTCTGACAGACTTTGCAGATAATGTCCTACTAAAACGTCTGTTCTTTACTTTGGAGATAATCTATTAAAACGTTCTGTTCTTTGTCTGATTATGTCAATATTGAGTAATCGACTGAACTTAACTCTTCACAATGTTTTTGAAGATTCAAGATATTTTTGCTTATGTCAGTAACAGAGGGTGAAAGGTGGGGGGGGGGGGGGGGGGGGGCTTGCTTTACCAATTGAACCAATCATATTGATAGAAGGTGACATGTTAGTCACACTGATCTTATTTTGATGTGTCTGTCTTTATTTTATAAAACCTGATGTATTCTTCTTTTTGGGTGGGATTCTCTGGAGAACTGCTCTGAGAACTCTCCCGGCTGGATTAAAGCAAAGGACATTTGCTGAAGTCTGTCAGTTATTAATGCTGAGCAAGCAAGTTAAAGCAGAACTTGGTAACTTTTTTAACTTAATAATCATTTGGATGGTTAAACAACCTGTTCTGGTGATATTGGTGACTTTCGATGTATATTTGCACAAGCTCTGCAGTTTACCATCATGCCGACAGATGAGGTAATACAATTATACTTATGATAGTTTGATAAAGTAGCCTATATATTTGAGACTATATAAGCATTCGTTTCATGTGTCATAGATTAGAATGGAAGACAGGCTCTTGGGAGCACGTGTAAACGACCTTGGTTTTCCCGGTAAAAACTTAATCTACAGGCTTCACACATTGACAATAAAAAATGTATCAATTCATGAAAAATCTTACATATAGCCCTTACAGGGATACTCCACTTTTTTTGGAAATAGGCTCATTTTATAACTCCCCCAGAGTTAAACAGTTGAGTTTTACCGTTTTCGAATCCATTCAGCCGATCTCTGGGTCTGGCGGTACCACTTTTAGCATAGCTTAGCATAGATCATTGAATCGGACAAGACCATTAGCATCTCTCTCAAAAAAATGACCAAAAGAGTTTCGATAGTTTTCCTATTTAAAACTTGACTCTTAGTTACATCGTGTACTAAGACCGACGGAAAATTAAAAGTTGCGATTTTCTAGGCTGATATGGCAAGGAACTATACTCTCATTCCTGCGTAATAATCAAGAAACTTTGCTGCCCTACCATGAGGCGTAATGATATGACGCAGCGCCTGAAAATAGTCCCCAGCTCGGTAACTTCCAACGTGACCGGGACTAAGTTTGTCTAACCTATTAGACCTATTTTCAAGCGCTGCATCATAGTGTGAACTAATCATCATCAGCGTCATTCTTGATTATTACGCAGGAATGAGAGTATAGTTCCTAGCCATATCAGCCTAGAAAATCGCAACTTTACATTTTCCGTCGGTCTTAGTACACGATGTAACTACAGAAGAGTCAAGTTTTAAATAGGAAAAATATCGAAACTCTTAGATCATTTTTTTGAGAGAGTAGTCTTGTCCGATTCAATGATCTATGCTAAGCTTAGGGCTGGTCCGAATACCATTTTTTGAGCTTCGAAGCTTCGGTAGTAATGAACATCGAATATTCAAAGCTTCGGAGAGAGGGTGCTGAACATATTCTTCTCTCTAATAAAGGCAGGAATCTCTATGTGTCTGTATGTCCGTTTGCATTTTGATTATTTCGAGAACCGTTCATCCAGTCGACTTCACAAGGGAGTGCAGTGTTGCATTTGGTGCAATATAGATGGACACGAGATGCGACACGTTCAGAATTAATAAACAGTAAACTACAGAACAGCGCGAGCGGGAAGCGGCGCACCTCACGCGGGCAGGGCATATGCTCCGAGAATGGACTCTGCACTAGTGATATAAAACGCACACACACAGGTCTGTTAACTTAAGCAATACTTAAGGTAGTCTAATATTTTTCTGACTAACAAATTACTGACACAGTAAAGGGTAGATTTAAATAAAGAAAAACGAAATTTAAATAAAGAAAAACTAAATTGAGTTAAATTATTTTCCACAATGTCAAAGCAACGCAGCTTAACCCAAAACACAAGCTCATGCATGCAATTCGGTCTATACAAACTCCGCTGTTCTGCGCTCTAGCCAGAGAACACTACCGTTGCTGGAACACTCAGACGTCGGTTCTATTTCTAGCATGCACGCGTTTTCCGTGTGGCTCAAGCCGCGCCTGAGACGCGTGTCTCACGCAGGCAGTGTGCAAACTCCAACCTGTTAACATGGGAGCCGAAAAACGGACACGCCACGCAGCCAGTGTGTCGCCGGCCTTATTCAAGCGCGAATGAGAACCGTTTCGCGGGGGATCCAGGTGTGCAAAAAACAAAACAAAACAAAAAACGAATATTCGAATGTCAAATTTTCAAATCGAATACCAACCCACTGAACGAATATTCGAATATATGTATATTCTGAATTCTACCATATGTAGGCTATTTCCTAAATGTTGCAGCGTCTATAACATTGGCAAGGCTGGAAATCGTTAAGTGGGTGGACCTTGGTGAAATAGGGTGGACCTCTATTTTTTTATCTTTTATATATATTATAGCCTATATATTATGCTAACCCTAACTGTGCCATAACACCCCCTAACCCCATGTATAAATAAACTTTAACATATTTTAAATATAATGGCTAACATAGAAATGGTGCAGAACCTTAAATAGGAGCAATTTTTCATAAACTCTGTTTTACTTTTGTCAAAATCCTTTAGCTTGTTTCTTTCCAATGGGCCTATTTGCAATGTGTTGCATTTGTGCATTTTTACTGATCGGACAGCTAGCCTATACATTTACCTGGAATAGGAAAAATGCACTCTCTTTCAGTCTTTTTTTGGATAGCTATCTGATCAGAGAAAACACGTGAAGTGACCAGGTTACGCTAGCCTGGGAAAAGACAACTTCCGGCAAATTTAGATTTGCTCTGCAAGTAGTCTGGCAAAGAGCTCATTAAAGCCCATTTCTAATCCGTCGAAATCGCGGCACCAATCAGAAACGTTGAGGCGGGCTTTACACAATGACGATCGCTCTGATTGGTTTTAGGTCTATCCAATTGCGCCCAGAGGCATTTGAGCGACGTCCGTTGGTGAAGCGCATCAACTTTTAGATGCATTATTATATTCAAATTGCAAACACATGAGGAGGACAGTCTCCATGAAAGACCCACTGGCAGATGAATGTGCTACTACATTTCTCTCCGAAACGGTAGGAAATTAAATTAGATTTAATAGAGGATTTTAACTGTGACAAGATGATAGACAGGGCAGTTTACGTGACAGGATGCACGCGACAGATCCGTCCGATAAAGATGACGAAGTAGTATGTCCCAAAGCTTGCCTAATTTTTTGCTACACATTCAAAAGTAAATACATTTTCTTCACAAAAAGAGTAACGCTACATACTTTTATGGCGTAGTGTAACTTAGGCGAATTGGGACGCAGCATATGGCTTTACACGATGACGATCGCTCTGATTGGTTTAGGTCTATCCAACTGCGCCCAGAGGCATTTGAGCGACGTCCGTTGGTGACGCCCCTTTGGAAATGAGTTACAAAAGAAGCTTTGCCAGACCATAACTCAGTTACTACTGAGAATGGTCTGGTTTTAAACAGGCTAAGGTTACGCATGAATGGAGTTTTCACATGCATAACAGTCATTCTGATGTGAGTGGAATGTTTAATAAGGACTCAGTATACTTAGTTGAAAATCTCCAAAATTTAGGCTATAGCATTGACTATAGTGTAGCAAACTGTAAGCTGTCAGTTAAAATAAATAGCTGTCAGAATAAAACAAACTGTGTTATTACGAATGATTACCTCAAAATGTAGATCTGTATATGCAGATATGAGGTACTTTATCTGAATGAAATGATTACACCTCTTTCACTTTTGCTCATGGGTTGCCGACCCAACCAGCCCCTGTTGGTTAGTCACTGATTAACTAACTTTGAGGATAAATGCTCCGTGCCCTTTAAAGCTTGTTATATGAACCGTCACTTGTATACAGATGTTGACAGGCTGCAGTTGGATGATATTTGCACTATTACACAGATTTTCCATTATACACAATGATGGGTGATATTTTTTTTTTCTCTTGAAAAGATGTAGTCTATCTTATTGTGATTCATGTTTATATTGCTGTGTAATATTTCAATGTTTCCTTATTGAAATACATATGGGTCCTGTATAAATTAGAGCTGTCAAGTTAATGTGATAAATTTCATAGTTTTATATGCTGAAATGTGCCTGTACATACAGTATTTCCTCTATAGATTCAGTTTCAATGGGTATAGTTTTTTTTTGTATACTGTATCTTAACCATAATTATTTACTGTTTCATTTTGATCTTTTCTTTCCCTCCTTTGCGATACAGGTACTGGACAGGTTTCTCAGGTGCTTGGTCCAATCATGCTAACCCTCCTTCTGACGACTGTTCCAGTTGTTCAGAGCGGGAAGGTTCTTGTCTGTCCTTTGGGTGGCAGTCACTGGGTCAACATGAACATCTTGGTTGAAGCACTTCATGCCAAAGGTCACAATGTTTCAGTCATTCGGATAGACGACAGCTGGCACATCAAAGAATTCTCACCTCACTACACATCGATCAATCTCAAGAGTGAAGGAGGATTTAGTGAAGAACTCCTCGAGACATTTACATCCAGACTACTGGGAATTGTGAGGGAGGATTCGATTTGGGCTCGTCTGAAGCTGGAGATAATTATGTGGAAAAGTTTTTTATGGATGGTTGAAGAAGAAAACAAGATAATAATCAACATGTTTGAAGACCAGCAGCTAATGCAGTCCTTAAAAGATGCCAAATATGATATGATTCTAACAGATCCAGCCATGTTTAGAGGTGTTTTATTGGGTCATTATCTTAAGCTGCCCATTGTCTACAATGTCCGTTGGACAGATTACAGTGAGGCTCATTTTGTAATAGCTCCTTCACCGCTTTCTTATGTTCCTGCTTCAATGGTGGAGTTATCAGACCGCATGAGTTTCTTGGAAAGAGTGGAGAATGTTGCGATGTACATCGTTCCAGAAATACTCCTAGCTATCCTGATTACTCCAACTTATAATGCACTTTGTGAACGGTTCATTGGCCCAGGAACATCCTACTTTTCTTTAATTCAGGGTGCTGATCTGTGGCTCCATAGAGCTGATTTTATTTTTGAATTCCCGCGTCCCACTATGCCAAACATTATCTACATTGGTGGTTTTCATTGCAAGCCATCAAAGCCTCTTCCACGAGACCTGGAGGACTTTGTGCAGAGCTCTGGTGAGCATGGGGTCATCATCATGTCTCTGGGAACTCTCATTGGTCAGCTTCCTGATGATGTAGCTGAGGCAATTGCTGAAGCTTTTGCAGAACTTCCACAGAAGATCATCTGGAGGTACAAAGGAAAGAGACCATCTGCACTAGGGAACAACACCTTATTGATGGACTGGATGCCTCAGAATGATCTTCTGGGCCATCCTAAGACCAGAGCCTTTGTGACACATGGAGGAACCAATGGAGTTCAAGAAGCCATCTACCACGGCGTGCCAATCATTGGACTTGGGCTGATTTTTGACCAGCCTAGTAATCTTTTAAAAATGAGAGTAAAGGGTGTAGCCAAGAATGTAGACTTTGCCACAATGGATAAAGACTTCTTTCTTAAAACTGTTAAAGAGGTTCTTTATGAGCCCTCTTATCGGGAGAACATGCAGAGGCTCTCAAGGCTTCACAAGGACGTCCCAGTGAAGCCTCTGGACAACGCCATCTTCTGGATTGAGTTTGTTATGAGGCACAAAGGTGCCGCTCACTTGCAGACAGAGTCTCATAAAATGCCCTGGTACTCTTACCACTCTGTTGATGTCACACTGTTCCTGCTTTCTGCTGTGGCACTCATAATCCTGATCATATATATGGTTATCAAGTATTTCTGCTGCAGAATATTCATGAGAAAAACTAAAAACAAGCAACAGTAATGAGGAGTTCTTAGAATTTGCATTTCTTGCATTACTTTCCTACTTTCCTGTTTGTCTAAAAATACAATTAAATCATCTATCTCAGCTAATCTCCAAATGCACCTAATAACAAGAGTACTTGGGGAAATATATTTGGGAAATAATAAAATGTTTACCTGCTCATTTAGCTGTGCATTCTTTACAGTACGTCATTACCTTTTCTTTCCTAAAAAGCATTTTTAGGAAATGGAAAACAACAAACACCTTTCATTACTTGACCTAGTTTCTGTGAAGCTGCTTTGAAACGATGTGTATTGTGAAAAGCGGTATACAAATAAATGTGAATAGAATTGAATAGTCATATTCTGAATGACACAAGCAGTAGTGACATTTCCATTGGTAACCTTTGATTATGATTATGCTCAAGAGCACAGTGATGGATATCTCTAGTTTATGATTCACATCTATGACCTTTGTGTTAGCAGCCCAGATTTTTACATGCCCTAAAGCAGCCTTTTCTAGTAGGCTACAAGTATATCACTTGTTCGTGTTTTGTCAGTCTCAACTTGACACAGTTAAAATGTTGTTACAAAAAAAAGAATGACACTCTCTACTGTTTATATATTCATTGCAGTATGTGTTACATGAATTTAAAATTATTAAACATATTAATATGTGGTTCAGGCAATATGTGCATATGTACTCTGATTGTCTTCACTGTAATAAAATTAAACATGACATAAAACACAACCCTGTCTCTTTTTGTTAAATGTCTTTTTAATGATCAATAATAAGGGTGTCACGATTCTCCAAATCCTCGATTCGATTACATTTTCGATTCTAAAGTCACGGTTCGATTCGATTCTCGATTTGTTTGATTGTAAAAAAATTGCATTGCAATTGCATGTTACAATGTTTACATGGTACAATTAAGCTACACTTTTTTATTATTTCAGTTCAATTCAATTATTGTGATTTGATTTAATATTGACTCATTTGGATAAATATTAGGTAGGCTACACAAGATAGGCTTAATTTGTCAAAAAAAAAAAAAAAAAAAAAAAAAAAAACTCACCTAATGCTGTAAACATACAGAGAGCCTATTAGCTGGTAGTAGGCTATTATTTAAGGTTAAAATAATTAAATATAATGCGTTTTTTTAATTATAATAACAACTTTATTTAATGATATAAGTAAAAAATATAATATGTAATATAGAACACATATTTAGCAAAATACTCTAGCTATTTTTTTTCTTGCCAACTACGTAGCCTATATTATGGTCATTAAATGGCTTTCCTGAGGTAAATGTGACATAATTGTTCTCCAGCTGTTTTATTGACCTCTTCACGCTGATGAAAAACACTGATTGATCGATATTATGTATGAGGAATATACATTTCGGTAAGTTGTACTGTATCTTTCAATATTGTTCGTGTTTTTCTTTACTATTAGCTAGAGATCGATCATCGCATCTTCACGTGCGCTAGGGATCTGTCACGTAACATTTACAAGCGCCAAAACGGTATTTATTGTTTGAATATCGTAATAAAATTGACAGAATCTGAGAGCTGAGATTTTTTTTAATATCATAAAGTAACCTGCTCTAGTCTGTCGGTCTCCGTGTCCTCTTTGCTTCGCGATTTTTCTGTGCGTGAGAGCGTGTGAAAAGTGTCAATTGCGTGTGTCTCACGGTGAATGCGTGAGAGTTGGCAGCACTTCAACACGTGTGTTTTTTTTTTCTTTCGCTTGGCAAGCCGAGCTGACGCGACATGGGGGCGTGACAGCATCGACGATTCCATTTATTGATTCGATAATCGAGATTGAGCATTAATTTCGATCGATTTCGATTTAAAATCGAAATCGTGACACCCTTAATCAATAATGATCAAAATTTTAATGATCAATAATTATAGTGAGTATAAAAGTAAAAAGAAAATATAATAAGAAATAAAGCAAACAATTCAGGCAAATACATCGCTCTAGAAGGCTACAATAGCCTAAAAATATATAAAGTTATGAAACTTCACTTTGCCCCCTCAAAAGCAATTTTGCCAGGGAACAAATGATAGGAAAGCCTGCTACGCTGAGTCTGCCTATAGACAGGAGGTTAAACGTACAGTATATAATTTTTTTTCGCGGCTAGGGGTCGCTAGCCTCTTACAATAACAAAGGCGTAGTTTGATGACGCAACATTTGCTAAGAATTATGGATCTTGTCGTCAACGTCAAGCCGACCGATCTAATAATGTTTATGGATGAGTGAATACATCGATGTTTTTATCATGACTGTGATAAGAAGCAGGTCGGGATTGCTAAGAGACAGCTATCAGCTCCACACGCGACGCGAGTCCCGCGGATATAAAGGAATATGGACATTTCATTCTACCGAACTAACGTTACACGTAAGTGCAGAATTACAACTCACAGGTCAGTTGATTAGACAAATTAAACTTGTGAGGTAATGCAGCGCTGTTTCACCTGGTCTAACATTACACTAGCACACTAAACTGCATTTGAATGTGTTGACATTTATGTGTTAGTTTGTCTGTATGAGACTAGCAGTAAGCTAGATCAACATTAGAATAACATACAGATCAAATTCTAACATTTTATCATTGTTGAACTATATAACATTGATTAGTTTTATGTAAATGTTCTCACCTGTTTAATAAAGTACATGTAGTAGCGGTTGAAGTCTCGTTTATATACTGTCTATGGGAGCTCTCGGCATCTCGAAAACACCGCGCTGATATTGATTCTCTTTTTAGTTCTCCTTTTTTATCCAGAGTCTACTTGCCATGGTCCATAATGTTTGAACGAAACAACAACAGCGTGCAGATAGACATTGCGAACTACTCTGTCGCATTGGTTACTATCAGAGAGCTCTGGTTCATAGCTCTGGTTGCTATGGCAATACGAGAGGAAACCAGGGACAACGCGGATATGACGCCATTGACGGCGACAAAAATGGAAATAAAGAAACGTGACGTGCCTTCGAATTTAATTACAAATTTCTCCTGGTTTGAAAGTTGTTGGAAACAGTCAGGATAATGTAAGTACACAACAAAAAAAAAAATATAACATAGATATAGTGATTTTTGCTATTTTTAAAGCAAAAAAGTTACATATTGTGCCTTTAAAGAGCTGGCTGTCTGGTGCAGTCACAACAACCTGGAGCTGAACACTCCCAAAACAGTGGAGATGATTGTGGACTTTAGGAGGAACACCATAATGGACAGCACTGGTGAAGCAGTGGAGTCATTCAGGTTCTTGGCATTACCATCTCTCAGGACCGGAAGTGGGACACTCACATATATGTGACCCTAGACCACAAAAACAGTCACATGGGTAAATATTTTGAACTTGAGATTTATACATCATCTGAAAGTTGAATAAATACGCTTTCCATTTATGTATGGTTTGTTAGGACAATATTTGGCCTACAACTATTTGAACATCTCTTTAAACTTGCACATTTCATTGCAATCAGGCATTGCATTGCATTGCACATCACATTTCTTTAAACTTGCATTTGAATGCTGATGTTTAATTGTGATTGTTAGTAATTTTTAAATTGCTGTTATTGTTTCTATTCATTTTTACTTGTAGTATTTTCCGGTGGACTGTGGTTTTATGTACAGCGCTTTGAGAAGCTGCTTTTAAAGGCGCTCTATAAAATAAAGTTTATTATTATTATTATTATTATTATTATTATTATTATCTGAAATCTGAGGGTGCAAAAAAATCGAAACATTGTGAAAATCCCCTTTAAAGTTGTCCATTTATGTTCGAGATTGTGCTGCATTCACTCAGAAATAAATGTTTTATATATTCACGGTAGGAAATTTACAAAATATCTTCATGGAACATGATCTTTACTTAATATCCTAATGATTTTTGGCATAAAAGAAAAATCGATAATTTTGACCCATACAATGTATTGTTGGCTATTGCCACAAATATACCCGTGCGACTCGTGACTGGTTTTGTGATCCAGTGATCCACATATAGGCTCCATTTTGAAAAGGCCCAGTAGAGGTCATTTTTCCTTCGCCAGCTAAGGAGGTTAGATCTGCCACAGGAGCTGCTTCTGCAGTTCTGCAGTCATTCAGTCTGTCCTCTGCACTTCTGTAACTGTCTGGTTCGACTCGGCTACCAAATCAGACCTGAGAAGACTACTTCCCACTCTCCAAGAACCGCACTCATCCAGAGTGAACAAAAGAGCAGGCAAAATCACTCCTGATCCCTCACATCCAAGCTGCTTCATCTTTGACATGCCCTAAAGCAGCCTTTTCTAGTAGGCTACAAGTATATCACTCCCCACAAGTTTATATCTACTGCAGTTGTTCTTGTGTCTTATGTTTACCCAGCCACCCTCTTTCAGTTTATTTTTATACGCTGGATACAATGGAAAGAAAACAAGTGTGAAGCCACATCCTGTACCTTTCTGAAAACAATTTTTTTTTATGCTGTATGTGTTTACCACATTATTAGTTCATCAACATACTTATACATATAGTTTTTGATTAAAGTTATTTTAGATTTTACTGTTATTATTATTATTATTGCGGAATAACTATCAATGTTCCAAGGCAGTGGTTTTAAACAAATGATCTTTCTTGTCTTAATTCACACTGATAACAAGCGTAATGAGGATAAAGATTATATGTGATACAGCATTAAGAATTTGGATTGTGTTTCAAAAGTATTTTTTCCTGTTTCCATTTCTCAAGACTTTATTTACGCAAACCACATAAGGATGACGTGTCACATGTACATGTGTCCTTTTATCATGGTTAACACTTAGTCGACATAGTCATAAAAATAATAAAATAATAAAATCTAATAATTGTATTTTAGTGGCATACAGAAAGTAGTATAACTTTTTTTTTGTATGTCAGTTTGTGTGTGCATGATGTTGTAATATTTTAAGGGTTGTGACCTGTGAAGGAAGAAAACAGGTTGCTTCACTTCTCTCTGTTTTGTTGTCGAGGGGAAGTGGAGACATTAGTGAAATAATGTCATTGCATGGCTCAGAGCAGACTGATTTCTCAACAGAGTTTAATGTAGAAGTGTAAGAACTTTATTTTTACTGAAACAACTTTATTTACAGCTGTGAAGCAGAGTCAGCACAGTTATTTGCTTTTTACATTAAGAAGAAAAATAACATGCCCTGAAACAAGCAACAAAAACAAAAAAACAAAAAAAAAAACAACAACAAACTATATTCAAACGTTTGGTCAGTAATATTTTTTTTAAAGAAATTATTACTTTTATTCAGCATGGACACATTAAAGTGATTAAAAGTGACAGTTAGGGCATTTATAATGTAACAAAATATGTATGTTTCAAATAAATGCTGTTCTTTTGAACTTCAAATATTTACAGTGTACTGTTTTAACTGTGTTTTTGATCAAATAAATGCAGCCTTGGTGAGCATATAAGAGGCTTTTGTCAAAAAATCGTAAAATTGACCCAATTCGTAAAACTGACCCAAAATTGTATACAACACCGGTAAAAATACAGATGAAAAAATATACAAAAAAGACTATCTCTGCTTTCATGGGTTATTCTGTTCTGACAGAATCTGAAACCTCTGCAAAGTGTTTTTCACAGATCATTTTTGATATGAACCCACAGAGTTAAAAGCACAAGCGTGGCATGTCACCTCAAGCCAAAAACATTTTTTTTTTATGATCATTATCACAAGATTCACAAACAAGGTGTAGTCTATACCTTGTAAATTAAACTGCTATACATTAAGAAGAATTTAGTTTACATGGAAGCAAAAGACCAATGTACACAAAAATAAAACATTCTGTCATTTTTTTCACTCACTCCTTTGACTGTTCTCAAGGATAAGTAAATAATGACCAAATGTACATTTTTGTCTACACTATTTCTTTAACAGAAGCAAAAGGCTTTTGCACCCTCATTAGAGAACAGCGGTTGACTACAGTGTGACTGACGTGTGCCTTGTGCTCCCAGAGCTATGAACAGATCCCACTCGATATTTCGACAACACGCTTCTCCCCAACAGGCCTTTCTTAAAGAGAGAAGTCAGGAGCTGGTTGCGGAATTTCTTCCCAATGAAGGCGTACAAGATGGGGTTTATCGCACAGTGGGCGAAAGCTATGGCCTGCGTGACATATAAGGCCACGTCTAAGTCGTCCCTCAGCTTGCACGTTTCCGTGATTCTGCCGCCTCGCATCAGGTTGTCTAAGAGCTCTGTGATGTTGTTGGGCAACCAGCAGAAGATAAAAGCCAGAACGACGCTCAAGATGACTCGCATGGCCTTCTGCTTTTGGCTGTTGCGCGAGCGGCAGAGCGTGCACATGGTGAAACCGTAGCAGAACAGCATCACGGCAAGCGGGAGGAAGAATCCCAAAGTGTGGTGGAGAATCCGTAGGCTCAACCTCCAGTTTTCCATGCTTTCCGCCGTCACATTGTCATGACATATGTACTCCCCATAGGGCGCGATGGCATCGCGATTCAACATAACGGGAATGGACAAGAAAATGGCGCACAGCCACACCAACGCACACACTATGCCAACCAAATGCCGTTTTTGGTTGATGAATTGGGTTGCTTTCACGATGGCCAGGTAGCGATCAACACTAATGCATGCCAGCAGGAAGACGCAGCAGTAAAACGTGGCTTCCTGTATGCCTGATAGCAGTTTGCACATAATGGTGCCAAACACCCATTCTCCGGCGTGAAGGAATGCGGCCCAGAAAGGGAGGGTCAAAGAAAAGAGCAGGTCGGCTATGGCCAGGTGCATCAGGTAAACGTCAGTAGACGTCCTGCGGTTCTCCATGCAAAACACCACGAATATCACCACGGTGTTGCCCATCAAGCTCAGGCCGAAGACGATGATGTAGACTACGACCAAAGGCGTGCTGTTCAGATGCTGAAAGTTGTCCGGGCAGGGAGCCATCAATGCAGGGTAATCAAAAGTAGTAACTTCCATGTTTGGGTCTTCCATGTTTAAGGAGTTTGGCTGTCAACTGCAGGGGACGAAAAGTTCATCAGGACCAGCATTTTCAGATTGAGAAATGTACAAAATATGACTCACTACCAATCAAATGTTATGCTGATATTAAAAGATATACTGTACAGTATGTGTGAATCACTGTATGTTATTTATTAAATGTAAACTATTCATTTATAATGGTTCAAACTAAATAGTTCTCATATGCACTAGCCGAATTAAGCTTGTTAATAAACTATTATTGAACAAACCCGAATCGACACGATACTGACTTGAGCTGAGTAATGACACTATTATGTTCTGAAGAGCTGCTTTATAGTTGAATTGAGTTTGCTTCACAACTAATGGACTACTGCCACTACAGACCTTTTTCACAGCAGCGCTATCTTTTATTTTGAACGGGATGGGTTGTACTGTTATTTAATGCGTTTTTGGATCGTTCTGCTTACAAAACATTGCAAAAATGTCTTTCCAAGAAATTTCTGTAGCCAAAAAACATGAGCATTGGATTATTATAAGTGATCTAGGAGCTTTATACAGGTTTTTATTTTATTTATTTATTTATTTATCACTCACAACCTTGCTCTGAATTGATATTGTCTTTTAGAGCTGCTTTACAGCTGAAACTGTGAAATTTCATTATCGAAGATCTTCACAACATTAACTGTTATTTTCTTGTTTCTTAAGCTGCTTTGAAACAATCTGTATTGTATAAAGTGCTATAAATCAATTTTGACTTGACTAATTATTCTTATAATAAGGAGTAGATGTCTAAACTTTTGACTGTTATATTATACACTTAAATGCATAAATCTAAAAGTATACTTCGACAATTCAAAGGAAATATTTCACAGTAAGTCATACTGACACATCGAAAAGCTGAACAAACACTTAATATTTTTTATTCTCTTACCGTTTTATCTTCTGTGATTTTACTGAGATTTTCAGGGCTGACAATCTTGAGTTTAGGGATCATTCAGTGGAAATTCTCCGATACTTACTGACTGATTTCTCACAGTTTTCTAAGAATGACAGGTTTGATAGCAACTCATTATTACTACCACGTCCCTTTCCTTCCTGCATGAATAATCAAAAAAAAAAAAAAAAAAAAGAGCAGATATTATCAGTACCACAGTTTCACAAGAGAGACAACTAAAAACATCTTAAAACCTGTTCAGGTATTAGCAATTAGTGATACACACAGTAGGTCATGTTGACTCTGGCTTGCTTTTATGTGATATAAAAACCACAATACACACTATATGCTAGTACATGTGTCCATAAAGCGCTAATAGTTATTTTCAAGTAGTGACCGCAACTCCATGCCAGCTCTGCCCACAACGAAATCTCATTGGTTCAAAATCACATATAGCTGTACAGTGGTTCAGGCCTGTGTACAAACTGCACTTTAGGTTCGCTTCAGGGTAGGAACTATAAATGTAGCTCTGAAAAGATACAAACCCCTGTGTTGTACCAAAGACTTATTTTTTATGATTTTTATTTAGAACAAAATATAATTTGCATACAAGAGTAGGGTGAATTGCCCTAATGTGGGACATTTTTTGCACTTCAGACGTCTGTGACATATTGCGATGTGTAACCAAAACATTAAATACACACCCAGTACCATTTAAAAAAAACCAGGATGTGTCCTAATCAAATCAAAAGAGAAAATTCAGATAACCCATTCATAAGAGAAATTATAGACATATTAGTGCTCTTCCTGCAAGTCGTCTGAGACAATCTGCAGCTTCCTAATGTGGGACAGTTGTGTCCCCAATGTGGGACACTGAAAAATCTATGATAAAAGACCAAAAATCCCATTGATGAATAGTAAAATCTTATTTTATTTTAGATTCTCCCTTAAATCTCAGTTAGTAATTCTCTTGGTTATGGATGGATGAAACATGGATAACTGAACACCATCAGACCGATAATACAATATTATCTAGTTCAGTTTACTTAACAACAAACACAGCTTGAACAAACTTTAATTCATAAACGTGCTGTTAACTGTTAAAAATCTGCATTAACAGTATTCTAATATTGCATTACAGGACTAAAACCATGTAAATAACCATGTTTGTCCCACAAACCATGCCCCACCACACATTTTTGACTCTGATCGAAGTACTGTCCCACATTAGGCTGATCATGCTGTCCCGGATTTGGAAACCACATTTCCTAATGTGGGACACTAGGAAATTTGATAAAAATATCAAATATATAGTTTATACACACAAAGTTACACTATTTTTTGATGGACAAACATTTCATAAGCATATTAGGCTAAAAAGTAGCAGGATTGCTTTGTTTAAAATGTATTTAACCATTTGTCTTTCGTCTTTCGACTTAGGAAAAATAAAACGGCCTAAATCACACTCTTGACATTGGCCATTATACCACAGGGGTTGAATTGCATGATCTGTTCAACTGAGGATGTGGGCGATTTAACCAGAGGTGGCCAGCATCATGAGGAGATCACTTGTGCAAAAAAATCTTTTTGTCAAAAAATGACTTAGGCAATTATTTTAGGAAGGTGAAGACATGTGTCACAGGCCGGGGCGGGCAACCGGGCCTTTACGCACCGCCCCTATGAACCGTACCACATCGAGGAGCTAGCAAAGTACACCACCAGGCAAGACAATCAGATAGAAGGTACAAAGTTCATCTTTATTGAATTAAAAGTATCTCTTAAAATAACGTGTCACTCAATCAACTTCCTCTTCTTCTCAGAATCCTGGCCTCTTCCCTCTTCAGTGGAAACTTACACAAGGGTAAGTACGGGACTAGGGAATCCTCTTTGAACTGTATCGTGGTAAATAGGCAGATAACTAGTCCTATTCAAGACAGATAGGAACAACACGGGGCGGATGACCCACGTCTTCACCAGGTTGGCTCCAGGCCGGACAATGGTAAGTGCACAAGTAATGGCTTGGTAACAAGTAATGGTAATTGTCAGACCTACCAACATCAGTTGCGTCACTTCACTGCCATTCATAAATCCTCTCCCGTGGCCTCATGGGATAAAGTGTCCATCGTATGCACACTTCAGAATCTTGCTGGAAGAAGTAGGTCATCCGGGTACTTTTTGCCTTCGATTAGTAGCCTACTGTGAATTCAGACATACTTCTTTTGTCAGATTTCAGTGGTGATTTCAAATACTACATTTAATCGTTAGCTATAGCTTTCGTGAATTTGATGTTTTCCCAGTCAGAGAGATATAGGAGCTGTACTTACACGACTGAATGATGGCCGTCGAGCGAAATGACTCGCCTTTAAGGGAATTTGGTTATACCCTTTTAGAGAAGTGAAATTATTTCTTTGGGATGTAACAAATCATATAGCAGTTGCTGCAGTGATTATGGCCATTCACTACTAAAATTGACGCTTTCTAATCGGAGCAGGGTTATTGAAACAATGATAAAACTATGATCAAATAAAATAACATTTAATAACCAAATTAATTTAACTTAAAATAAATTAACCAGAATGGAGGCACGTTTCCA
This sequence comes from Squalius cephalus, assembly GCF_949319135.1. Lineage (NCBI taxonomy): Eukaryota > Metazoa > Chordata > Actinopteri > Cypriniformes > Leuciscidae > Squalius > Squalius cephalus. The sequence goes on from NC_137130.1 coordinate 5,586,715, forward strand.
TAGTCAGCATTTTCACACGGTTGAATGTTTTTCTTTTTGTGAGAAGACGTCCCACAGCGGGCAATATGGTTTGTGATAAAAGAAATGCTGTTGATTCTGAAAAGGATTTGTGATTTTCAACCAGAGCCTCAGCAAACTTCCAAATGGGCCTCAAGATGATTTTAAATGATTTTTAAAAAAGAGAAAAGACCATATTTCTTATTTTTATTCATCCCATCAACAACTGTTTGTTGCCTATGAAGAAACAGTTCATGGTTCAGGTCTTGGAAAACCTGGATATACTGTATGTGGAAGTGTGATTTAGACCTGGAAAAGTAATGTAAATTCATTTCAAATTAAAAAGCCATCAGTATTTTTTTATAATAAATATACATTGCACTATATGCCAAGCTCTTTAAAAAAAAATCCATGTAGGCCTAAATTATGAATAATTGGAAGAGTCATGTAAATTCATTGGTTTAAAATATTGGGAGCCCTGAAGAACATTCAACTCTTAAAGTTTTTGAAATCCTAAAATGCAATTATTTTAATTGTAATTATTTGAGTTATTTTGACTTCAGCTTTTAAAAACTGAAAAATATAAAAATGAGCAGATTAAATAAAAACGAAACTGTAACCAACAAAACCATATCTAAAAGTAGCTAAAAATGAAGTCACATGTTTGAACATTTAAAATGTCACATGACACAAAACACAGAAGTGGCCTCAACAGCTACTTTTGAGACATTATCTCAAAATAAACCCCTAATTAAGTGTGTACTGATCGCCCTTTCTGAGTTTATTGTGCAACATGCTCGGGCTGACGGTATATTAAAGGGACATGAGAGTGTTCATATAGCATTTTTATTTTTTAAACTTACAAATGAGCATATAAAACAAACAAACAGTACATCCATTTTAAGTCCTGGAGAGGTTTTGTTATTATTGCATTCATTTAAGGCTGATAAACCATCGCACCATAAACACTTCATGAGTACAAAAATATAATATAATACCCCTCCAGAATGCCCTGAATGAAATGAAGAATACTGTAAAATTAATGGAGGAAAAAAGTACATTATGCATTATGAAAAGAAGTATAATGCATTTTGATGCATTATACAAGTGCATTTTAGACTATAATCTCATAAATAAAAAGCATCTTGCTTGCTGACCACATACTGTACAAACCAGCAGCCTTGAGCAAAACATGACTATGAAAAGCTTTTGCGTGGTGTGTTGTAAGCAATTTCGCCAACATCAACCTCCTAGCATTATGCAATAGCATGTGTTTGTTTACTGGCAAGTCAAAAGAGTTCATCACCATTAAGTCTTTATGATATTATGCTTTCTCAGGTGGCTCGGGTCCATCCTTCAGTGTAAGTCAATGGGTTTCTTCACTTGTGCTATCATCGTCCTAGCACTTCCGGTCCCATTGTCCCAAAGTCAAATCGTTTTTTTTAATGGGTTTTTAGTTAAAAGCCTGAATAAGGTCTGTGGTGAACACAAGCTCAAGATGTTTTCACGTTTCAATCTTTGACACAAAATACATCAGTAAAAGTCAACTTGTGATTTTTTAAAAGCTTTTTTAGCTTTTACTAACAAGTGGCTAAATGGGACTATAACGATTGTCGGGGACATTAAATGGTCACCTTTAATGAAAATAATTTCACCCAAAAATGAACATTTTTGTCATTAATTACTCACACTCATGTTGTTCCAAACCCGTAACACTTTCGTTCATCAACCCGTAAGACTTTCTTCAATCTTCAGATTGAATTTAGGCTTTTATTCACATATAAACATTCATCAACTCACACATCAGTTGTGGTAGATGGAAGCTCAAGCATGTTCGCTTGACGAGCGAGAACCAATGAGGTTCATTCTCGTGTTACGCAGCACGTTTGAGCTTCAGCAAGAACCAATGAGGTTCATTCTTGCATCAAGCAGGTTCGGTTGAGTTTCTGCTTCTGTTCGCTGATCAATGTTTATATGTGAATAAAAGTCTAAATTAAATCTGTTCATCATATAAAGCAATCTAGTCTCCTTAAGCGTAACCAGTTGTCCGAAGCTTAATGGTGGTGGCGTTTAAGTCATGTGACTATAGTGTAGTTCATTTATAGCCTAACTTTAGCTTTTCACTTCCGCTGATTGTACTGTATTTGAGTTTCAGAATTCATAAAAGTTGAGTTAATTTGTGAAGATTATCATGATGAACAAAGGGTGTATGAATCATAAATGTTGTTGGCCACAAAGCTTATTTTCTGTAATCATCCAACAGCCCAAAGGAAAAAAAATCCTATTGGGTTTTTGTCCACAAAAATATGTCACCACTTCTATTCTCACCCAATCATGGATTTTACTCTTTCTGACCAATAGATGGAGCCAACGCAACATGGCAATTAGTCTCTAGAAGAGGGGTCTCCAATCCTGCTCCTAGAGGGCCACTTTCCTGCAGAGTTTAGTTCCAACACAACTACCTGGAAGTTTCTAGTAGTCTTGAAGACCTTGATTATCTGGTTCAGATGTTATGAATTAGAGCTAAAGCTACACTTTGACGGAAAGTAGCCCTTCAGGAACATAATATAGGACACCCCTGCTCTATAACACAGTGTTGTTGTATTTCAAGCAAACATGGAAAGGTGCACTAAGTGTCTTGCAATTCACATACATTGATGTCCATGGCCTGGCAGTAGCTCACAAGAAGCTGGAAGTGACTTCTGAGGTCAGAGAGGAGGAAGACCTACTAGATCTAGAGACTGAGATCCGGTTCAGAAGTCCATTTCTATGGAGCAACTGCAGAAGCCTTCTTCTGAACTTCTCTCCCACAAAGGCGTACAGCACTGGGTTCACGCAGCAATGCAGAAGCCCAAAGTTTTGAGTTGCGAACACGGCGATGTCCATCGATGTCCGTGCGAAACAGTTGAAGTGAACCACTTTGGCCCTCATGAGGGTGTCAACCATCATGGAAACATGGAAGGGGGTCCAGCACAGAAGAAAAACCACGACCACGGCTACGATCACCTTCATGGCCTTGTGCCTCTGGAAACCACGTGTACGCAACAGCCGCGCCACTGTCACGCTGTAGCAGACCAACATGACCACCAGAGGGAGAAGGAAGCCCAGCAGATGCCTCATGATACGTGTGGCCAGTCGCCACTCGTCGGCGTGGTCTGTCTCGAAGCGTTCTGCACAAATAATCTTCTGGGAATGTTGGTTGTAAAATGCCTCATTGTAGAGTGATGGCAAGGACAGCACAAAGCCCAAAACCCACACCAATACACAGGCGACCCCACTGCACAGTCTCCTCTGAGCCTTCCTGGACTCCATAGCCCGTACGATGACCAAGTAACGGTCCACACTGATGCACACCAAAAACAAGATGCTGGTGTAGAAGTTCACTTCCTTCACCAGGTTAACCAACTTGCATAAAACATCACCAAACACCCAACCTTCGATCACGGAAACCGCCGAAAAGGGCAGAACGAGAGCCAGTAACGTGTCGGCCAGCATCAGGTTGAATAGGTAAACATCTGAAGCAGAAAGAGAGCGTCTATTAGAGCCGATGACCCAGCCTACGATCAGATTCCCGGGAATAGCCATCAGAAAGATGAACACGTAGAAGACACAGAATGAAATGTTGATGGCATCCGCCATATTGATGGAGGAGCAGAGTAGCGTTTTCTCATCCACAACAAATTCAGTTTCGTTCAGGTCTGTATAGTTGAACTCTTCATTGTAGAATTCACTGAAGTCCTTGATAGTCCCCATATGATAAGAGGTGTTCAGATCTGTAGAGAAGAACAAATAGAAAAGCAATGTATTATTAATAATTTATAAATAAACAATTTTTCCGACAAGAAATACTGTACAGTTTAGTAGCTTAACTCTGTATCAAATTGATACAAATCAAATTAAGAAAAAAAAAAAAAAACACCTTACATTTAAAAATAAATTCATACATTCATACATTTTTTTTCTTCATCAGTTTTTATTAATGAAATTCACTATACATTTTTTTGTCTAATGTCTAAAAAAAAAAAAACAATACATTAATTATTTGATATTCTAACAGATTTTTTAGTGGGCAGTTGACATTTAAAATGTTTTTCTGCAATGTGACATGCTATCTTAAACTATTTTACTGTTATTATTAAAACTGTTACTATTTAAAATGTAGCTTTTTAGGCCCATTGCATGCTGTATATATTAGCTTTTTTTAATTGAAGGTTTACATGGAAATATACTAGCAAAATTTATTTTTCAGATGGTTAAACATTTTTAGGGAAAGCTGAAATGGTCCCATAGGCCTATACATTAATATAAATTTTATCTGTTTTTAAATAAACATTTTCAGTGTCAACGACTTAAAAGCGTTTGATAATAAGATTTCCAAATGACTGACTTCTAAATGAATGATAAAATTAAGATATGGGACTTACCAGTCATCATAACTTCTTTTGTACGTGCTGTACGTGAGAATCCACGGGATACAATGTTAGACTTGTGTGCTGAAGGTTCCTTTATACTCTTTGAAGGGATGTTGATATATCCTGTTTGCCTAAGTCCTAAAAGTTACCTAAAGTGCACCATCTCAACTAAGATGCTCCGATTCTTCTCAAAAACGTATTCTCGGTACTCATGACATATCTGGAATAATCTTTCCCCCTTTCACAGGAGACAAGCAGATCTCACATTTATGTCTCCAATATCTGAATGGGATGCAGAAGATTAGGATGTTTGGTGATGTTGCTTTTATGTAGCAACAAGAAAGCAGAAGGTAAGAGATGTATGCTGGGGGAATTTGAGACATTCAAATGGTCACAAGATCCTCACTCGTGTTCAATCAGACATAAACATGATCAAAACACCAAAAGTGAAACTAAGAATCATGTGGACTAAAATCATAATATTTATGATACAAAGTCATGGGGCCATTTAATAAGAATTCTGAAACCCAGTTTTAAATCATAATTTTGGTTGTGAATATTAATAGGAACATTAATGGGTTTCTTTCTACATATACATGACAGTCTTACAATTGTTATATTTAAATAACAGTCATAAAATATATTCTGTGATTCATGTGCATTGCAAAAAAAAAAAAAAAAAAAAAAAACTAATAAAAAAAACCTGATGAAAATAAATTATTTTAATTTTAAGAGTAAATCTAACTAGGAAATCAAACACATTTAAACTAATACATAATTTCATTATTTGTTACATATTGTGTGACTGTAAAATAACATTTTTGAATTTTAAATGAATCAAAGAACACCATAAACATGATTTAGAAAAACCTAAAATACGTAATATGGAAGTGATTGTTCAACATCGGAGGAAAGATGCGTCACATGTGAAGAGATGTGAGGCCACAAATCATCACTTACCAACATTTATCAGGGAAATTGAGCAACTCCGTCCCACTATGGTTTGTCCTGAAGACGCTGTAAACAAGTGTTTCTCACATGGGAAGCGACCAATTTAATTTCATTGGCTATTTTTAAATGCAGAAAAGTAACCATAAACTGGAGATATCCTGGGTATTTGAGTTTTTTTTTTTTTTTTACATCTTTGGACCTTCATTTATGAATATTGATGTGGTGTGTAAACAAACATGCAGAGCAATCCTTTCAGGTGTAAATGATAAAATATCTGTTTTTTATATTTTGAGGTGTAAGAGAGGCTAGCTAGTAAGTGCGAGTAAACCCCACTCCCCTGGCCTCAGGAGGCGCACTATTGTATTAGAAACTGTGGTCTTTAGCGCCCTTGTTAGTCTGTCCACATCCCATGCCGGTGACGCTGGTTTGAACCTCAGAGAAGTGCGAGTAGATCCAGAGGGGTTATACTGGTGCCGTGACCCGGATTGGAGTGAGGTATATTTAAAATCATTGAAAGCACAGATCTTGTATTGACAATGTAAGAGTCCAGCACTTTGAAAAGTCTCATCCCAAAGACTTTCAATGAATTTAAGGTCTGGACTCAAATGTGCCGATTCATGTGTGAAAATGATTCTTCATGCTCCCTCCCAACCATTCTTTCACAATTTGAGTCTGATGAATCTTGATATTGTCTTCCTGGAATATGGCCATGATGTGTCTTCTCACATGGTTGTTTAAGAAATGAAAAGCTACACACTCCATCATTAGGGTTAGAAGAACTGTTGCCAAACATATAACATGATACATAATAATCACGGCAATAATGATTCAATTGTCACAATTATGTTCAGTTTAGTTTGAGTTTTCATGGACCTTCTGTTTGTATTGGTTAGTCACACATGTTTCTTTGGTTAGATTTCCGCCACTAATCTGTTTCCTTGGTTACCGTCATGTGTATCAGATGTGTATTGTCATTACATTACCTCGTTTGCATTTAGTAGCCTACTCAAGTTTCCCGGTCACCGGTATGTTAAGTTGTGTTGTGCTAATGCCTGTCTGCCTACTCTTGGATTACCTGTTATTAAACTATGTTTGGAACTATATTTTTCTGTCTTTGTCTTCCTTCTAGCACACGCACGTGACACCAATTATAGACTATTAAGCATTTGCCTATTTAAATCCAAACATTTGGGGGCTGGGCTGAGAATGGTATAATATAGGCATATTTATAGATATTCCCCCAAACATGAATATTTGAATGTAATAATTGTAAATGACTTAATGCAAAGTTATTTTAAAATAAGTGCTAGAATTCTGTTTAGATTTACGTTATTGTCAGCAATGTGATCAAGTACAATGAGATTTGATCTTAAATTAGATGACTTTGTGAAATTTAAAGCAGCGTGAATCTGGTCCGGCCCTTTTTGACTAAGACCCCTTTCTGCTGTGTTCAGGACAGGAAGAAACACGTCTCTCTGTGAAGAATAAGGCAAGGAATGCAAGATGAGATGTAAAGTGGTTGTATTACATCGGAATGTTATATAAGTTCATTCATAGCATTTCAAGCATTCATATTAAAATATGGTAGGCACAAGATAACCCATATAGGGGCAGAAAATCTCAAATTAGGTATTTTTAATATCTCAGCAATCAAAATATTGTGTGCAATCAAAGGTCAGAGATTTCAACATTTGAACTCAAAAATGTTCATCTATTTCTTCCAAATCCAATTTATATATTTTATGTTGAAAGATCAAGTTTCTTTGTAAACTGTGATAACCTGTAAATAGGGAGACATCCCAGCCCCACTTCATTCCACGAAAGTAAAAACATTTTATAGACAGAGAATGGAAAATTGTGTCCTTCTCCGATTACAGTCTGTGTAAATGGCAACAAAAAGAAAGAGGTGAAAATTCTTGCCTGAAAGCCTCAGGCTAATCAGTTTCATCAAAGATCCTCAGAAGCTGATGCATGTTTATGATACTTTCCAATCAAAATAAAGATCTCTGCAGTGAATGTTAATGAGCCAAATGAATAGGATTTTAATAGGAGTAGATAGAACAAGATAATAATTCTTAAAGTAATAGTTCACCCAACTATTTTGTCATTGTTTACTTACCCTCATGTTATTCCAAACCCGCATGCTGGCATTTTTCCAAAAAACACAGAAAGGGAACTTTGAAGAATCTAGTTATCTTGTGTAACACTCATATAAATAAAGGTTCCAAAAGGACGTTTGTATACTATGCCATAGAATAACCATTTTTGGTTCCGCAGAAAACCTTTCAGTAAACAGATCTTAAAATAACCTTTTTTTTTTCTTATTGTGAAGAACAGTCTTACAATATGAAGAACCCTTTTCAACTTTAAAGAACCTTTTGTGCAGTGGAAAGATTCTAAAGTTGTTAAAGTTCCTGCATGAACCACCGCTAGCAGTTATTTTTAAGAGTGAATGACACAAAATACACACTGACACACAAACTATTTTGCTACTGCCTTAACTGGAGGAAATTTTCTAAACATCAAACTCACTCAAATCTCAGGCAAGACAAATTTAGCCTTATAACAAAACATAACAAAACAACCGTAGCCTACTAGATAATCACAACACTGTCCTAAATTTTCATCATGAGGAACAAAAGATCGAATTTTAGACACATATTGTAGCAAAATACATAATTATTCAGTTTTCTTAAAATCGATTTCATTTTCTTTTTAGTAACTGGACAGTATACAGCACAGTAGCCAATAGGCTATTTGTATCAACAGGCCTTTCACAATCAAAACTGGGAAATATCAGAGAATGGCCCCAAACAGCGCGATTTCAATAAACTAATTAATGTAAATGTAATAATATAAAATAAAATATCTGAAGTATTTTAGAAAGAACGAATAAATAGTAGAAATTCTTATTTAATTTCAGGATATGATTAGCACAAACGAACAGGCAGTGACGCGGGCAGCTCGCGGGTCTTTCGAGTCAATGCGGAAGCGGCCAGAGGTCTAGGAGCAGGAAAACCAAAACGATTGTAGTAGGATTGTAGAACAGCAATATTTACTCTTATTTTTTTAATTCCACATAGCCATTAAACAGTCATTTAAATCATCATGATTTTGTTGGAAATCAACAATCGGATCATAGAGGAGACTCTCACCCTCAAATTCGACAGCGCGAGCAACGGGTAAGAGGAAGATCTTCCTGTCTGAGTCAGAACTCACATCAAACATCGCTCATCTGATGCATGCATGCGTTGACAAGAGACATATTTTCTTTTGCACGGATAAAATAACATAACGCATGCATTCGTGTTCGATTGATTCTGTTCTGTGAGCTAATCTGTTGATTGTCCGTGGTCGAGTAATGAAGTATCCTGTATGGGGTGTGTCCAGCTGTTCAGGTCACATAGAAAACAATGATTTATGTGTGAGTGAGAGTGGATCAGTGTGTCAAGTGATTGCTAAAACAAATCTCGTGAGTGATTCTGACCATTTCATACATGTCGCTTTCGGCTGACCAGATTTCTATAAATGCTTAGTCCCAGTGAAGACTGAAGACACTTCCTGTTCATAGCGTCCATGTAAATCAGTTGAATAGCCTACATGTCGCTGCAAGAACAAGCAACTATCAGACCCGTCCATGCAGGATGAAGTAGCTTAGTTTGCAGACAGTTCCTCGGGAACTTCTCTCCCCTTCATTTCATTCTTCTCCAATATGTGTGACTTTGCGCGTGCTTGCGCTCGAGTTGGAACGGCCACGCGCCTGCTGTGACTCATCATCAAAGGATATAAATATAACGAAGTTATGATTTGTTTCCGCTTTGTGTTTAAAAAAAAGAAGGTGATTTTCCTTAAAATAAAAGTAAATGAAATGGCACGTTATTGCTTTTAAAAGGAATAATTCATCAAAACATAAAAATTCTGTCATTGTTTACATTATTACTGGGATCCTTTAAGGTACAGTTCACACAAAAATGAAAATTCTGTCATAATTTATTCACTTTCAAGTTGTTCCAACCCAGTATTAATTTCTTTCTCCTGCTGAACACAAAAGAAGATATTTTGAAGAATGTTGGAAACTAAACATTTGATTGACCCCATTGACCCCATTCCCATATTATGGAAGTCAGTGGGGTCCATCGGGTGTTTGGTTTACCATATTTTTCACAATAGCTTCTTTTGTGTTCAACAGAAGAATGAAATTCATACAGGTTTGGAACAACTTGAAAGTGAATAAATGATGACAGAATTTGTCATTTTTGGGTGAACTGTACCTTTAATTTTGATTGGTCAATCACAACATTATGGTATAATAATATTTCTTGATAATGACCGCTGTTCATGACCACACCGTATAAATAACCTATATTAGCATTGTACAAACTAATACAATTATTTCAACAGTGAATATTGAATGTCCATGGCAAGTAGTTGTGTAGTAAGTGGAATAATGTACTATTGCATAATAATGGATGACTTATCCCTTACCTTTTCTCACGTTTTCTTATTTTTGTTTTAATTTTTGTGTTTCATGTGGAAAATACTATCAATTGGATGAACTGTTCTTTTAAATATCATTCATGTTCCTGCTCAGCCTTAATGAGGCTGAATATCCATTTGCTGTCCCGAATTTAAAGTGACAGTACCTTGATTTTCCTATCTTAGTGCCCACACGGCCTATAGATTGTCATTCATTTCCAGATAGCAGACTCACAAAATGCTTTTTTTCTTTCTTTCAGGAACAAGCCTGAAGCAGTAGAAGTTACATTTGCAGGTAAGGGTGAAATATGAGTGACCTCAGAAGTGGAAGTCTTTCTGTTGTTAATCCAAACTGTGTTATTACTATGCATGTATTTTATTGATCAAATATATACACTGATAAAAGCAAAGTGAATGATTGGAATGGGACCTGATTATATTTTTGCTACAGACTTCGATGGTGTGCTTTACCACATCTCCAACCCCAATGGAGACAAAACTAAACTAATGGTCAGCATCTCTCTCAAGTTCTACAAGGAGCTTCAGGAGCACGGCGCCGACGAGGTACGAGAACATGTCAAGAACATATCCGAGTGGAATTTCAGTGAGCCTAAAAATTGGCTTTATCTTTTTATGCAAAAAATACACTACCATTTGGGGACGTTATGCTTTTTTTTTTTTTTTTAAATACAGTTAAAACTGAAATATTCAGAAATTTTATTACAATTTAATAGAACTGTTTTCTATTTGAATATATTTTAAAATGTAATTTATTCCTGTGATCAAAGCTGTATTTTCAGCATCATTACTCCAGTCTTCAGTGTCACATGATCCTTCAGAAATCATTCTAATATGATGATTTGCTGCTCAAGAAACATTTCTTACTGAACAGTTTTGCTCCTTAATATTTTTGTGCAAACCATGATACTTTTTTCAGGATTCTTTGATGAATGGAAAGTTCAAAAGATCAGAATTAATTTGAAATTGAAATCTTTTGTAACATTTGAAATGTCTTTATTGTCACTTTTGGCCAATTTAATGTGCCCTTGCTGAATAAAAGTATAAATTTCTTTAAAATAAATCATACTGACCCCAAACTTTTGAACGGTAGTGTATTTTAATTACTTGTTCCTTTTGATTTCGAGTGAAATATGACCTGGTTTATTATTTTTATGAGTGTTACAACATTATGTTCAATGCAGTTTTTCACAAGAACATCATCATAGCTTACTGAGCAAATGGACTAGTAGTTTGCAAGATTGCAACTTTTATAGATTATATATTGTAATTCTTGTCTGTTACAAAAGTACAGTTCAGGTTTCCTATGGACAATTATGCAATGTGAAGTTGCCGACAAGTTGCTTTATTTCACACAGTCTTTTGTGTCATTCTTTCATACGGTTCTTGTCCTGTGATTTTACATGGCTCAGTCCAGGGTGATCACATTTAAGCACCATGTAAGGTTTTAAATGACTTGTGGTTTCACTATGAAACAGGAAGTGTCTATGACTCGCTTTGGATGGAGGAAGTCACACGTTGTAAAAAAAGAAACATTGGTTCCTTGTCCTTTTAAGCCAGTGTTGTGTTCTGTTTATTTGCTGTTTTAAATATTGAATTGATTCATTATTTGCTGTGATGTTTCAAGATCATTGCAGTTGCATCGGCAGGATTTTGAATCAGTGCATTGAGAAAAAAAATGAATGAATTGTTTTTAGGGAAGGATTATCAAGAATCTTTAGGGTTCATGGAGTTGAGGTTGATGGGTAGCCTTTTCCCTGCCAATGCAAATAAATATTCAAAGTATGTTCCAGCCCCATTCAGGACTGCCAATGTAAATCAAACGAATTACCAATGCAAAATAGAGGAACCAGTAGAATGGCCCTCAGCTTTCCTGTCTGCTCTTGCCATCCACACAGATACAATCTCTGAGACAAAAATTAATTCAAATGAGTTTTTTTCCCCCTGGCAACTGTTTTATTTGTTGAAAATATCTTGTCTATATACTGACATTCAGGCTAAAACAGATGACAAAAGATAAAATACAGGGAACTCAAAGCATGTTAAAAATGCCAGGAATGAAACAAGCCAGTGCCTGTTATTTCATACGTGGTTAGTGACATGAAATAGTTTTTTGGATGTTGATGTGCCCTGAAATGTGACATTCTATACTTTATTTAAAAATGCATTTTATTCATACCGTTATAATTGTTACACATGCTGATATTTTAGGACCTGTTTTTTTTTTATGAGCTAGTTAACTCTGTCAGTGCTGTTCAATGACAGATTTAAAATAAAATAAATTATTTCAATGAAATTATTGTACTATATTTTAGTTTGATAATGTTTTTTATTTAATATTTTGTATTTTTAGGGAATTGTATGGCACTACATTATATTTATGCAGTAGTTATAATCCAATTTATTCACTTTTTGAGCATGGACCTTAAAATGAAATTACCAACTTAAACGGTCATATTTCTGTAATGCTTTGGAGCACAGACTTAAGTTTGGTCTCTTTTTAATTTAAAGATGACACTTGGCAGATTATTGTTGAAGTGAAAAAAAGTATATAAAAGGGAACTTGAAAAAAATTATAAAATGTTATATTTATTATGCACAAAAATAACATTTAAAATTTTTATATGAAATATGTATTTTCCAAAACACGTTTGACTCTAAAACTGTGAGGAAAATCAAAGCCATAAATCTAAACAAGCTGTGTTCCAAATGTATGGTTGATATCTCAAAAAATGTGCTTTCAGAAAGAATTTGTATTGGTGCAGTACCAAATACAATACAACAATACAAGTGTTACTGTTTTACCTTTTTTGGACCATTTTACCTTTTTTGAATCATGTTCATATTTTTTTGTTTACACAACATGTACTAAAACCTTTACCAAGTTTCGTACCATTCCGATGAAGTAAAAAAAATAATAACATTTTTCGGTCAAAAATGACCAGGCCGCACCAGAGGGTTTAGCTAAAAAGTGTAGTAAATAGTAAACAGCAGTAGGGCCTAAGATATACACTTTCACTTGTAAAAATTTAAATTTAATCTAAAATCAAGATGTTCACTTTATAATATTTTTAATCTTACAGTTAAATCCGGCTTCTAGTTCATAAACGCCAGAGGAGAACTGGCCCCCGACTGAGCCTGGGTTCTCCCAAGGTTTTTTTTTCTCCATTAGGTCACCTGATGGAGTTTTAGGTCACCATTAGGTCACCTGATGGAGTTTTAGGTCACCATTAAGTCACCTGATGGAGTTTTAGGTCACCATTAGGTCACCTGATGGAGTTTTAGGTCACCATTAAGTCACCTGATGGAGTTTTAGGTCACCATTAGGTCACCTGATGGAGTTTTAGGTCACCATTAGGTCACCTGATGGAGTTTTAGGTCACCATTAGGTCACTTGATGGAGTTTTAGGTCACCATTAGGTCATCTGATGGAGTTTTAGGTCACCATTAGGTCACCATTAGGTCACTTGATGGAGTTTTTCGGTTCCTTGCCACTGTTGCCTTTGGCTTTCTCAGTTGGGGATATTTAATTTAATTTAATCAATCAATAATACTATTGATCAGCCTTACCAAACGTGGATGTTTTTTCCACTAGAAACAAACCTTGTTGTGTTATTTTGATTTAATACTGTGAAGCTGCTTTGATACAATCTGTATTGTGAAAAGCGCTATATAAATATACTTGACTTGACTTTGAAGTATATTGCATTAACTTTGTTGCAGTTGTTATTATTCTTATAGAATAATTCAGTGTTTTTGTCCTTTTTTAAATTAGACTTTGAGATTTAAATTTTTGAATTTTGTTTTGTTTCAGTTGCTGAAGCGTGTTTATGGCAATTTCCTCGTGGCACCAGAAGATGGTAAGCTAAACGGTAAGAATTTATTACTGTAAGAATTTTGGTTTGACGGTTTGTTGCTGTTCCTCTCTGAAGGGTACAATATTTCACTGCTCTTTGACCTGGAGGCACTTCCGCCCAACAAAGAGGAGGTGATCCACCAGGCCGGCATTCTCAAGAGGAACTGCTTTGCTTCTGTCTTCGAGAAGTACTTTAATTTCCAGGAGGAGGGTCGTGAGGGAGAGAAGCGGGCTGTTGTCCATTACAGGGATGACGAGTCTATGTAAGATACTTGATCTTTCTTCATTAGTCCTGCAACTGACAAATTATTGATAATCAACAAATCGAGTCTTTATTTGTCTGATTAATTGAATAAAATTTTATTATTTTGCATTTAATTGACAAAACATATTATCATTTTGCAATTTTCAGGCCGTAAGGGACTAGAATTAGACTAGAATTTGACAGTTTCTGAAGAAATTGAGTGGCGCAAATCTTTTCACCATATTAATTACTTCAGATAAACATATAGGTGTATATATATATACAACACCCCTAGCACACCGTTTATAATCCAGCTCACATCTCACCTGTGTTTGTGTTTTCCAGGTATATTGAGGCTAAGAAAGACCGAGTAACTGTTGTGTTCAGCACAGTGTTCAAGGATGACGACGATGTCATCATCGGGAAAGTGTTCATGCAGGTTCGCTCATTTTGTCCCATTTCTTTGGAATAGTTGGTTCTCAGGTTCAGTCTCGACCATTTCTGTTTTGACTCGCCATTCAATCATTTTTGTATGCTTACAATGTTGAAACACATGTCCTCTGGGTGTTTTGCAATCCAGTCATTTTGTGTCATGGTTTCCTATTTAAACCACTGTATGACGTCATCCACCAACGCTGTCATTCCTGTAATTATTTACAGAATGAAATGCTATCATTTAAAACTCATGACTCAACATTTTAAGTCATTGTATAGCACTGTAACATATGTACAGTCATCCCAAAAAGTATTCTGACAAACAAGCCACAATCTAAAATATTTGCTTTATATAAAAAGCACTCATTTTAATCAAAATATTTAGTTTACATGTAATGCAGTGAGCTTTTTAAGTGTCCAGAAGTGTCCAAATATGTTTTGGGGCTACATAATACATCTATAGAAATTTATTATATTTGCTGATGTCTAAAAAGGATCAAGATCAATTTAGAAGCAACACTGCATAAGATTCAGACTTGTTTTCATAGACTGCGTCTTTAAGACTGTGAACCAGCAGTTAAACACAAGTGAAGTTTTAATATTTTATGCAGCGTGGGTTATCTTGTTTTAAGGGTTTTTAGATATTTTAACTGGAAAGTAAGAGTTAAGTACCAAGAAAATGATTTTCTTCAGTGTATACACTTTCAAATTTGGGAGTCAGATTTTTTTTTTTAAGAATTCTCTTATGCATAGTAAGCCTGCATTTGTTGGATCAAAAATACAGTAAAAACTAATTTTTAAAAATATCATTACAATTTAAAATAATTGTTTTCCATTTTGTATATATCGTATAATGTAATTTATTTTTGCTGGAAAGTACAATAGTGGGCAAAATTGATGTCCGGCCTTAGGAAAATTGACATCTTCACCCTTGATTCAAATATTATTCAAAATGTATTAAAGATTTTGTAATCGTATTGCATAATTGTGCTTGAAGTCAATTGTTCTATTTGTGATAACGCAATGAAATTGTGTAGACATAATTTCTGGCGAGGCTGTCATACAAAGAAATTATTAACACAAGCAAAAACAAGAGATAACAAACAAAATATTAATAACTGGTTGTTGTTATGTATTATGTATGCTTTTTTTTTTGTTTTTCTATGCTTTTTTTTTTGCATAGTAAAATAAATCCTGCAGCTGTAGTTTGTCTTTTTTGCCAAATCATTTTCAGATAAGTTCCATAACCAAGTTTAGTGTTTTGTTCTTCCCTCATATTTTAAATAATCCCTAAATATAAAGTATTTTACTCATGATTTGATTGATTAATCGAACTTGTAGGGGGTCGTAAAAAACAAAAATCCCCTCCGGACATCGCTTTTGGCCTCTTTTATACAATGAATGACGATGTAATAATGTCTATGTTTGGGATAATCCAATTAATGAAATGCTTTACAAATGAAAGGCACTTCTAATGTAATTTGACTGTTTTCACAAAATCACCTGCACGTAATGATGTCAGCAGTGCAAACCCCCACCAGGACGGCTGCTGTGTTTGTTACAGTGGCGTGTTGACAGACCGATGACTGTTTCTCTCTGTGTTCAGGAGTTTAAGGAGGGCAGGAGGGCCAGTCACACGGCTCCGCAGGTGCTGTTCAGTCACAGAGAGCCTCCTCTCGAGCTGAAGGATACTGACGCCACTGTGGGAGACAACATCGGCTACATCACTTTTGGTTTGTACCATGAGGTCACATACACACAAACAGGAATTTAGTGTCGAGAATGGTTATTTTTACTCACAAATGGCTCTAAGAAAGTGTTCATTTTGGACCCTGGTTAAACACTGTTATCAACCACATCTACTAGCTGGAACAAAGTTAAATATAGACTCTTGTCAGGTTTACTTGGTGATGACTTGCACGTTAATACGTGGCCAGAACAAAGCGCTTCTGCTTACCTGTGGCAGGTACACTGTGTATTTGCATTTGGTTCAAGAGAGCAAACGCCCAGCTTCTCTTCATGGCGGTTACACAAACCTCTTAATGATTAAAAAAAACACCACACCCTTTTTATCAAAGCCAACGACGTTTACCAGCGCTACTCTACTTCAGTTTTTCATGCAACCAAGGAAGTATTTGGAGACATGCAATGTTTACCGAGTGATTATTTAGTTAATTTCTTGTTCATTTTACTCTGGTAGCTTGCAGCAGTAACTGAAACTACTGCTCTTTTAGTGTTAACCTATGCAAACCTCATATTACAGATTGATGTATTCTGGGAAAAATGCTTTTAGTTACTCAGATTGACGTTATACCTTTAGGATTACACATCTGTTTTCAAGTTTCATTGATTTAAATGACTTCTTAAGTATTTAATTAGTTTTTCTCCCCTTTTTCCAGTTGAAATGTCTAACAATTCTTTAAACAGGATCAATTTACTTAAGCAACACTGAAGATTTTCAGACTTGTTTTCACAGTGTCTAATGTGAGTGTATTTTGTCTTACTGATCTGGCAGATTTTTATTTTATTTTAAGTATAAACAAGTTAAGAAGAAGTGAAAGAATCTGTCTGTGCAGTAAGGCAAAATACTCTCATGATAAAGACACAACCTATGAAACCGAGTCTAAATATCTTATGCAGTGTTGCTTAAGTAAATGTATCTTGTTTTAAGGATTTTGATACATTTTTTTTGTTTTTTTTTGCAGTAAAACATAAATAAAATACTTGTATATTTTTTTAAATAATAAATATGTATTTTATATTGGTAACACTTTATTTTAAGGTGACGTAGTTACACGTTACTACATGTACTTACTATAGTAATAACAGTAAATTATGCATAATTACAAGTAACTAACTCTATAGTAAGTACATGTAGTTAATTAATATTACTCAGTACTTATTTGAGTAAGCACAATGTAACTACGTCACCTTAAAATAAAGTGTAACCTTTTTTTGCAGTATTTTTATTCATAGTATGTATATGTTACCCAAATATCACATTTACACTGAATGTCATATTCTATTTTAAATATAAATCCTAAAATTATTTGAAATGATTTCCAACCAGTGCTGTTCCCCCGACACACCAACGCAAGTACCAGAGACAACACCATCAACCTCATCCACACCTTCCGGGACTATCTGCACTACCACATAAAGTGCTCCAAGGTGAGACCCTCCTCAGAAACGCCTCAGTCGACCCAACAACGACTTATTGGCCTTGTTTACACCTGGTATTAAAATGCGTTTTGGTCGATCGGATCACAAGTAGACGAGAGAGACACATTCCTGTTTACACCTGGTGTTTTAATCCCTTTCTTTTGTCCACTTTCAACTAGAGGGTGACACGGGAGTGGATTTTCAAACCTCTCCCGTCCCACTCCCACAAAAAAAAATCCTGTCCCGTCCCAATCCCACGAAAAAACATCCAATCCCGTCCCAATCCCAGAAGAATGACTCCTATTCCCTCCCACTCCCGTGTTGTGTTTTTTTGACCGGAATCTCTGTTACAGTAAAAAAAATACAGTACAGATAACAGCATAGCACAGTTTATGTTACTTTATTGAATTGAAAGCCAGTTTAAACAATGCACATTAAACACATTAAATTTCCTGTAAATCATCCATGCAAACACACACACAGGCACACACGTATTATTTCAATTCAATTCAATTATTGTGATTTGATTTAATATTGACTCATTTGGATAAATATTAGGTAGGCTACACAAGATAGGCGTTATTTTTTCTCAAGAAAAAAACAACTCACCTAATGCTGTAAACATGCAGAGAGCCCTATCAGCTGGTAGTAGGCTATTATTTAAGGTTAAAAATAACTCAAATTAAATATAATGCGTTTTTTTATTATTATAATAACAACTTTATTTAATGACATAAGTAATAATATAATAAATATGTAATATAGAACACATATTTAGCAAAATACTCTCTATAGCTATTTTTTTTTCTTGCCAACTACATGCTATAGCCTATATTATGTTCATTAAATGGCTTTCCTGAGGTAAATGTGACATAATTGTTCTCCAGCTATGTTATTGACCTCTTCACGCTGATAAAAAACACTTTATTGATCGATATTATGTATGAGGAATATACATTTCGGTAAGTTGTACTGTATCTTTCAACAGTGTTCATTCGTGTTTATTTACTTTTAGCTAGTAGAGATGATCGTGTCACGTGCGCTAGGGATCTGTCACGTAACATTTACAAGCGCCAAAACGGTATTTATTGTTTGAATTTCGTAATAAAATTGACAGAATCTGAGAGCTGAGTTTTTTTTTAATATCATAAAGTAACCTCTGTCTAGTCTGTCGGTCTCCGTGTCCTCTTTGCGTCGCGATTTTTCTGTGCGTGAGAAAATGGATGTGTGTCGTGAGAGCGTGTGAAAAGCATGTGTCTCACGGTGAATGCGTGAGAGTTGGCAGCTCTGTCTTATATTATTGGTGGTTGGCATTGTATACTAACTTGGTGCATATATTACAGCCACCAACTGGTACGGGTGTGTGGAGCACGTCATTCACTTTACCAGCCACACCAAAGCAAACAAGAGAGCATAAAGAGACAGGGCAGATAGAATTTAGTTCAAAATTTAAATATAGAGTTTATTTATAGAAACTGTATATTTGTGTATAAAGTTGGGTAGGCTATCATAGTTTTATTACGATTCCTGGTCCCGCCCACTTCCGCTGACATTTTTTCCTGTCCCGTCCCAATCCCGTGATTAATAGTGATTTTGTTTCCCATTCCCGAAAAAATGTCAGCCTCTACTTTCAACCACTTCTGTCCTGATTTCTTTGTCGGGAGGGTTGATGGGTGGGTAAATATATGGGTTTTTTTCAGATCTTTCGATCTAATGGATGAAATAATCTTGCCCAATTTACATACTAGCAAAAAACATACAGAGAGCATCAGCTTTAGTTTCTGCTCTGACAGCCACAAGACCAGCCGAACGCTGTGAGTGAGTGTTAGAAATCAGGAATGGAGAGAACATTGTACTTGGTACATTTTTCATCTTCAAACCAAACTTGGGTCTTCAGCCGACAAAGTTTAATTCCCGTCTAGCTAGTGCGCTTCCCATAATGTTCACGCATTAGGCCAGTAGGCGGAGAGCAGACGGTCTTTTGTGGCTGTTCGAACTCGTTCCACCACATGAGCGTTTACACTACGAAAGTAATCCGGTCGAAAGCTTTTTCGACTCCCGCTGGAAGTGGTTGAAAGTGGACAAGCTCAAAATGTTTTAGACCCTGTTTACACCTTTATTTAGTGTCGTCCACTTGTGATCCGATCGACCGAAACGCATCTTAATACTAGGTGTAAACACGGCCTTTGTGTTTATGAGGGTTTGAGCAACGCCCTTGAGTTTGTAAAAAGCTTTTTAATGGGCTTTTTAGTTTGCATACTTGCCATTCAACCATTCGGCCCTTTGTTTGGTCAGATGAAACAAATATGCTGGGGGCTTTTGCCAGTGTGAAGTTAATGAATAATCGGTGTGTTTTCTCCTGTGTTAGGCCTACATCCACACTCGTATGAGGGCCAAGACCTCAGAGTTTCTCAAGGTACTCAACCGAGCTCGCCCAGACGCTGAGAAGAAAGAGATGAAAACTATTTCGTAAGTGTTGTTTTCACAACTTTTCGCACTTCACATGAAACCGCACATCAAAAAAAAAAAAACTTTCTCATGGGCTTTTTTTCCATTTGTGCTGATGTTGGTGCTTATCTCTGGGTTTTATCCAATACCAGAGGCACATACTTGCAAAAGATTAATTTGTGATAGTGTGTGTTTAACTGGCTCTGACTCTTCGTCTTTATTAATTACACAGAGGTGTTGCACCATTTGCTGACTCTTAGAGGTTGATCTGATCAGAGCAGATTAGTGTGTACTTTTTAAACACACTGGTTGTTGTTTGAGCTTGTTTAAACTGAAACTTGGCCAAATGTTACAAATTCTTTTAACTTTGCAACTACATGTCAACTAACTCTAATTAGAGCATTAGTTCCTACAAAGTTACTTATGGTCAGTATAATGTCTGTTGGGAAGCATCAAAATAAAGTGTTAGCAGATATTAAGCAATCAGTCTACTAATACTCTATTGACTGGTAGTTGACATGTGGTTGCAAAGTTACTTGTAGTTAGTAGAATGTCTACAGTGGACTATTGAAATAAAGTGTAATTTTTATATTAGGTTGTAGCCTGGGAAAACCCAGACAAACTTCCGGCAAATTTAGATTTGCTCTGCAAGTAGTCTGGCAAAGAGCCCATTCAAGCCGATTTCTAATCCGTCCAAATCGCGGCACCAATCAGAAACGTTGGGGTGGGCTTTACACAATGACGATCGCTCTGATTGGTTTTAAGTCTATCCAATTGCGCCCAGAGGCATTTGAGCGACGTCCGTTGGTGACGGCCCTTTGGAAATGAGTTATTAATGAAGCTTTGCCAAACCATTACTCAGTTACTACTGAGAATTTTAACCAGGCTAATTAGGTTGCCCATTTTGTTTAAAATGTGTATGCACTTCTACATTTCTTTTGTATTATGTGTCTGTAGTAAATGTTTCCAATATTGGGCCAGATTTACTAGCATCTTGCACCAGCGCAAGGTTAGGAGTTAAAAAACTACTGTCGGGATTTACCAAAGACTAAATTAGCGCTGAAAAGCCGTGGAATGGGTTATTTTTGCGGAGGACCTTATTGCATATGCATTTGTAGGAGTTTCCCTTTCAGATGCAACATTTATGGGAGGAGAGTATTTAAATGAATCACACAAGGTGATTTACTATGGTTTGCGCTAGTAAATTTACTGGTATTTGCGCCATTATTTACCGCCCCAAATAAAGCAAACGTATGTCTTAAACCAGACGCTAATTTGCGCTGCTCTTGGTAGATTGAGTTGGTCATTATGGAAATGATCCGGCTGCGTCTGTGTTCTTTAATTTGTTGTTTATTTCGTCAGTAGATCACACACAGAACTTTCCACTCCCATCGGTGCTTTTATGGGATTGCACACTTGCACTAATTTGACTTTAGTAAATCTGACCCATTGAGTATAAAATTATGATTTGCCACAGACTAGAGTGATATTTTATCACATTTATTCCACTGTTTTGACCTGGGAACATGAATCTAACCCTCACATGATCTGTTCAGGGGCAAGACCTTCTCTCGTTAAGGACATGATGTGCAATCACGAGACCAGCATCCGTGGACTCCATTATACACCTCTGGCCAGTGATG
This sequence comes from Squalius cephalus, assembly GCF_949319135.1. Lineage (NCBI taxonomy): Eukaryota > Metazoa > Chordata > Actinopteri > Cypriniformes > Leuciscidae > Squalius > Squalius cephalus. The sequence goes on from NC_137130.1 coordinate 5,608,357, forward strand.
TCGATCCTCCACGTGGAATTTGCAACAGGGAGACAAATAAATTCCTCGCTTTGCATTTATAGGATAAATGTTATTTGTATGTTGGATAAACAGATTTTTTGATACACTCTTATGTTTCACTGTGTAGCGCTGTTGACTGACAGTGTTTTATTGACATAGTCATTGCAGTATTTTCCTTTTCCTCTTTCCTTCGTTTCGCCAAATGCATCAATATTGGACATCATGAAATGGTCATGAATAAACCAGTCTTCTATACAAGAGATTCTTTGTCTGTTCTTTGGGGTGAAATCATTTAAAAGTTTGGGTTTTTTAATGTTTTTGAGTCTCTATGCTCAAAAATACAGTAAAAACAGTAATATTGTTAAATATTATTACAATTCAAAACAACTGTTTTCTATTTGAATATATTTTGAAATGAAATTTATTCCTGTGATGTTTTTCAGCATCATTATTCCAGTCTTCAGTGTCACATGATCCTTCAGAAATCAATCTAATATGCGGATTTGATGCTGAAGAGACATTTCTTTTTGTTATCAATGTTAAAAACAGTTGTGCCTCTTTATATTTTTGTGGAAAACGTGATTTATTTTTCCAGGAGATCAAAATAACAGAACTAATGCACTATAAGGTATTCATAATGTATGTTATAATTCATTATATCTTTTCATAAATAATTGTAACCGAAGTTAAAATGCATTATATTTTCAGATTGCTTGTTACATCTGAAATTGGTTGTTTGTCATGTGTTTTAATGCATTTCCATGCAATGAATAGACAAGTATTGTAACTGTGGTTACAATTATACATGAGATCATATCATTAATTATAAGGTGCATTACAAGGCATAATTAATGCATTGAAAATATTGCATTATACAGGCTTCAAGTGTTACCGAAATCTTTTCTAAAATTATAAATGTTTACACTGTCACTTTTGATCAATTTAATCTGCCTTGCTGAAGTATTGATTTCTTATATATATATACACTAACCCTAACTTTCTAACCTAAATGTACTGTACATTATATAATAACAACACTGACCAGAAAATGAGGCCCATACTTGTTTTAATGTGGCACAGTAGAATGATAAGAGAGTCATGGTCTTCACAATAATAAACTGAGCAGGAAGGAAAGAAAGAGAGATGAAGAACCCCTCAGGCTGTAAGATTAGGAAGAGAAATGTAGGAGCAGCAGTAGAAAGTCACTCGTTCTCCTCCTCCACATTTAGAGAATCTTCCTCATGTTCATCAGGTTTCTTCTCTTCCTCCACTACATTTAGAGAATCTTCCTTCTGTTCATCAGGTTTCTTCTCTTTTTCCACCAACACCTCTTCATCTACTGACTTCTGCAGTTCTTCCTCCACTAACTCCTGTAGTTCTGCCTCCACTATCTCCTGCAGTTCTGCTAACTCCTCTTCCTCCCCAAAAACGTCCTGGCTGTTGTGGTTAGTATGATTCTGCTCAAGTTCACTCTGAGAGACCACCTCTCCATCCACTATTTCTTGGGTGATGATGATGGCTTTCTTAAGACCTACGGAAGACGGAAGAGGAGGAGCTGGAGACAGAACGTAGGCTGGAGGTTAGAGTCAGTCTTTAGTAATTCATTACATTTATGTAGCTTACAAAAAAAAAAAGTAGTTATTGTTCTCTAAAAACATTAGAAGCAAACAAATCATTACTGTTTAACTGCTGCACAGGGCTTGACAAAACACCCACCAACCCGCCAAATTGTAATTCTTTTAAAAAGGCATCTGAAATAATAAACTAAGTGCAATGCAGTGTTGTCAAAAATATAGATTTGTTTTGATACATATCGATGCTGAAATATCTGAAACCCTTCCAATACTCATTTTCTGCAGAACAGATACAGGATTTCAACTGCATTTTCTCACTCTCTCATCTCTCCGACTATGAGTTACACACAAACTGCATCCCTTTACTCACTCGATTCATTTGCTCCGGATGATAAATGTTGTTGGTGTTACAGGGTTTGAATTTCAGCGTGAGATTGCGCATAATTTTACTCATTCCTGCAGATGTTGTTCTCACACCCAAAGTACGCGCACATAAAGCCGCCTCTCAGTAATAAATTGAGTTCTTTTTCGCTGCTTAAACAGTCAAATACACACAAAATAATGTAAAAATGCCGGCCTTGGCGAGTATTCACTTAAACACAGTTATGTTTTAAATTAACGTAAACAGTTGAGAAAGAAAACCATGTTTAAAAGTGTAATGGGTCCATGTGTCAGGTCTTAAAGTGACAGCAGCCTAAAATTCCTGCTAACAAATTATGAGATAATATTAAAAATATCTATATGGCGGTTTTTCCCCATGGTATCAATGTCAAAATTGTGGCCAGTGAAAATGGTGAGTGGCTAGTAATTTCGGAAAACCACTAGCCACAGTGGCTGGTGAGCAAAAAAGTTAATGTCAAGCCCTGGTGCTGTATATATTAGTTGAGAAAGCAACATTTGTAATTGCATCAGGGTTAAAGCATCAGGCTTTTACAATTAGTTAAAGAATCAAAAGGGTCATTCAACAAAACTAGTACCATATATATATATATATATATATATATATATATATATATATATATATATATATATATACATACATACATATGGTAAGTTTTGTAGAATGACCCTTTTGATTCTTTAACAAACTGTAAAGATGATTATCTTCAAACATATTTGCATGAGGATAGCAGTGAGAAACATAAACAGTGTGACTGATGCATGTATATTTGGCCAGCGAGGGCTCAGGCAGCACTGATTACTCGTCTGTGTGAGACCGTAGAGCAGTGAGTAATGATTAGTATGAAGACAAGCTTGATGTGGGTTAGGCAAGCGTTTGTTAACTCAAACTGAACGACGATGCCTAAAATCTACACGTCACGTACTCACCTGCATACAACGCCTGCTCTAAAGAAAATTCCTCTCTGTGGGAGGGAAGAGAAAACATGAGAGAGTGGCACAAATGTAGGTACTTGTGGGGAAAGGATGCAACTAATTATTCAAGACTGGGATGGATCGAAGTTAAGGATCGTTCACTGAAAAACCTACATTGGGCGACCACTTTTCTGCATACCAGGGGGGGATGTGACCCCCTCATTGTCTATGGTGTTTAAGTGATGTCTGTTTTAAAAGACAAATGCTTGCTGGGACATGTTTCTCACAAGCCTGTAGGGACAGAGTTTGTGCCTTGTGTTTGTTAGCGTGACTTCACCATGGAAAGATATGCTAGATTTGCATGGGCAGCTCACCAGGGAAAATGCTCTATGGACACAGCAATATTGTGTGATGTGCACATTGCAATTTGTGACCAAATGCTTTTCAAAATTAAACATGCTTTTTGTATTTGTTCTGAACTACACCAAAACATGTGAACAAACAGCAATATATATATATCAGGGATGGGCAACTTCGGTCCTGGAGGGCCAATGTCCTACCTATAACTACCTATAACTGGTACATTCCTAAAAATAAAGGTTCCAAAAGTTTTTTTTTTCCATTGAAAAATCATTTTGAGTTCCACAAAGAATGCTTTTTTTCCCCTTTGTGTGTGGAGAACTTTTTAATTCCACTATAAAGAACCTTTTGTGCAATGTAAAGATTCTATAAATGTTAAAGTTTCCACATGGAACCATAAATGCCAATAAAGAACCTTTATTTTTAAGATTGTGGTATTGATTCTTTATAAAGGGTTCAGGCTTCACACTCACTCTAAAAAAAAATAGGATAAAAGAAAAAAAAAAAAGGGTACAAATGGGACAGAACCCTTTCGAAAGGTCCAAAAATGCACACTTTAGGTACTAATATGCACCCTTGGTATCAACCCAGTGACAGCTTTTGTAGTTTTAAAAAAGAAAAACAAATGATTCAGCTCATTAGGGACTTGAGGCGATTAAGTATAATGGATGAGTCTAGCACTGAGCTGGAATATTTTTTCGCCATCCATTTTTTGAATCTCATTGTTCACAAACTTTCCATCTTACCTGTCTTTGTCCCCCTTATTGTCGTCAACAACACCCTCCAAAAGACGATGATAGCTGGCGATCTCTGCCTCGAGTTTGGACTTAATGTTGAGCAGCGCCTCGTACTCGGCCGTGTGACGCTCCACCTGGGCACGCACCTGTCCCAGCTCACTCTCCAGCTGCAGGATTTGAGAGTTGTGGCCATTGACCTCCTGACCGTAACGTGCTTCAGTCTCATGCAGCGAATCTTCGAGAGAACGAATCTGCAAGGCACCAAGCAGAGTAAGAAAAGTTTGGACACACTTGACCAAATTTATGTTTCTCATGATCTTAATAACCTTTTGAAATAAAGGCCTCTGCTTAAATGCTTGCAATTAGTTTTATGGACAAAAATAAAAAAACATTTTTTAATAAATTATATTTTATTAACTGTATTGTATTACTTTTTTTTATAGATGAGATAAAGTATTTGCAATGCATTGAGTTAAAAATTAACGTGGGAAATAATAATAAAGCAATTATAAAGAATAAGTGTGTGCGTCAACGTTTTTACTAAGTTATGCAATCATTTTTGTGCAGGATTGTGTTTCAGCCAAGTTCAAAAACAAAAACAAATCTTGACAAACCACTGTATGAAAACAGATTCTGCTTTCCCATGGTTTAAAAAAACAGTTGGGTGCACAGGAATAATGTGTAAAATCAGATGACATGCACGCACAGAGATAGGCATCGGAACATTTTTTTTGAAATCACATTTCAAGCGATCAAGCAGAAGAAGAAAAGTTTGGACACACTTGACGGAAATTATTTTCCCATAATATTAATAACCTTTTAAATGGCTTTAAATGAATTCTTTATGTTTCCATTTGTGCTATTTATAGACATCTTTGCTATTATTCTAAAATGTGGGAAATAATATTAATAAAAAGTATGCGCATCAGAGTTCTGTGAACATTTTTGTGCATGACTGCTTTAGGTCCAAAAAATCTTGACAAACCACTTTGTTTCTCAGCTTCTATTTTCTCATGGTTTAGAAAACACATGGGTGCACAAAGATAATGTGTAAGATGACATGCATGCATGAAGACAAGCATGGGACATTTCATAATTGTTTGAAGGATGCACATGTCTGCCAGGTAAGAGCGCTGACTGTGTAGAATGCAGAATGATTTGTCAAGCAGATAATTAGTGTAATTTGTGTATCGTACCATGTTGTGCAGAGCCTGCAGGTCAATTTCTAGAGACTGTCTCTGCCTGCGCAGCTCATTCAGCTCAGTCTTTGATGTCTGCAGGGCTTCTGTGTTCTGAGTCACCTCAGCTGTGATGTTGTCAAACTGGATAGAGAGGAACAAGATTTTCAGGACACATGATAATATAGGTCCGCCTTATAATTATGCACAAAGCTCTCCTAAATAATAGGCACTTTCCCATAGGGTGTAAAATAGGGTCATAACAAGGATGTGCTTAAGCTTCATTTCTTTGAAGGTACAATTGTTTTAAATATATTTTATATGAGATTTTCCATTTTTGCTGAATTTTCTAAATATAAATTATCACCCTTATTCATAGTATACTATATATATATATATATATATATATATATATATATGTATATGTATACTATTATGTATACTATACATAAATCCTTAGATAATAAATAAATCATTGGATGGATTAAAACATTTTAAATAAAAGTAGGTCAGAAAGGGTAATATGATCCCAAGTGCTAGTTTGACTGAGAGCAAATGTTTGTTTAGAGATGAATGAGATTGCAAACAGGCCAACATCTGCAAATTAATGGGAGATACCGACATTTTATGTGTTGAAAATGATGTGATATTCATGCTAGGATCATTTTAATTTAAAAATAACAGTTTAGCTAATAGATCTAATAGTACCTACATCATAAAAAGTGCCTTGTAATGGGACACCAAAGCATAGTGTATATGGATAGAAAGTGCCAACAATTTGGAAAAACAGAGTGAGACAACAGAAGAATGCACAATACAACTGACTTTGTTTTGATACCAGGCTTCAGTTTCCTCGCGGCTCTTCTGTACAGCTCGTTCGTACTGCTTGCGGATGTTACTAATGGTGTCATTGAGGTCTGGACTGTTTTTATTCTCCATTTGCACATTGACTTGACAGTCGCTGATCTGGCCCTTCAGGTTGGCAACATCCTGTGAAATAAAATGATAAATGACTTTAGTTATACGGTTTATAATAACAGGATCTGGAAACAGTGTGGCTACTAGATAACTGAGTTTGTTTAACACTTGCCCTAAAGCATTGGAAACCAGGTGGGAAGATCTGTTGACAGTAGGCTTAAATAATAGGTGTGTGCGACTTGAAACAGCGCTGTGCAGATCGATCGGTGTACGACATCAAAGTGGCGAGAACGATTAGAGAGCAGACGGCTCTGTATGCTTTCGAATCTCTTGTGGTACTTTAATGTCATACACCGATTGGTGTGCGCAGTGCCGCTTTAAGATGAACACACCTATTGATTTTATGGTGACTGCCAACTTTTTTTTAGCTTGCCTTAGTTTGGGAAGCATTTTGCCTATATATATATATATATATATATATATATATATAAATAGGCCTACATTTAAATTAAATATTAAGTAAAAGGGGCTATATGAGGAATTTCCATGTATTAATCACTATTTTTATTGCTTAAGTGTGAACAGCTTGTAAAAAAAAGAAAGAAAAAGAGACCTTCCCCGATTTCCTAGGTTGCCTATTAAAGCCTGTAGACTGATTTTTATGTGAAGGATGTTTTTGCCGCCGCGAAAATCAAAATGTTGTGACATTTGCATTCGCTCTTTGACACATGAAACAAATGCTTATGTTCAGGAAAATGCAAAGATGTGTCATGCAAAGAAAAGGGATTCATTCTAACTAATTCAAATAGTCTCACATATCCAGATATCTAGTCTCAAAAATATACTTAATAATCAAACTATCAACGTGTCATTTTTATTACCTCATCTGTTGGCATGATACGGGTGAATTGCAGAGTTTGTTGTACAAAGTCAAACATATTCACATCGCTATGATCAGATGCTTTCTTAACTGCTGATTTCTCACTGCTGTCATTTTTGTTCCATGCTTATTTTATTGAGGAAAGCGTGCAACACTACATTAACATATTCATCTATTTATCGTCTCTCTCAGCAGCGTGGACGGTGTTGGGGTGTTCGTTAACAGTATATCGCTGCAAAGGTATTTCCAACTTCTTACTTCTAAGCAAAAAATGAAAAAGAACTTCACAGTGAGTATATCAGTGCATTGAATCACGATCAGTCTCTTGTGCGTTACATGTGCACGCACGAGCAATTAAGCTGCTGGCTGCAGTTCACTTAATGGCCACCGGTGTCGCTAATAACAAGGGTTTCTGAATTCTACATACAACCCCTTTAAATTAAATAAATAAATACGTTTCTGAATCAACCTTTGAAGTCAGAAATCAGACAAAAGTAGGCCTACAGGCCTCATTATATAATGAATCATTATGAATGACATCCTAAAAACTGATGATAGGTCTACAATTGAATTGATTATACATATGAAATAATATATTTTAAGTTTATTAAACATTAATGTTAAATATCTGTTAACTACTACTAGAAGTCTGTTGGAGTCTCATTAATCACAGATCAAACAAACCATGAGTAGTACATCTGTAGGTGTTTAATCAGTGTTGAATAGTGTGTTTAAGGCGTATACCTCGTCATGGCTCTTCTTTAGGAACGCCAGCTCTTCTCTCATAGACTCGATCTGGCTCTCCAGCTGCATGCGGCCCATGTAAGTGTCGTCCAGCATCTTGCGGAGACGAGCAAGATCCTGCTCCACCCCCTGCCGCATGCCCTGCTCTGACTCAAACCTGCCCGGACGGGACGGTCCATTTACATGAGAGACTACAGGGCGTATGTCACACTTACAGGATACTGACAGCTTTTATTTTTAACATGATGTGGAATATCTGTATATTTGCATTGAGTTAAAACTTAATACATTTCTTAAATTGTTCTATTATAAGAGAATAAATAAATAAATAAATATCTCACTTGACTTTGAAATCGTCAGCAGCCAGTCTCGCATTGTCTATCTGTAGAAACAGTCTGGCATTGTCCAAATTCATTTCCTGGATCTACAAACACAATGATATCATTGTCTCGCATTGACTATCTCAATACAGCAAATAATCCCCCCAAAAATCTACAATTTATGCTGAGGAAAATAAACTATAATAAAATTAACAAATTAAGTAATTAAATATAAAACAAATACACTTTTATATATAGTAGCTCGGTATTTTCTTCTTTTAAATTGTTACATCTCATAAAAAAAAAAAAAAATATATATATATATAAAAAAGCTCCTGTAGTAATAAGTAGGCTATATGCATTTTGTAACATTTTTATGTACCTCTTCCGTGAAAGCAGTTCATGTAGTATTTGTTTTTGTGGCCCTTTTTAATGCACCCAGTTATCTTTTAAACTTTCTTATTAATATTTCTACAACAGTTATCTTTTGCTGCTTTTGGCGAGGTCACCAATGAAAAATTTGACTCTTTACTTGGTTAAATAAAGATTACTAACTAAAAATGCATTATAAAAATATTATATTTTATTAAACCACTTGAATATTCAATTAAATTAAATACATTCTCATTAAAAGTTTAACGGTCGTTGCAGCATATAGTGTTAGCAAGTTGTTATTACAAGCTTAAACCATCCAAATGTTTAGACATGCTTGAAATGACATTTTAATTTCAAATGTGATTTTTAATGGATGAGTCCAGCATTAGCTTGCATCTCATGAAGTTGATAAAGTGAGCAGAGCTGGAATCTAAAGGGTGGAGAGCTTTTGCAGAAGCTCAAATATATGCAATTTGTTTGGTCACTCCATACTTCCACTGTGCTATTTCATATTGATGACTTTACTATCATTCTGAAATGAGGAAAGTAGTAGTCGGGTGTGTCCAAACATTGTCTGTGTACATTATGATAAAAAAGCATGCATGGATGCTTAACAAAACCTTTTATTTGCTCACCTGGTTTCTCAGATCAGCAATGATCTTCTCATATGGGCTCCAGTCTCTGCCGGTCTCCGCTCCTTTTCTCATCAGAGCCTCTTTGATTTGCTCCTCCAGTTTACTGTTGGACTCCTCCAGCAGTCGCACTTTCGACAGGTAATCCCCCAGACGGTCATTCAGACCCTTCATGGTCTCTTTATCATCTAGAGGGGGCAAAGTGTTGCTGTTGATCTGCACATGCGGACGCAGTGCGTTTGCCAGATTCCCTATAGCGGATGGGGAAAAAGCCCCAAACAAACTGCCCCTGGAGCCCATGCTGCCAGACAGGCTTGAGCTGGAGAAACTCCTGGAAGGGCCCTTGAACGACATGGTGCGGATTAGAGGTGCCTTTGAATGTGTTTGCGAGACACGGTCCGTTGTTTTACCTGCAGCAGGTAGTAGTGTGAGGGGGGTTTGGGAGCAGCTATATATAGACTCAGCTCTCTACTGTGATTGGTCTGTCTGCTGCTGCACCTCTCTCATTTGTTTGCAAATGCAAAATCCTAAAGACGGTAAACAAACAAACTAGTAGAGAATTTTTTTTTGCACAGTGCTGGGATTATGTATTACATGAACAGATTCCAAAAATTGAGTATATTGTAATTATATTACATTTTATACTCCTCAGACTACATTCACTTTAAAAAAAAAAAAAAAGATTACATGATTACATGTTATTAACACAATGGCAGTAAATTGTTCATATCGATTTTCTTAGCTAATTAATTTAATTTAGCTAAATTTAGTAATTTAGTTTTATTTAGAGTTTGAGAAGGCAGGATATTGAAGAACAAAACCCTGAAATGTATCAAACATAACACATACTTCGAGACAACCTTATGTACCTAATTTAGAACAAATAAAAAACAGATGGAGTAAAACAGATACACAGAAAAACCTGAAATACAGGCTTCATACAATAAAACCTGTACGTTATTTATAAAACAATTTAAGAGCACGTGGAATAAAAGAAAGTTCATGTCTTTTTGTTTTACTCCTGGGCACTATTGATCTTTTCTATCTTCTAAAAAGCCTATTGACTTCATACATTATAAGTAAAAAAAAAAAAAAAAATTGGAAGGGGAAATTGGTCACATCTTTTTGTATTCTATTTGGATTTGTTTTTACTTAAAAAAAATATTTTAAACTTTTTTTATGATTACTTTTATGAAAGTTTCTTCACGAACCCCAGTTTGACCCTAGTCTAAAAGTGATAAAAAATAAATAAAAAAATGTCAGATTATAACATTGGCAATGTAATTGCAATTACAAATTACAATTTCATCATGTAATTTGAAATCAGTAACGGGCTACAATTTGTATGCAAGTAATCTCGCAAATGCACGAGTAACCTGCAAGCAAGTTAGTCTGCTATTGCATATAAAAGACATCAGAATAGTTCAATTGTGAGTTCGCTTGATCATAGAATCATATGGAAAAATATAGGGCTTGAAAATATAAAGTAATATATAAAATATAAAGGCTTGGCATGCTGTCCATGAAATGAAATGGAAAAATACATAGAAAGATGAATGTAGAAGGTTAGGAGGTGGGATGCCAGCGCGAGTTCATCTGTTTAGCCTACCTTTTGGAACAATCTCCTCCTCCCGTGCCGATCTTCAGAAAGCTGCGCGAGCTTCCGGTCGCATTATGACGTATGTGCAGGAGCTCATTGGGAATCTGTAAAAAGTCAATCTTCCCGATTGAGATCACGAAGTGAACGTAAACTTGATTTTTTTTATTTTTATTTTTTATTTTTTTAAATAGCTTGCGGCATCCAGGAGTAAATCCATCCATCCACCCACATGTAAGTTCCACTTTGATGAACAATACAAACATGTAAACAAACGCAGCTGGTCACAGGTGAGTTTGCTCACGCGCATACTTCATAATGCCACAGGAAGCTCGCTCGCGCTCCAGAGTGCTGTGAACGCGCTAAGGACCGTTTGCCCTGTCTGTGGATTACAGGTAATACTCTTGTAAATAGTGGTCAGTGTCTTGCACAGACCGATCGTTTCGCTTAATAATAAGTCAGTGTATCATCAGGAGTCACGGGTATTCATTTTGTTTTGCCTGCATAGGCTATGTTTTTAGTTTTTTTTACTCACTCAAAGTGAGGGAGCCTTTGACATGCCTATAATCACTAAGGACCCTGGTTTCAGCTAAAAACTTCTTTACTGTTCTAGTAAAGAAAAAAAAAAAAAAAGACACCTACATCTTGGATGGGCTGAAGGTGACTACATTTTTTGGTGAACTATTACTTTGTGGTGGAAATTCAAAATCATGAAAGTAAACATTTTAAAATGCTATTAGAAAAGTAAATATAAGCATGCTGGTTGTCTCAGAACATCTGTCAAGAAAACGCCAAGGTAATATTTCATTCTAAGAATCAGATTTTGCTTTAACTTTTGTGACAACATGCCCCATTAGCAATACCTTATGGGGTAAGTTGCCACACCAAACAGCCTAACAGCTTTTCATCAAAATATAATCAGTAAAACAATTATGAAACAGAAAAAGTTATTACATAGCAAAAATATAAAATGTAACTATAAACACATTAATTGTTTTTGACAATTTTTTGTATATTTGTCTACAAAAACGTGACATTTTTAGGCCTACACCGTTATAGCCCAGGGAAAAAATTAAGAGTTGAGAATTGAACACACACTGACCTTTTGTGAAAACAAGGCCCAGTAGCTTATGGGGTAAGTTGTCACATTAGGAACTTACCATGAAACAGCTTAATGCAAGTATACACTGTAAATTATTGTTGGCTTAACTTAAAAAAGTGACCTGGTTGCCTTAAAATTCAGTTCATTGAAACTAAAAATGTAAATTAAGTTAATACAAATAATGAGACTGGTTTAATCAACAGAAGCTCGAAATATTATGTTATCTGAACCACATTTATTTTCTAAGTTGATTTGACAAAAGAAAAAAAGTTGTGATAACAAATCATGAAAATATTTTTTTAGAGTGTAGAAAAAATTATGAAACAAAAAAACAACAATAATAATTATTGTTCTGGCCAACTAAAATTTGTAATAAATTTGATGAATTTTTTTACATTTAAAATACGTGACAACATGCCCCAATTTGCCATTTATGAAAAATCCTCTCATCCTTCAACCATTCAGTTCAAATACCTTAATTATATGGCTGACTTGTGTTTGAATGTATATTTATGTTGCCCACATTCTTTTGTGCTTTCAAATAATTAAAGTGCATTTTATATTTCTAATAATCTTTAGAATTATGTGATCATTCTACCCACCTCTTTATTTCATCTCTTGAAGTGTGACTTTCCATGGCCACATGAGGGCAGCAGAGAACGCTTGATTTCTGTTACACACAAGAGACGTTCTTCAGGAATCATGAAGGATTGTAGTTCTCTGTTCAGGGATCATGATACATGAATAGGGTAACGTTACATTCATACAATAGCTGCTACATTGTTTGAACTGGTTCTCTAAAGCGGTCTGAATGATGCGTGAATCGTAGCTTACTGAATCGGTTCTTGAGTCAAACAGTCTAGTACTCATTGAACAGAGAACAGTTGAGAAGTAAGTTTTGATTAACGTTACTTTTTAATAGTTGAATAAAAAAATGTTTCAAATAAAATGTCAACACGCATGCGGATAGCTTTTATTAAAATACTCAGCCTTTTCATCCGAGTGATGTAAATGAATGTTAGTAGGCTACTGTTTATTGTAAATGAATTAAAATAAATTACTTTGTTTTATGAGTTAAATCATGGCTGCAACAATTTTGATTTCTTAAGTACGACGTGACGTAAAAAAATCACTGAATAGTTTTTTGAACCTTGAAATTAATCAGTGTTTAATTAATTAATTAATGAGTGAAATTAATCTGACTACCGATTTTTATCGGTTTTCAGTTCAGTAGGCCTATAGTAGGCCTACTTATTTTTAAATGGCTGATTGATAATGTAAGGCCTGGCAATTTTTTTTTAGCAGTGCTGCTCATTTATTAAAAGTCTGGAATATTAATAGAAGTTTTCTCTCAAAAATCATATATTTGCCTCTGGAATGGCAAATTTCACATCTTTCTTTTATGATATGTATGTATATTTCTGGTAACAACTTTGATCATTTCATGTGCTTAAACAGTTTTCTTTTTTTCTTCCCAGTAACTTATTTATGTGAGCAGAAAAACATATTTCGTGCAATGCTTTTGTGTTATCTGACCTCAGAGATCCCTATCAGTTGCAATCTCACACAGTTTCACAGTTCTTTACAGCTTTCTGACACAGTTCTGTAGCTTCCCATGATTATAATTTAATTTGTAAGCATAACTAAATATATTTTATGGAAAGAGAAGTAGTTTCATGGTATGTAATATGACTACTGAGTGTGTGATAACCCATTGTTTGCATGCCATAAATGCCATAGGTCGCAAATCGTTTGTCACAGGTGCGGAAAAATCAGTGGTAAACAAAGCACTGGAGACTGGAGACTAAACATTGTAGAGCTTTAGTCTCACAAAGAGCGACAAAGATTAGTCTGTTATGAACTGATAAACAACATGGAGCGGCCCATGAACATCAGAATCCACTGCTGAACTGAATTATGACAAGGTTATGGACTTCTGATAAGAACATAAATGACTTAAACAGGACATTCAGGAATGGATCAGACTTCTAAACTCCCATAAGCTACTGTTTGAATCAAACAGACATGTCTGTGTGTACACATAGAGATACTAATGCATGCTCTCCTCAAAATACAGGCTCCATTTCTAGGAAAATGCATGATTATCATTTAGGAAAGAGTCTGTTTTAATACAGATCACTGTCTGTTTGTGCTCAGCTTATCTCAGAGGTGTAGATCTAACAGCTGTTGGCATTTGGTTGTATAAATCTGTATTAGTCTAGCGTAAATCATTCCGACTCAAAGGATCCCAGATGCTCAGGCCAGTCGACATATAATGTTTCTCAGGGAGATAAATCACATCCGACAACTTTTCCACCTGTTGATTCCTCATGTACTATAATGTGTATAATGACAGGCTGAGCAAAAAATCAATAATGAAAATTTTTCATGTTCTTTAAAAGATCTGACATAAGTGTGAGCAAATGAGTGAACTAGCCTATTTCTTTCTTTAAGCAGAAGATCTGCTGAGCTTCAATCCCAAGCCGGAATGTTCTGAGCATGGAGACCCAGAGAAGCACGGAGAAAGATAACATCCTGAAACTGGCGGCCCAGAATGAGGTTGCTGCCGCTTGCAATAAAGATGATGGAGAGCAGAACAAACAGGGATAAAAAAAGATGAGTATTGCTTTTGGTCAAGTGTATCTGATTTGGATCTAGTTACCTTTTCAGTCACAATACACTCATCCTTCACTGATGAGTAAAATAATCTAATCTTAAATTCTGGTTTGTGGCTACCCTTCTGCTGTCATTGATGAAAGCACCTTTACAATATTGGATCTTATTGGATGTGGTTTTCAGATGAAGGGTCATAGCACAATAAATGGCCTGAATTAAACTGGCTATAGGATGCACCTGCTTTTTTGGGGGATGCATTTCTGTGCAGATGGATTTTATGATACAAGTGAATATAATATACAGTTCTCAACAGATGAGAGGAAACCGTTAAATGGGGGAATCTTATGAAACCCTTTAAGTTTTCTGGTCATCACCGCCATAAGAAAATCTTGCCAGTTTTTATTACCATGATGCATTACTGTAATGGGGGAAAAATAGCACATTTTAAATAGTAAAATATTTATTCATCAGTATTATGTTTTTTGTTTTGTTATATTTTTTGCAATGCCTTTTATTTATGCTTTTTTAAATATTCATATTATAATATTTTTAAAACATTTCTTATGCTTAAAGGAGTAGTTCACTTTCAAATAAAATGTTGCTGATAATTTACTCACCCCCGATGTCATCCAAGATGTCCATGTCTTTCTTTCTTCAGTCGAAAAGAAATTAAGGTTTTTGAGGAAAACATTCCAGGATTTTTCTCCATATAATGGACTTCAATGGCAACCAACGGTTTGAAGGTTCAAATATCCGTCTCAATCCAGCTTCAAAGGCTTGACACGATCCCAGCCAAGAAATAAGGGTCTTATCTAGCGAAACAATCTGTCATTTTCTAAAAAAAACAAACAAAAAAACTTTTTAACCACAAATGCTCATCGTGTACCATCTCTGAGATGTGCGACGCATTGCGTCATCACGTTGGAAAGGTCACGCGTCACGTCATCTGTCTAAGTTATTTGTCTGTGTACTCTGGTTCAAAAAGGTCCATCTCATTTTCTCCTCCAACTTCAAAATCGTCCGACATCTTTGTTTTAATTGATTATTATTTTATTTTATTTTTTTCGTGACCTTTCCAACGTGATGACGTAATACGTGGCGCATCTCAGAGATGGTACAAGACTGACATTTGTGGTTAAAAAGTATATATATATATATATATTTTTTTTTTAGAAAATGACAGATCGTTTCGCTAGATAAGACTCTTATTTCTCAACTGGGATCGTCTAGAGACTTTGAAGCTGCATTGATACTGACATTTGAACCTTCTTTGAACATTGGTATAGTTGGTTGCCATTGAAGTCCATTCTGTGGAGAAAAATCCTGGAATGTTTTCCTCAAAAACCTTAATTTCTTTTCGAATGAAGAAAGAAAGACATGGATATCTTGGATGACATTGGGGTGAGTAAATTATCAGCAAATTTTTTTTTGAAAGTGAACTAATCCTTTAATATGTCACATTGGGAATGGTTTGCAATGCAAAACAATTTAGGCCCAAGTCATTTTAAATACAAATATAATTTTTTAGAAAAAAAAAAAAAAAAAGTTTTGATTTGACATGTTTTTGTGATTCACTCATCACCCTTATGAAAAGTGTGAGTGTATATATTATATATATATATATATATATATATATATATATATACCGGTATATCATATTTGTGGACTCCATTTGAAGTTGATGTTTATTAAAAAATAAAATAAAAATAGTTTTCTTCATCTCAGTGGCATGGGATTTTTGTGACTTTTGTTACATTATCTATCTAAAAACACACAAAAAACATGCTTCATTTGATTGTTCTGAAGGTATGTAAAAAAAAAAAAAAAAAAAAAACACACTCGTGGTCTTCGGGGGTCCGGGCCCACACTGAGAAGGAATGGGAAAGGCGAAAAATTAAGATTTTTTTTTTAGTTCATTGTTTTAATAAAATTCATAAATGCAGCATAATTCTGAAACCTTTCAAACAGAAACGAAAGGCCTAGTATTAGAGCACAAATGCAATGTGAAACAAATGTTCACACACATGAGGTGTGACTGCCACAGACAGCATATGTAGAGTTTAGGAAACAAAATAAGCCACAAATGTAGATATGAAGGGGTGAGACCAAACACTCACACACACGCACACGCACGCACGCACGCACGCACGCACCCACACACACACACACACACACACACACACCCACCAGCAGATGGCAGAATTCTGCCTATAAGACCTAGATTAATTTCCAGAAACAACTTTTTAGATCATCATTAAAATATTTTTTTCCCAGAAATAATTAATCAAGCAAATTTCAAATGCAAACTACTGGTGTAGTTGAGCAATTTTGTGGAAAACAGGTAAAAAAAAAGGATCACATATCCCCCAAATCACAGCATAAATGTATAGTTTTTGTACATAAAAGTATCTTTTGTATTAAAATATGTAAAAAAAAAAAAAAATTATACAATTGCTCTGTAAGTGTGTGATCCCAAAGACCATGAGTGTAAAGGGGAAATGAGGAGATAAATATAATACATATAGATACATTCTTTATAATACTATTGCAAAAAAAATCCATGTCTGTCACAATATCTTTTAAATAACTTTGAAATAAGTGCCGGCAAGGTGCAATACTGTTAATTATAGCTCATTAAAATGCTTTTAAGTGAAAAATGAAAAACAGACATAATGAAATAGTTTCAAGCTCATGCATTCTGACGTTTGCACCATAAGGCATTTAATAAAGCAGAATGTCCATCAAACAGTGGATTAAAAACACTGGGGTGGTGTTAATAAAATGCTCTTCTACAATATCATATCACATGTGCCGTTCATATTCATAAACATACCATAGCTTACGCAAACATCCACGCACAATAGGAGTGACTGCCGTCCCTTATTCTTAGCCAAGAAGAGGCTCATCAAAACCTCAGAGACTGAAAGGTCAAAGCCTAAATAGACTATATACTCAATTTTTATGTATTTATTTGAATGGTTTGTATTATTATTTTGATTTATTAAATTTGAGTATAGTCTGGACACTGCGATATTTCGTTCTTTCATAAAAATTGAATCATATTGGGTTTCACAATGTACTTGGTTTATAAACCATTATGTTAATAAAGGGGTGGTTGATTATGATTTCACTTTTTTTTTACTTTAGTGTGTAATGTTGCTGTTTGAGCATAAACAACATCTGCAAAGTTACAACGCTCAAAGTTCAAAGCAAAGGGAGATATTTGCTTTTAAAGAAATTGCTGGTATGGACTACACAACATTCCTCCAGGGTTAGTGACATCACCAGCCCTAGAATTTACATAAACCCCGCCCCCTGAACACGATTAATAGATTATCAAGACAGAATATGCTAATCAATGACTAGAGGATAACTACACATAAGCTACAGAAATTCATCAACTAACCATTCAGAAACGTCCTGTTGCTTCTACATGTTGTCACTTCTTCTTGAGTCTCTCCATTATTGTCTGAATCCGGTTTGAACATAAAAGGCTAAAAGTTTTAGAAATATTCAGTGCATGTGTGTGTAAGGTAAAAGGCCAGGAGCTCTTGAAGCTCCGCCCCCTGTGCAATGAGTAGCAGCTCATTTGCATTTAAAGGAACAGACACAAAATGGTGCATTTGTGCTCACCCTCAAAAAGTGACAATTTTAACATGCTATATAAAAATATCTGTGGGGTATTTTGAGCTGAAACTTCACATACACACTCTGGGGACATCAGAGACTTACTTTACATCTTGTAAAAAGGGCATTATACCACCCCTTTAATAAAATAACTAAATATTTTATGGAACAATATAGATATTTAACACAGAAATATTTAAAAGTTTATCCCCCGGTTTCACAGACAAGGCCTTAGCCTAATCCTTGACTAAAATGCATGTTTGAGCTTTTTTAACTGAAAGCAACACTTGCTTTCTGACATATCTGACATATCTTCACTGACATATCTTAAAATTTGTCACTGCCATTGTTTTGTCTCAAGATGCACGGCAGTAATGTGTTTTTTTCTAAGGCACGTTAAAAGCTACTTTGATGGCCTAATCCTGGCTTAATCTAAGCCCTGTCTGTGAAACCAGGGGCCTGTTTCAGAAAGGAGGTTAAGTGAAAAAGTGAGTATGTTAACCCTGAAATGAGGGAAACTCTGAGTTTTCTGTTTCAGAATGGGAGGTATGTTAAACCTGAGAAAGCAGAGTAAGTCAAGCCCGTTTCTGAAAGAGAGGTAACTTATACTCAGAGTCAGTTACCATGGTAACTTACTCTGTAAACCTAACCTGGTCGGGAGCAGGTTTTCTTCGGTAAACCCAGAGTTTCTATCGGTCTCCTCCCCTTTTTTAAAGAGGAAGTGGTGTTTAAACACCTCATTCATTCTTTCAGTACATTTTTATTAATACAATTAATCTTTTATTAATAAATAAAATATTGCTATTTTTACTGCAGTTTTTTTCTATTTTTTTTAATAAGATGAAGTCTATATAACTCCTTTACAACTGAAAATACAGTAGTAGATTAAAGTTACATAATGTAGTTCTAAACAAATTCTACAGAATTAAACTGTGGCATTTACTGGAAATCACTGAACTGTTCATCTGTGCACCAGAAGTTGATGGACCGTCCTCCTGCTGTTCTTCCACACTCTGGGGGCGCGGGGAGAGATAAGAATACCCGTTTATACTTAGATTTAAACTTTGATTCTATAGAATTATGTTTTTATATTTAATTTTCAGCTGCTGCCATGTTCTTTTAATACCTGCAGGATTGCACCTACATGAAAATTAAAATTAAGTTGAATAACATGTTCTTCCAGTTTAACCTCTGATATTAAGTTACTTGTATTACTACTACAAATGACATCTTCAACAGTGTAATTAGATTAATGTAATAATGACTATCTTTAGAAAGTATTGGTCTACTTATTACTAATTACTAAACCCCATATCAACCTCAACCACTTGAACAATACAAGGAGAGACAAGAAACTGCACTTTTAATGCTTTCAGATAAACAATATACAATTGCATGGACTATTCTTGAATTGACCAAAGTGTGTAGAGGGAGAAGGTTACATTAAAAATATACCTTTTAAAAATGTATGTTAAATATACAGAATTGTTCTATAGTCTAATGCAATTACATCAGATTTTACTTTAAATTACAGAAGGATTAAGAGTAATCCCTTTAATTAAATTACAGTATTAATGTTCTAATACTGTAAAATTACAGTAATAATGTTCGTACTGGTGAGAAATATGAAGACCTCTTTTTGTCTGGCGCTGTTGCCATGGTGACTCATAATATCTGTGCTCCATTGATAATGGCTTTTTATAGTTGTGGTACACGCGCTTAACTCAGAGTAGGTCAACTCAGAGTTGATTGAACTAACTCATTTCAGCTGTTCTGTAACCGAAAACTCAGAGTTTCCCATCTCAGGGTAAGGTCAACTCAGAGTTCAAGTTTTAACTCAGAGTTGGTTGAACCTCCTTTCTGAAACAGGCCCCAGGCCTATATATATACTGAAATGTAATAGTTAAGATCAGGGGTTCCAGTCCCTAAATGTAAGTATGAGCAATAGTAATGATTTGTCTTCTGAAAGCTGAACGCTCTGTGAGTAGTAAGAAGGAAGAAAGTGTTATCGGGTATCGAAAGTGCAAGTGATAAATGTGTGTGTGTGTGGGTGGAGGGAAGAGGGTGTGTTTGTGGTTTTTTACTCTGTACACTATTGACCTTCCTTAGCTTCTTCAAAACTATGGGGAACAAAGAGTCAGACTTAAAAGCATTAAGCAAATATTTTCTTCTTTATATAAATGTACATGTGAGTAATGATCAACGTTAGAGAGTCTTGGCCAGTGTTTGTTGTGAAGTTACTGAAATGTTCTCTAGGGACTGGACATATTTCACATTTTACCCTGCAACACAAACCATCAGGACAGCTCGATTTGTCTTTATATCTCTTGTTTACAGTTACTTTGTGATTTTTAGCCTTTTGTCTTGTGGGTCATACAGACAGTATGCAAACACACAATATTCAAAAGACTTTCGCTAGACTCAGTGTATCATTTAACAATTCCCCACCGTGATGAATTCAATGTTAGTGCACTGCATTTGGCAGCGGAAGGACAGTTTCTGGGAATGAGCGTATGAGTAAAGGGCCTCTGAAAAACACTCTTATCTCAGTCACAGAAATAGCTGACCACATCTATGATCACATCTTAAACCATTGGTCAATTTAAAGTTCTCATATTTGTTCATTTATTCACTTTATGACGTCAGATGTATGTCCAATAGTAAATGCTTTATCTCAGTGGGAAATGTTTAGATTATGAATGTGGCAAACAAATGTGTTTTAGCTTACTGTCCTCAATTTGTAATGATAGAGATAGATAGATGGATAGATAGATAGATAGACAACACACAACAATGTCTACTCTCACGTCAACACAAAATGCATGCATTGTGGTGCTCTGCTCTCATGAATGTGTGTTGGAGAATAATATTTTGTTAGTAAAATGGTAAATTGTTTTTTTGCACAAACAAAGCACTGGCTTCGCTTCTTAAAATTGAGGTTAAACCACTTGAGTCACATGGATTACTTTCATGATGTCTTTATTACCTTTCTGGGGTTTGAAAGTGGTAGTTGCGTAGCTGTCAATGGAGGGACAGAAAACTCAGATTTCATTAAAAAGAGCTTAATTTGTGTTCTGAAGATGAATAAAAGTCTTATGGGTTTGGAACAACATGAGGGTGAGTAATGACAGCATTTCCATTTTGGGGAAACTAACCCTTTAACGTTATTTAAAAAAAAAATCCTCCAGGTTTTTTTTTTTTTTTTTTGTACAAAATTAAGAATGTGCTTAAATATATATATAATATCATTCCGTAAAATTTTTACAGCATAAAACATCATTAAGTGGTTTGTAGTTTTCAACATATTTTTACTGATGTTTCCATCAGTATGACAAGTAACTTTTGTTATCTTGGTGACAAATCAGCACAGTTTGCAACAACAACGTAGAACACATCACAGAAAACGGAACATTTACGTTTACAAGGCATAATAATACATGTACAAGATGAAATGTAAGATTTTCAGTGGCAACACAAAACTCCCAGGTCAACATGACAAACTTATTGTTGAGCCTGGGATAAATAGATGTGATTACTAACTAATAGAGTGTTTTGTTCTTTTACAATACAGTTAAAAAGTTATAATATGCCTTTATGAGCATAATGCCTGGTTCAGATTACACAATTTTTTTGTCTGTTACGATAGCCACTGTGTCAGATTACGTGATTTTGACTCCTAAAATCTTGTCGTGTCGTGGACAAGAAACATGTCAGACTACACGTTGCTTTCCGACCAGTCATCATGTGCTGTCTCACACGCACACATTCACTCGCACATATACACACGCATTCACACACACACACGCGCACACACACTCTCGCTCACACAAATGCACTCACTCACTCACTCACGCTCACACACACACACACACACACACACACACACACACACACACACACACACACTCACTCACTCACTCACTCACTCACTCACTCACTCACTCACTCACTCACTCACTCACTCACTCGCGCACACACACACACACACACACTCACTCACTCACTCACTCACTCACTCACTCACTCACTCACTCACTCACTCACTCGCGCACACACACACACTCACTCACTCTTGGCGCAACCCGTTGTGGAGGACTGAAAAAAAATGAAACATGCTAGTCTTTTTATGGTGATGTCGTGAAGCATCGGTTGTCGCCCACTATGACACACTATACGAGATGAAACGATCGAATCTTGCGTCCCGACGCCCGTTGTCGTTTACGAATCCCCACGACACCCTACGTCAAATGGATCGTGCCAAAATCGGGCTAAAATCGTGTAATCTGAACCAGGCATAAGAGATCTTACCGACCCCAAACTTTTAAACAGTAGTTTATATAAAGCATTTAATGCATGACAGAACATTCAATTGAAACATCCTACGACTCATTGTCCACTCGTCAAAGCGCAATATCTCTGTTGTTCTGTCCTCCTCTCCAGCGGTTTCTCAGTTTCCGCATCACCATGCGGATGGGCTCAGTGTACTGCTTGTTGGCCAATCCCAGTATCAGCGGAATGACGGCCATGCTCCCGATTCCCGTACAGGACATGATGATGTACAGAGAGGAGCTTGGCAAGCTCACGCCGCTCTGCAGAGCCGTCACGGACATGAGTTGGTAGATGATATACGGCACCCAGCAGACCAAGAACGTGAGGGACACGGCGGCCACGCATTTGGCGTAACGCAGGTTAAGCTGCTGCTCGTGGTCCGTCGGCTGCTGCTGCTGCTGAAGGCGGTCCACGGCCCGGTGGAGCTTGCAGATGTTCTGCAGCTGCTTGTGTGCGATCCACAACACCCGTCCCATCATGCCCACGATGGACAGCATGGCCGGCAGAACCAGTCCGCACACTTCCAGGTAAATGAAGGCCTTGGGAAAAACCTGTTTGTAGGAGCAAACCTCATCCTCTTTGGAAGTGTTACCAACTGTGTTTGATCTCAGTAACGTCTCGTTTGGGTTGGAGCTCTTGTTGGCATTGGGTTCCACCCAATTATTCCATCCAAAAGCAGGAAGGGATGCGTATAGCAACGGCGGGAGCCAAACTGTTAATAAGGCCAATGGGAAGTAACGGTGAACCCAGAACTGGCTGTGGTGGAGCGGGCTGACGATACACAGGTATCGCTCGTAATGCACCATCACCAGATTGAAGAGGAACGACAAGAACAGAAAGTTTGGGAAGATGTACATCACCAAACAGTGCTTGAAGTCCAGATGCCGGTCTAATGTCATGCGGGGAATGAAAGGCAGGGTGATGCCCGTGCACAAGTCGGCCACCAGCAGACTCAAGAAGAAGTAGTTAGGGGTGTTGTGCAGCTGCCGGTTGCAGGCGATGCCTATGATAATGAAGAGGTTGGAGAAGATGATGATTGTGGAGAGTGGAACTGTCAGATAGAAGATCAGTTTCTCTTTGCTCATCTTGTCGTCTGGACTCATGATGAAGAGCTGTTCCCCACTGGACTAAACCAGACTAAACCTTCTCCATCCACTGTGAGAGTCCTGAAAACATAAGTAAAATATAGTAAACAGGTCTTGCCTATTATATCTGTTCAGTTGCTTGGAGACGTAATCATTCATCTCAGTGCTACCGGTTTGTTTTACTTCCCTTTTATATAAGACAGAATGAGAGTTAACATCTGACCCTCCTGAAATGAATTAAAGGAATAGGTCACACAAAAAATGAAAACTCTCATGATTAACATTTTCATTTAAAATTCATTTGCTTTTATTTATTTCTGTGGAACAGTGTTTTTTTTTATGTCATTCCTGTACCATTTTTAAATCAATAGTCTGAATTAGTCTTTATTTTTATATTTTCATTTTAAAGTTTTAGTAATTGTGTTGTGTTTGTCATTTTTTATTTATTTTTATATTTCAATTTAGTTTTTATTAGTATGTATTAGTAGCCGCGTTTCCATTACAGATTTGCGCAAATGTTTTGCGCTATTATCTAAATATCGATAAAAAACTATTTCGAAATGACGGCGTTACCATTAACCGATGTTATGCGACTAAAACGTCTTTTTTTCTCTCGCGATAAGTCATTCCAAAAATCACGGCAACGGACGTTGGTTTATAACATATCACAGCCAACGCATTAGACATTATTATTATTATTAATGGAAGGAGACGTGGCGTGTTATCCAAGCATTAATGGCAGGGAAAGACCCCCGAACGACACATATAAGGAGTTTCTTCTGGGTGTTTCGCCCTCATTTCTGCTCCGATTGTGGCATAAGAAACAATAATTAGCCTATAGGAATACTGGATTCTAAATATCAAAGCCTTTGATATTTAGAATCCAGTATTCCTATAGGCTAATTATTGTTTCTTTTATGAATGTAATAAAGAATTATGTCTCGTATCCTGTCCAAACGATCCATGTAGGCTACTTTTATTTGTTTTTCCTTTTTTAACCCCTAATTGAAAAACGAAAAATGAACGGTTGTTGTCTTTTTAAAACGCAAAGTTGAACACCAAAATTTTAATTTGAACTGGCTACACCAACTGCTGTGCTTTGTTTATGACTTTTTGCCCCTTTATTAAACATTTAAAATATTCACAAATTAATATGGAAAACATGTCGATTTTACTGGTTTTATAAGGCCAAATTAGAAACTGGAATTGATGTCTTTCCCGCAGTGCTGAATGAGAAGAGCCATTAATATAATTAATAAACTATTGTTTTCTAAGTGTCGGCTAAAATCACATCTCCATCTCCGCTGTTAAGCAGATGCGCTTTTAGAGAGAAATGCAACTTTCATACGGATTAGCCTACATGATCAGAAGGTATTAGCTTTCGATTCGAATTTGTTCGTTTTAAAGTGGACATTTCAAGCTTTAGCCTACATATATTTTGTTTCAGTTCTCGCGCTCCAGTTTACGGAGATCATGAAAGTGCGTCTGATTGTTTCTTTTATTTTACAAAAGCACAGCGTTTTCTTGTTATTGTGAGTTTACACAAATAAAAGTAGTTGAGAATAATGTATTATTATTTTCTGTCTGACCAGAAATGATAGAGTATTTTAAGTTGTTTCCACTGTTGATAGGAAAATGCAAGTGTTCGCGCTCGCGCCTCCGTGCCATGCAGTGTGCGCTCCACGCTCAGCTTTGTTCCTTTTTTGCAAAAAGCGTCTTCTAAATATAGCCTATTACATGTTATAATAAAATAATATAAAATTATTATTATTTGCGTAGCTATACATGGACTTCAAACACACTGCGTCTTCTAAGTCAGGTGACTGTAAATGCGCAAAAACTGTTTCCATTGCAGTTTTGCGAAATATTCCTTTTTCGAATTGCCTGAAAAACCACCTCATGCAAGCATAAAAACTTTTTTGCGATAAATGGGAGTTTTTGCGAAATTGACGTGTTTCCATTAAGCGTATTTTCAATTCGCAATTTCAATTTGCGCAATTTGAAGGGTAATGGAAACGCGGCTACTGATAGATCTTTCCCGCCAGTGAATCTGTGAAATTGCTGAAAGATTCTGCTAAAAAAACAGCATATGGGTTTGGAACTATATGGGTCAATAAAGAATTTTCATGCCTTTAACATCTGATCAGTTTGAATTCAATATCTTTTTTAGTATTTGACCTTTCCACTGGTCAAAATATCTAGTAAATCGGATGTTTCTTTATCATGATGCACAGCTATCACTCAAAATTACTCTACTTCTAATGCTGGAGTTGACGCAGTATAAAGACAGAGAATGCAGATAAAAACCACAACCAAAGCTGCATGACCCCAAAGTATTAGAGGGAACATGTTAACCTTTTTATAGGTCATAAAAGCCAGTGCTGCACAATTGCATTCGGCTAATGTTTAAATATTCATATAGGTTCATGTTTCCATTTGTATTAAACAATGATGGCATGACGGCTATCAAATGTCCATCACTTGCACCAAGCAAACTTTCCTTCTCATTCAAGGTGTAAATGCACTGAAGTTCAGTGTTGCTTTCTGTTGAATTTGGTCTTTAATTTTACTTTTCCCTTGAAGATAATGATTCACTTTATATTTAAAAAGCCAATAACCAATATATTGCCCTATAAATATAATTCCAAATTTTTATGTAATTTTTGAGAACCTGGTTACAAAAAACAAATGGTTCACCATTAAAAGCCATGTCCTAAGTACACAATTATAATGTTCTCATTATAATTTTATGTAGCCCATGACAGACTTGCACTGCACATGTTGCACTTCACAATATTTTCTTTTTTGAAGTGATTCCAATCATATTTCAAGGAATTCAAAACCACCACGGCGAACAGTGCGCATCTGAAGTGTCTTAGCTGAGGGAAATCATTTATTATTTATCAGCTTTAATATATCAGTCACATTTTCTTATCGGCTGACAACGATAACATTAAAAAAAGAACATATTTCAGCCGGTACCAATATGGTGACTGATATATTGTGCATCCCAAGTCATTTTTAATGCAGAATTTTCTTTTGAAAAAGCAAAAAAAAAAGCAATATAAGTAGAGAAATCAGACTTTTGTTTCCTAGTGCACTTGAAATGAGGCAGTGCAACTAAAAGAAACATGTCTGTCAAATACTCACCTTACAAATAATGTTAATCTTCATACATTAGACTCGCATAAGATGTTCCAGCCATGTGTGAATCAGTGATCCTGTGAGGTTCTCTCACATGTGAACTCTTCTGTGTTCCTCTCCTCTCACCAGCATTTGCGGACGGAGATCTGAGTTGTGTTCACAGTAGTCAGCAGGATGCTTCTTAAAGAGACAGTGACCTCATTCTGACTTCGGCCATGAAGCATCACAAGAGAGGTATTTCAACTCAGGAAGCAACAGTTTACACTCGATTTATGAGATGGATGTGGGAGGCATGGAAACATGCAATGCTGATATCTAATTGTATATTTCTATCATAAAAATAGTTTAATTACATTGAAGGGGTAGTTTGTGCAACTAGTATAAACTAAAAAGAGTGTTGCACAACATTTGTACTACTATGCAGTAGAATATACTCTAACATTTGAGTGTTTTTTAAAATGAAATGAATGGGTTAGTTCACACAAAAAGGAAATATTTGTCACTTACTCATCCTTATGTCATTCCAACCCGGTAATTTCTTTTTTATTCTGTGAAACACAAAATGAGATCTTAGGAAAAATGTATGAGCTGGTCTTTTATAATTTACAATGAAAGTAGATGGTGATTTACACTACTGTTCAAAAGTTTTAGAAAGATATCTCTTATGCTCACTAAGGCTGTATTTGTTTGATCAAAAATACAGTAAAAGCACTTTAAAATAAAGGAATAAATGTAATTTATTCCTGTGATCAAAGCTGAATTTTCAGCTTAATTACTCCAGTCTTCAGTGTCACATGATCCTGCAGAAATCATTCTAATATGATGATTTGCTGCTCAAGAAACTAATTTAAGACTTCAGATGCAAAAGCCTCTGAGTGCCATCTGATATTTTCTTCTAGAATGATTATTTTTATCAAGCTTGTATGTTTATGTTCAGCTATTTCACTTTAATGGCAATGAAAATGACCTATTGTTTCTATCTAATTTCAGATGGCACTTAGAGGCTTTTGCATCTGAACTCTACAATTATTAACTATACTTATAAACTTTTATTATAAACTATAATTATTATTATTATCAATGTTGAAAACAGATTTTTGTGGAAACTGTATATTTTAGTACAAATACATTTTTCCCCCAGGATTATCTGATGAAAAGAACGATGAAAGTTTATTTTAAATTGAACTCTTTTGCAACATTATAAACTTCTTTGCTGTCACATTTGATTAATTTAAAGCATCCTTTCTGAATAAAAGTAATAATTTCTTAAAAAAAAAAACCCAAATCTTACCGACCCCAAATGTTTGAACTGTAGTGTATACTTCCAAAAGGGACAAAAGTAGCCGTGCACTGTATTTCAAGTCTTCTGAAGCTATATGATATGAAAAATTAGGTTATTATTTACTTGTTCTGTGACATGCAAAATGGCAATTGCTTTAAGTGACTTCAAACCTTTCAGATTAAATTGAACAAAACAAATTCAGGCTGAGAAAAAGATGACAACATTTTAAATGCTTGAAATGCTTTAGACCTTAGATACATCCAAACATTCTTTACTTACTGTACATAGTCTGCAAGGTCTCTACTGTACTCTAACAGCAGTGATGCATGAGAACAACATTCAGTTTGCTGAGAAGAAGCAGGCGGGCGGCAGTCAGGCTTGCTTTGCCTGGTGCCACAGCAAACACATCTATCAGCCTCTGTGTCATTTTCCAAAGGTTCCCCTCGGATGGCCTCATCCCTGAGATACGCGGCGTCACAAGTGCAGAAACACAAACACATACAGACCTAGGAAAAACACATAAAAAGAAAGGCCTGTGTTACGTAATTAAATACGCATTGTGGGATGAGGGACAGGAAATGGACACTTGGACATTCTGTGGCTGTTTTCCTGAGTGGTCAGAAGTGAAACAGTTATGGATGGAGGATATCGCTCATCTGATGCCAGAGTTGTCCAGACACCTGGACAGAAAGAGTTATGGCCACATAACAAACGGTTTCCAAACTTGCATGATTGTTGGAAGTATATTTTTGGCCATGTGAGAACATGTAAAGCTCTTAAAGGGATAGTTCACCCAAAAATGTAAATATTGTTTTCATTTCTGTCTTCTGCGAAACACAAAAGAAGATAGTTTGGAACGACATGATGGTTAGGAAGTGAAACTGTTCTTTTGAAAGGTTATTTGTTAATAGATATTTTTAAATCAAATGGTGCAAACTTATACTCACAATTTAGAATACTATGATTAAAAAATTAAATGATGCATTCTATGGAGCCCCTAAAGGGACATGGTGATGGAAAAAAAACATGAGGGGAGAAAAAAAATTAATAGCGTACTCTTGCAGTTGTACAGTTGGGTAATTATATTGTATATAATTTGCGGGTATCAGGGAGAAGATATCAATATGCGGGGTATTGAAATCGCTTTTGAATGCACGCTCGCATTTTACTTTCCCTTTACAGTTCACGATCACGCATATTCTGTGTAGAGAGCAGCGACACTGACCACACACTTTACAAGATAAGATATTTGTCAATGACAATCAGGATCTGCAAAGACTGCACACCGACAGTCATCTCTCCTTACTGTCTTCACGTGATAAGTGAAATCTGATGTACTGTAATGTAACCGACTACCACAGGAAGCATAATCATGTTCCTTTAGGTTAGAATGCGTTATTCATTTTCTGTGCCTTTCCGAATTCAGGTGATGTGTTTACTGGCGTGAGAGCGGGACAACCTGTCACTCACATGAGATCGACCAATTGCAAACCACAACCATCCAGTCGATTCCTGGACAAAATCAAGTCCCGTCCTACCTTTTTATTCCTGTTTGAGAAGCCATTTCACTTGGATACACGTAACAATAGGGAAGAAAACACTATCGCAACTTCCATTTCATGCTTACTTTCATATTTTTGTGGAAACTGACACATTTTTTTTAATGATTCTTTGATGAATAGAAAGTTCAAAAGAACAGCATTTATTTGAAAGTAGTTAGAAATAGTTGACATATATAAAAAAAAATCATTTTTAAACAATTTTAAAGATAAAAAATATTATATTGCATAGCAAAATTAGTGAAAAAGTGGATATTTGTTGAAATATCAATATTAAATTATCAGAGAAGCACCTTTCAGCTTCATGACCTTATAATGCCAAATAAAACTGTAAGAATTCACCTGAAGACAAATATATATCTTAGAATTTGTTGATTTAGATGGATGATATGGTGGAAAATAGATTTTTTCAATTTTATGAAACATGTTTAGGTGGTTACTCACTGGTCTAAGTTAAAAGAGCCCATTTCCAAGTCTGTATATTCTGGCTCTATACTCCATCCTTCATGCAAGCAAAAATTGCAAAATTGCAGTTCTCACATAAATGTAAGATAATTTAAAACAGTAATAGCACATCTCTTCTCACTAAGCTGCATAAATTAAGGTATCATTCATATATGTTGCTGCATTCAAGGTTTAATATTTAGAGTTAGGAGTTTTTAATAGCTGAATGCTAGAGTAACACCAATGATATAAAATATAAAGTAATATTCATATTATTATCATATCATATAATATTATTTTATCTAGTACAAATAACCTAGAAAGTGTGAAACTTTCAAGATGTCACCTGTCATGTTGAACAACACAGAGTTACCGTGTGTGTTTGGCCTCAGAAACGCAAGGAGCACAAAGGTTGATGGTCTCATCTCATAAAGCCTATTTTTCTTCACAGTAGCTTTTTTTAGTGGACCTGTGTAGTAAATATACGCCCAGGAGCTATAAAATGAGAAAAATGTTTACCCAAAAACTTTATACATGCCAAATGCCTCAGTGACAAGCATTAAGAGCAGGAAATAGGGTAAAGGCCAAGCACTTCACGACAGCCAAATGACTTTACCATGGCTTTTTGCAGTAGGATAAACCCGTTTGACAAACACAAAACTAAGTAATTACTATAAAAAACCCATCATACAAAATATCCAGGAGTGCAGAAACAATATATCCTATACCGTTGTCTTTAAATCACATGTTGGCAGTGTGCACACCGTATGCTTCAGTTATTTGTTTACAGGATACTACACTGTATGTCTGTTTGTAGTGGGTTGCACTTCCCTGTATTGTATGTGAATGTGTATTGCGTGTGTAGATGGTTGTTGGCTGGAGGTCATACAAGTTACAGAATTAACCCCCATTTTCTGATTTTAATATCACATCTGTGATGCAAGTGATGATATTCAAACCTTTTTATGCTAGAGATTTTCACCTCATTAGTGAAAATATGTGTATTTAGTTTCTAACAGTGGTTGGTAATTTAATAGACTTTATACCCAAAGCATCTGAAACATCTTCAATACACATTTACTCAAAGGCCGTTTTTGATTGAAGGAACTGATTTTGATGAGTGTACAGCATCATCTGGTGGATAGATTGAGTTCAGCACCATCTAGAGCTGTGGTTCAAAACCACAAAACTGGTTTAACTGTCCACCTTTTTCCCAACGAGATTATGGGAGGCACTTCCGGCTTCCGCTCAAAAATACTGATAAACAAACAAACAAACAAAACATTTCAAATCATAAGGTTGTGCTACTAATAATCCTTAAGTTATCAGTCAGTTTAACTCAATGAGCTGTAAAATTTCCCTCATGTTCTATTTTCAGATGTCAGGAAAATAACGTTAACACTTGGTATTTAATGTGACAAAATATCTATGGCTAGAGCTCGTTTCAGTCGCTGCATTCTTTTCCTCCTGATTCTTTTCCCTTTTTCCTTTGTATTCTACTGTAACAGTATAAATAACCTGCACATTTGTGCTTTGCTCTTCCGATTTAATTTACGATATATATCCCATAAATAATCACTGCAATGCAATACGAATCTCTTGTTTTTCTACCCAAATCCTCACGTCTCCTTTCCAGGTTTGTTTTCACATGGATGCTTTAAAAAGTAAATTTCCCCTCTTTTCTCTTCTCATAGCAGTGTTTACTGCAATGTTTCTAAAGCAGGTAAATGCAATACTTATTGTCTGTCAAAATGATCATTTTGAAATATTATCACTCAACTTTCCAGTTAATGAACATTTTTGATTAAGGCAACTACAATACGACATACATTATTATTGCTATTTTCCCTACATTTTAGAAAAGTAAAATCAAAGCTTACTTATGGTGCGTTAAAGTCATCTCATATAGATCGTATTTACAAGTTGAACGTACTTGAACGGCACCACAATGTCATAAATACCACACTGAAAAAAATTTGTGTTGAATTTAATAAAAAAATGTATCGTAAGTGGTTGCATTCAATTGATTTTATCTACATTTAAACAAATGCATTAAGTTGAACTTAATCAATTTTAGTTCAACTTAATGCATTTGTTTAAATGTAGATCAAATCAATTGAATGCAACCACTTACGATAAATTTTTTTATTAAATTCAA
This sequence comes from Squalius cephalus, assembly GCF_949319135.1. Lineage (NCBI taxonomy): Eukaryota > Metazoa > Chordata > Actinopteri > Cypriniformes > Leuciscidae > Squalius > Squalius cephalus. Next base: position 5,640,332 of record NC_137130.1, read on the forward strand.
CGAATAATTTTTTTCAGTGTAGTGGGAAGCTCGGGATTTTCTCTAAGCCCCGATCTTTACGAGTTGGGGGCGTGTCACTGAGAAACATGGCGGAATACCACAATACTTAAAGGTATTTAGCAGTGATATTGTCAGGCTTTTCTATTTAGAGCGCTGTAAGCTAATTGCCGGCACAGAATATGAAGGCATTATAATATAACAATGCAACATGTAACGATAAAGTTGGCAGTGGCTTCATAAATTAATTAAAAACATAAAGAAACAAAGTACACCAGGTGCACATTTCTTTGTTCTTCATTTTCTAGAACAAGAGTTTAAGAACCTTGCTGTATTTTTGTATAATTAATTAAGAGAAAGTACTCCGCCATCTTACTCCGACGAAAGTGACTTGAACGCACATGCCGTCGTAAACACAACTTCCCACCTCGTACGTACGAACTTCCCAGGAGGACTTGAACGCACCATTAGCCTATATTTAAACTTCTTTAAATTTGCCTGTCTGGATATGATTGCATCTGCCTCTGCTCTTAAACTACATTTGTCTAACTAAAAATAAAAGAACCGGATCGGTGCTTGCAACACGGAGATATTACAGCTAATGTCCAGAGCTCCCACTTAGCTATAACGGCAGTTATGGGGGCATATACATAAAGGGTGTCTTGGTGCCTGTTGACACAAAATGCAATTAAAATGTCTGTCCAACATGAACAGGGCCCTTAAATGACAACAAGATGCGTTTAGCAACTTAGCCATTGTTTAAATTCACGTAAAATAGTGTTTTAGACGGCTAGCTGTAGTCTCGCTCTGAAGTCCCGTGGGAACTCAGTTGTAGCCGGAAAAAGGTAAACAACAGTGTGCAGGTGGGAGGGCACCCACCTGCACCTGCATCCACCTGCACACCTGGCACCCACCGCGACCCACACTTTGGGAACCACTGTTCTAAAGGATAATATTTGAGATAATTCATGTATCTCAGTTTATATCTGTTATGATATATTTATGACAAAATCAGTTTTGATTTGTGGTTTATAACAGGTGTAAAAGACACAAATGATGCCTTCATGTTGTTGTTTAGAGCTCGCGTCTTGCAGGAATTCTGCTGTAATCAGGTTTTATAGATGTTCTAATGGTGAACAGGTAATTTCAGCAACACAATCACTGTCAGTAAGACATTATGTATAAATAAACCACATATTTAAAGTCACTTGTGCAAAAGTGAGCATTTAAACGCCACACATTTCAAATCCATGCATATTACTATCCCAAATGTGTTCAGTGAACTTCAGGTCTGAAATTTGTACAGGCCAGTCCAATAAATCACTTCTATCTACATGTGTGCACTTTGTGTGATTTTCATGCATGCTTTTTCTGCATCTGTTTGTAAGGAGTGAAACTTAAATAAGCAAATTAGATGGTGAAGTCTTCATCCTCCTGACGAACCATTCTTTTAGCTGTTTGCACCGTAAGACAATGTAGAATTAAAGAAGCTGTCAAAACCACTTACATACATAAAATAACACACACAATTACTAGATTTTTAACCTTATTCCCAGTTTTATTGTTTGTTTTTTTGGTACAATATTTCACAATATTACTTTTTAGGCTCTATTTTTGGTCAAACAAATGCAGCCTTGGTGAACATAAGAATATAAGAAAAAAAGAAGAACATAAGAAGAAGAAAAAAATCAAACCAGAAACCTTTAAATGATAGTGTATGCTATTTTGCAATCAATTTAATTTTAATCTTAAAGCTATAAGTCTGAAACAAGAAACTAGTACAAAAGGTCATCAGAATACTCTTAATTACTCTGGTCATTTGCTTGAGCCTCAGCAGGATGTTTTCTTGAACAAGGGTTGAACAGCTTGTAGGGAGTTCATTGTTGCAGAAATTCACTGAGGTGACATTTAATGTAATCCTACAGAAAGAAATTTAGAATTTAGAAAAAAATACAGCATTCATGGATCTTGTAAATATATTCAGTATATACATGTTCATATCCTGTTATATTCAAATAATGAAAATAATAACTTAAGTTCTTATTGTATAAAGTTTTGGAATTGTTAATACCTTGTTCCCAAACACGCAGGGGCAGGGTCCATCAGGATGTTGTTTAAGAAATTTAGATTGTCTAGCCTTTATTTTGTGATTGAATGTTTCTGTAGTAAAGTCAGCCTATGAATATAAAGACAAAAACACACATTTTTCATGTTTACTTTGTGGCTGTAATTAGATCAGAATGTTAACCTTCAAATGCAATTTGCAGTTTAAAGTTCACTGACAGAACACACATACCGTGTTAAGGTCCTTCAACCAAGCACTTGAGAATTGATCAGAGATGTAGACGCCCCTCTCATCATTGTAATCAGAGGGACAGAGTGGGACATCTTTTTTACATGAAGCCAACGCCCAGACTGGGTGACAGATTCAGAACAGATCAGTTCAGATTTTTTTTGGAAAATAGATTATGGACACAACTTTCAAATAAAAACGAGTGTGACTCTGGTTACAATTAAGGCAGGACCATTAGTTGTGGTATTCGTATAGCATCTTACCGTTTATATCATCGGGAAGGTCTTTGAACATCCTTGCAGAGTAACTACACTCCATGAATATCACCATCTGCAGCACATACACATGATGAGGAAATAGTAAGATATTTAAAAATACAGCCGACTCATTCCCTTTACTTAAGCAGTTTTATATCACTACAGGTTGTTGTTGCCCCTTTCAAAAGCTTGCAGTATCAGTTGTGAAAGTAGTAGGCCTACTAATGTGACTGTAGGGTAAGATGGACCTGCTAGAAATAGAATGATGCTCAAAAAACATTCATTTTTCATCATTATCAATGTTGAAAACCGTTGTGTGCAATTTTTTTTATTTTATTTTTTAGTATTCTTTTAATGAATAGAAAGTTCAAAATAACAGCATTTATTTTAAATATAATCTTTTGTAACATTATAAATGTCTCTACTGTAACTTTTGATCAATTTAATTCATCCTTGATGAATAAAAGTATTTTCACTTTTATTTCTTTCCCCCCAAAAATAAAATAAAATTCTTACTGACCCCAAACTTTTGAACGGTAGTGTTTTATGTTACAAAAGTTTTCTATTTCAGAGAAATGCTGTTCTTTTAAATCTTCTATTTATCAAAGAATCCTGAAATAAAAATGTAAAAAACTGTTTTCAACATTGATGATGCAAAATGTTTCTTGAGCATTAAATCATATTAGAATGATTTCTGAAGGATAATACTATAATACGTAAAAATCATGTGAACATTACTGAATACATACCTTTGAAAATTTTCCTTCAGCATGCATGCTCTTGAGCGTTTCATTGAGAGCATCAGGATTAAGCTGTCATAAAACATTCTGAATTAATGGTCTAGAAGTCAGCAGTTTTTCAGATTAAACACAACAGTTCCTATGTCCTTATCCGTGTATTTACATGCAAAATCTTGAAATTATCGTTTTATTCACTGTAATTACATGGTAAATTCTAAAATCCATACCTTGGTAAATAGTCATTTTTAAGATGATCGCTTATGTAACCATTAAAAGCAAATAAATAAATAATAATAAATGTAAAAAATATAATAAAATTGTTGTATGTTTTGTTGTCAAACGTATATTCATAGCTACACTTATAAATGAGTGATGCAAATTTTTGGCTTCTGCTATAGATTAGTATTATTATTATTATAGTTGTTCCTGCCCATTTATTGTATTACTGCAAAATTTTGGGTTTGCAGAATTTCTTTCCCATTGGAATCCGTGCGATTGGGAGTTTTGCATGAGGGTGAAAATGTTCCCCATAGATTTTGCTCATATTCAAGTTGGTCGACAGAAAACTTGGTTTAAAAGTGAATTATTTGAGAGCTGTGAGCTTCATACACTATTGAGAGAGGAGAATTGGCATTTTTATATCATAATATTTTGGCTCATCATTATAAATGTACCGTATATCATGTCTATTCTGATAATCTCTTGAATCTTTTTATACTTACTGTGTTCTCAGGAAACTGAAACGGGCCTTCTAGAAATTTTTCGTCTTCTTTTCCCAGACTGGACATGTAGACGTATATGTTGTCATTGGGTCCACTGCATTAAATGAAAATAATAATGTATACTTCATTTTAGCTGCAAATTCACATTAGCTGCAAGCAGCAATTACAGGGCCAATCACTGAAGCGGCAGATCTGTTACAGTTATTTCATTGTACAGAGCATCCCTGGTGATAATTGTAGGCAAAGTTGTTTCCAAAATCACATATAGAAATATTTATAACATGAAACAATTGCTTTTTGACCAGTAGGAGGTGCGGTCACCTAATTCATAGAAAATTTAGTATTTTGACAAACATACTGGCTGTGTCCGAAATCGCATACTCTCCTGAGTAGGTACTTCTGAATAAATGATTACTTTTCAACTGCTAAAAGTAGGTTCTATATAGTATGAATGTGTGTAGTATGAATGACTTTTTTAGTGGTCGTGAAGTTATTACTTATTCAAAATAAGTACCTATTCAAGAGAGTATGCGATTTCAGACGAAGCTAGAATCATGCCGGAATAAATAGGTAATCTGGGTACTTTGAGTTCTGTGAAATTCGGACATACTTCTTTTGTCTCATACTGCTTTTTGCCTCTTTAGTACTGGCCATCTGTCCAGGGTGCTTTCCCCTGACTCTGGCCTAGGAAACTGGGAAAGGCTCCAGCACTATGACTTAAGGTCGTATAAGGAATATATATATATATATATATATATATATATATATATATATATATATATTGGGACATATGTGATTTCAGATTCAAAGCTACATCTCTAAGAACCTGTGCTGCTTCCTCACATTCAGTGGTTGGCCCTTAATTAACTGCACAAAAGTGATGATATATTAATAATAATAATAAACATTACATGACAAACTGATATCATCGAAAGAGTTAAAGATTTCTTATTTACAGACAAACAAACCTTTCTATGACTTTTTTTTGTGTGCTCGTATCCCCTCGAAGAGCAGCCAGGAAGTTCTCTGGGGTCACATCCTATAAGATCATAATTGTCATAATTAATCATAATTGTTGAAAGTTATAATTGTGCACAGATATAGAATAAAAACATCAAAACTAAACTAAACATGTTACCATGTCAAAACAAAACAAATATTACCTCTCTAGTGTAGTCTTTCGGAACATGTGAGTACACGTTTGAATCATCAACTACACTGAGAATTTGTCCATCAAATTTCGAGTTGCTGCAGGCAGTGAAGAAAAAGAAAGTGTTAATGCGGTCAGCTCCAACAATCTTATCCACACTTTTCTGTGATGACGTGTTTCTAGAATTATTCAATCTTGCAGAGTGTGCTAGCAAATGATGTTATGAGGGTGTTTCGTGTTTGTAATGCATGTCTGAGGAAATGACGGTCGATTTGACATCTTTCTTTCTTGTCTTCTGTAATCAATCTCTCTATTTTCTTCCTCTTTTGGAAAGTCATGCAGATGCTGTTATCATGCATTTTTGATCTTTTTCCCCTTTTGCTATTGTGGCGAATGCAGAAAATAATGTATTGTCTTCCAGTCGTCCCTCTGTGACAACCCTGTTTTGCTTTTAACAAACCCCAGAAATGCGGCTCCGTTACACTGTTGTTCCCGCACTACTAATTAGCAGTATGTTTAGCACAGAAGATTGAGATCAACTATGAAACACATGATACTCAAAAGCTTTGGCAAATTACTCACTCTGGATTGTGAGCGATGTCATCATACATCATCACCACAATCTGCTCATCAGGAATTCCATGTTTCTTAATGATCTGATATAAACCACACACATTGGCCTGAAACGCAAATGACAAAGATGATTTCAGTTACTGTCATCATTTATAAACTGAGGCACATCACACCTTGGGGAATTTATGAGCAATATGTCTTAAAAAAATAAATAAACAAACACAAACCTGGTGTCTGTAATTTGCCCAGTCCTTTGAGCCGGCGACAAGGAGAATCCATTTTTTTCCAGACATTTCTTGAGTCTTTTCAAAGCAAAGTCTATTGGAATCAAAAATAATAATAATACTAACAATTTAAAACTAAATTAACATTGATCTAATGCTTTTAATTGGGTATCATTAATTTTTTAATGGCTCATACATTTATGATGCGTTTTAAGAGACACAGAAAAGAACACAAGTAAGTGATATGTTATAAAGTTTAGGACGATATAACAAGAGTTCAGGTTTTAAACTTAAGTGTTGCTTTCTATTCATGAAGTGCTGAAATGTCAATCACTCGTCATGATGTTAAAAATACTGGTCAAAAATGTTTCTATTTTACCCAATTATCTACATAATTAAATACTGTTGCTAAAAGTGTTTATTGATTTAGATTATGTAGATGATTGGATCATATGTCATCATACCTGTGTTGAGTATCAGGTGTTCCTGTGTGCCTGTCCTGTTGATCTCTGGTGGTTTTAGTCAGACAGCCTCTGTCTTTATATAGGCAGTTTATCCATTTCATTTCATCATACTCATGGGTGTGTATTTCATATTTTGCAATACTTTTCATATTCACTTTAATTGATGGCAGTTGGTGACTTTGTGAATCATCTGAAACTGAGTTTTGAATTAGAATTAAGTTGATTTGGTTTTAAACTTTTGAGGTGGGACACTTGTTACAGTAACAGTTACATACAATTGGAAATATGAAGCTCTTCCACAGGTTTTTTTAATTTTTTTATTATTGAATTATTATTATTTATTGAATGTCACTTGCGCAAGTTGCTTCAGTAAAGTTTTGTCAGAAAGGGGAAATACAAACAGCCACAATTTGATTCCACAAAATCACAAGTTTTACAGTTATTTTACACTTTGGGATTTTTTTTATAACTCACTTACTTTAAAGAAAAAATCCTGTCCAGATGAAATATTTTCAAAATATGCAAAAATTTGGTAATGTCTTAAATAAGCTTATGATTTTTTTTTTTACTTGCAAAATTGATAATATCAGAGAAAATGATAACCATGCAACCATCAGTTCAGTTCAGTTCATTTATTTATAAAGCACATTTAAAACAGTTGCGAGGCTGACCAAAGTGCTGTACAAGCATAAGATAAGAGTTAAAGTAAAAGCAGCTAAGAGATTACATGTATAAATCGAACCAAAAATGGAGGCAATTAGACAAAAACAAAATTTAAAACATATGGGCTACATAGAAGAGACATTAACATTAAGTATTGAAAGCTAGGGAAAACAAATGGGTTTTCAGCAGGGATTTAAAAACTGATAGAGAAGGAGCTGCTCTAAGTTGTGCTGGCAAGTTGTTCCATAAACTAGGCCCCTCCACCGAAAAAGCTCTGTCTCCTCTACGTTTTAGCCTAGTACAAGGGATATTGAGAATATTAAGATTTCAAGATCTTAAGACACGGGATGGGCTATAGGAATGTATAAGTTCAGATAGATAGCTTGGAGCAAGATGATGCACGCATTTGTACACAAGTAGGATAATTTTATAGTCAATTCTATATTGGACAGGTAGCCAATGTAGAGCTCGCAGAATCGGTGTAACATGATCGTATTTGCGTGTTTGCGTAAGAAATTTGTCTGCAGCATTTTGGACCAATTGGAGGCGTGCGAGCTGGGATTTTGAAATGCCGCAGTACAGAGAATTACAATAATCCAAGCGTGTTGTTATGAAACCATGAATAAACGTTTCAGCATATTGCTATCTTCAGCGCTCACTCTACAACAAACATTCACTCTTTTGTAGGAAAATTAGCAATTAGGGGTCATCAGCTGAAATTAATTATCACAACAACTCTATCACATGTGGAGCTCAAGAGAGTCTGATAATTGGCATGCATGACAAAATATTGCAGGGATTAAATTATAGCAAGAGCAAAAAAGGAGTATAAAAACAATGCATATAAGACAAAAAATAAATAAAAATTAATAGATTAAATTCCAAGAAAGAAGCGTCTATTTTTCAGAGAGAGGAAAAAATACATTTAATTTGCTTCTATTTTCATACTTTTGAATAAATTTGACCTTTATTCAACTGCTCTTTATAATATGAAAATCAAACAATTAATTTAAAGGAAGTCCAGATATAATATTTTCAAAATAACCACATTACCACTTGATTTTGTTTAAAAATACTGCAAAAGAAAAACAAAACTTACAAAATTAAAAAACTTTTTTTTTTTGCTGTACTCCAGTATTTTCTTTAGAAACATCTTTCATACTGATTTTCTGTATATGTCTTTTAATCTTTAAAAAAAACAGTAATCACAACATACATGTTTCAAAAGAAAATACCATGTCACATGCAGCAGTGACGAATTAATTACTTTCTTCAGAAATGTAATTTCAACGTATTTTTTGTTCTTTTTCTTTGTTGATTTCTCAACAGATTATGTGGAAATGGAATGCAAATGTGGGAGTCGAAGGTGTGTGAACACGCAGGCAAGACAAAGATCACTTGAGCAACACATGTAACTGTGTGTTATATGTATGCAACACATATAGAAATAATGTTTTTATTTTACACTGTACAAACTATCCCCTAATCCTAACTGATGTATTTTATTAATGTGATCTACTAAGTGTTTGTTTGTAATTCGCACACACACACACACACACACACACACACACACACACACACACACACACACACACACACACACACACACACACACACACACACAATAAATATATATATATATATATATATATATATATATATATATATATATCATCATCATGATCATCATCATCAACTTTATTTCCAGACTCATGGTCCATTCAGAAGGCACAGGCATGACATACATCATATAAAGAGAGGGAAAAAAAACATATACAAAGACAACAGAAGAAACTACAATAAGGCATTTCTATAAAAGACACTTATACCAGTGTTTCCATAGTGATGATTGATATCGTATGGCACTAAACCCAGGATTTACTAGCAGCATAACAATGCTGTTATGGGAGTCGTTCAGGTGACAAATGAATTTGTAAATGAGTCTCCTCAATAATGCCTGAAAGGTACTGACCCCTGCATTACAAAACAGTTCACTTGCACTAGAGCACCTGGGTTTGTTGAGCAGTATCCTCATACAGTCATTATAAGCAACCTTAAGCTTCTGCATACTTGCCTTTTTAAACTTAGTCCATAAAGGAGCAGTATACAAAGGAGTACAATATGCTTTAAGCAGGCTAATTTTGACGTCATCCGTGCACATGTGGAATTTTCTTACCAGCATGTTAGCTTGGGCATATAAAATGCGACGCTGCCTGTATAAATCCTCATCATCAGATAACTGATCTGTAATGTAATTAATGACCCAGATATTTAATTTTATTACAGACACTCATCACTTGTCCTGACAGATAAAAGTCTGGAAAACAAAGATCTTTGTCCACTTTTGTCCTACATATCAATACAGCACTCTTTTTGGCATTATACAACACATCATATTTCACCCCATATTCAGAGCAGATATTCAGTAGATGCTGAAAACCAGCACTGCTGGGAGAGAAAACGGCCAAATCATCAGCATACATAAAATGATTAACCAAGGTGTTGCCAATCATACAACCTGTTTTGCAACTTGATAATTGGTGGGATAACTCATCCATGTAAAAGTTGAAGAGAGCTGGTGAAAGTACCCCCCCCCCCCCGACATGTATACATATATATATATATATATATATATATATATATATATATATATATATATATATATATATATATATATATATATTATGTGGTTATGTCTAACTTTGGGGATAGGCTTAATGTATTCATAAACATTTTAATGAACTATTTAATAAACTATTATCAAATTGTTAGGTTTAAAGCACTTAATTAATGACATTTGCCCATTTTCCATGAAGTTAAGAGTACTTTTTACAGTCAATAAGTTGTTAACAAAGCATTTCCTAACACTTTACATACCGTATGAGATAATTAAATGATAACACTTTAATTACAGTGACAGTGAATGGAAAAACTCACTATAGTCTATTAATGTATCAGTTTATAAACTAAAAATTAACTTCAATCTAATAGTTTGCAAATGATTTGTAAATACTTATAAAGTGTTGCCTTTTTTCATGCCTGGCACTAATTGCACAAGCAAGTGTAAAAAGTAATTATTTCAGCATATTTTCAATTATGTTACTGTATGTGTTTGTGTGTGTATCTACTTAACCATATTTTAGGGACAAATTTGTAACCCAGACTTTGAGCAAAACCTGACAAAATCTCCCAAAACTTCCTTTTGGGGACGTCCTTGTTTGTAAAAAAGCAAAAATTAATTAAAGTTTTTTTTTAGAATTGTAAAAATGCAGAAAGCTTTCTGTGATGGTTTAGGACAGGTTACAAATTTGACATTCAAAATTGAATCAACAGCAGCTGTACCACGAACAGCCAGTCAGCAAACAAGAAGCATTCTTATAAATTATTTTGAACAGAGAACATTAACAGGGAAAAAGCAGAATTATTTATTTATTTATAAATAAATAAATACATATACAGTAAATTATTTATATATAATATAGTGTTTATAGCTAACACTTTAATGAATACATACATAACATTTATAACATCAACATAACTAAACATGAATTCCTCATAATTACCCACTTGATTCTCTGTTTTGTTTGGTAAAGTAAATAATATTTAGTAATATTATCATCATTTCCCTATTTTTGTTTGATGTGTAATGCATTCTAATTGTATCAACATCTTTTTATTGGTAATGAAGAGAGGCTCTCTGACCTACTGCTGCTCTCCATCGAGCGAGATATTCCAAATAATTGTGAGGAAGTCATTAGGGGTCATATAATGGTACATGCACTTTTACAAGTTGATTGTACTGAAATGTGTGTTGGCAGTGCCTGTACACAACCATCATAAAATGATAAAAATACATCCAGTGTTTTTTTTTTTTTAATCTCCTTATATGTTTTACCCTCTCTCAAATCAAGCCCTTCGATTTTGTGACGTCACGATCCTCCCACGATTGTTGATTGACAGCAGCGTTTCAACACAGACCCGCCCTCACTCGTGAGCGAGCTGTCTGTCATCATAGTCCGCGCGTCATTGTTGATATGCTGGAGCACTGTCTATGAGCAGAATGGCGTCTAAGCGATTGTGGTGTTCTGTTCTTGGGTGTAATAAGGAACACAGCATCATTTTGATGTTCCTAAATCCGAACCACTGAAGACGCAGTGGCTGAGTTTTGTTTTTGAAGGGAATATTCCCCACGATCAACGTCAATGCTTTCATGTTTGTGCGAATCATTTCTCACCAGACTGCTTTATAAACGAGGGTCAGTATAAAGCTGGTTTTGCTAAGAAGCTGCTCCTGAAAAAAGGATCGGTACCAACTATTCGTGTTCCTGCTGCACCTCGAAGAACTGAAGTGCGTGTAACGTTTTATTAACATTTATATTAATATTTATATTAATCTTTGCAAATCGCTAGCATGCTTCACGATGAATGCGGCTGTTTACACTCAGGGTACATTACGGCATGTTTTCTATGTACGACTTTCTGAATATAATTCATAATCCCACGTTTATAATGAACAACGCGCTATGGTTATTGTGTTATTGTGTTAGAAATGGTGTACGCACAGAACAGAGGGGCGGGGTGAGCAAAGCTCATTACCATTTAAAGACACATGCACTTAAACGGCGTGCTGAAAACAGAGCTGTTTTTGACCAGGTAAAATGAGTGTTTTCTTACAATACTAATGAGAATTTTAAATTAAAGTATATTACAAATTTTTAATTTAGACCCTAAAGAATCATATTAGCTTGTACAAAAATGGCATTATATGACCCCTTTAAAATATATAAAAACACAACAGGCAGACGGGTACTGCTTTAAATACAGGTGATTTATTTAAAAAATAGGGCTGTCAAAAGATTAATCGCGATTAATCGCATCCAAAATAAAAGTTTTTGTTTACATAATATATGTGTGTGTACTGTGTATAATTATTTTTTATATATCAATACACACACATGCTTGTATATATTTAAGAAAAATGTGTAATTTATATATAAAAAAATTATATTTATATATAATATAAATTATATATATATATATATACAGTATATGTATGCAAATATTTCTTAAATATATACATGCATGTGTGTGTATTTATATATATACAAAATAATTATACACAGTACACACACATACTGTATATTATGTAAACACAAACTTTTATTTTGGATGCGATTAATCGTGATTAATCTTTTGACAGCCCTATTAAAAAATAAACGTTTTTTAAAAAAGTGCCCTTTTTGGTCCTTCCGCCCCTGCCCTGGAAGAGGTCTGTGCACGCCACTGAATAGAGTCATTGCAAAAGAAATGATACATAGCTTACATGTCACAATAAACTGGCAGATTTTAGAATGTTGTAGGCAATTATTTTGCAAGTAATTACATGTTTAATCTTGTCTTGCCTGGATCTTTGGTGTAAATTAGTGAACACCCCCCTTTCAAAAATCTTGCTTCCAACGCCCCCCCCCCCCCCCCCCCCCCTCCGTTGTTCTCTGAACACCCGCCCGTTTAGGATGTGGGTTAAGAGTAAGTTATAAAATATATAACTATCCATATATAAAAACAACAGAATTCTATGCAATGTACCCATTTAGATAGCTAAGTTTGTATTTTTAGTCCCGATGAGGAAAAACATCTTATAAATCATACTATGTGAGATTTTCTGAAAATGCAAAAATGCAGAAGGTTTCCTGTGATGGTTAGGTTTAGGAGTAGGGGATAGAATATACAGTTTGTACAGTATAACAATCATTATGTTTATGGAATAGAGGGTAGCACTTTAATAATAATAAGTATATGTAACCCGTCTTGTCTTTCTGCGTTGTGTTCTGGGTTGTTCTCAAGTAGACACAGAGGCACGGGCTGTCACAATGCAGTTTATTATCTCAGTCAAATTCAGCATTGCTCTCCTGCGATCATAAACAATATAGCAATGAGTGTTGCGTGACATCAGGTTAGCATCTCAGTCAAATTCAGCATTGCTCTGACTGAGGTCGACCTTGCGCGGCGCAAGTCCCCGGTCTGATGACGTCACACACACGCACTGCACTAACCCGACGCGCAGGCAGAATGAACCCAAAACGAAACTCCCAGTAATACAAAAATAAATATTATTGGTGGAATTCATAAGTATACAAATAAACCTGCTACATTCACCCCCCCTGAATTCCACCAAAATAACGACACCCTTGAATTCTATAATAGCACCAAAGATGCATTAATGTAAACACACTCGTACCCGGACCAAATAACAATGAGATCTAATCCCAAAGTTCAGTAAAAACTATCCGTAAAACAGATCAAGAGAAAAAAGAAGGTTGATCAGGCCCTCATCCTCTCAGGAACATAAAGGTGCAGCCGACACCCCTAAACATCTGGTCCCCTGGCTTGAAAAACCCCACAGTACGGTTTCACATTCAAGGAAGAAAAAAAGGAAAAAAAAAAACCCGTTTGAAAAGAGAAAAACTTAACGGTGTGCACTCTAAATCAAACTTTCTGAGGCAAAGAGAGGCCCCATATAACAGGTCTCTGAACCATACTCTCAATAAGCCTATTGACAGACCTAACCACCCTCCCAGTTCTAGTTACAACCCTGCCTTGAATTCTGTTATCAACTACAGCAGTCTGAGTCACAGTAGAGTCAGCAGGTGAGCAGGCTTGAGTGGGGGTTGAGTCAGTCGGAGTCGTATCAACGTCAGTAGGTGCATTTGACTGAACAAGATCTGGGTCAGACAGAGTCGCTTCAGGTGAACTGGCCATGTCTTCATGAGCGTGAGACTCATCCTCAAGTTCTGGAATAGAAACTTCTTCGTCTGCTGAAGCCTCAGCAGCTCGATCTGGGTCTGACAGAACCCATGAGGACGTCCGTGCCAAGGAAGACTCTCGCTCCAGATTGCTCAGGCTATCCACATCTCCACAGACACTTGTGCCTTCAACTTCTGATGAGCTGACAAAAGACTGATTCTCCAGGGTGTCTTGGATAGGAAGGAAGCTCACGTCAAGCAAAAGGTTCCTGTGCACAACCTTGCTCTGGCCAGAGGCATCGCTGATCTTGTAGATGTGAGTCTTGGGGTTCCGCTCCACTACCGTATACACTGCAGGTTCCCACTTGTCGGCTAACTTCTTTTTTCCTTTCTCTCCCTTGTTCGCGAGCAGCACTCGGGCTCCAACAGGTAAGGAAACCCCTCTGACCTTTTTATTGTACTGACGAGCCTGCTGTTCCTGCTCTTTAGTGGTATGCTGCTGGGCGATGTTGGCTGCCTCAGACAGGTAAGATAGCAGAGTCCTCGAGTAGCTGCTGAAGTCTGTCACAGTGAGGTCGTGCAGAACAGACTGAAAGACAACATCAACTGGGAGCCTTGGAACGCGGCCAAACATTAAGTGGAAGGGTGCATAGCCGGTTGTTTCGTGAGCAGTCGCATTGTATGCAAATGTCAGCGTCTGGATCTGCTGTGGCCATTCTTGCTTGGCTCTCAGAGGAAGACTCCGTATCATGTTGCCCAGTGTGCGGTTAAAGCGCTCTGTGCCCCCGTTGCCCATTGGGTGATATGCCGTTGTATGAGACTTTGCCACCCCTGACAGCTGCAGCAACTCAGACACCAGCTCACTCTCAAAACTAGGGCCCTGGTCAGAGTGGATACGCTCAGGGAACCCGTAGACACAAAAGACACAATCCCATAACTTTCTGGCCACTTGTTTGGCAGTCTGGTTCCTGCAAGGAAAGGCAAAAGCCATTTTCGTAAAGTGGTCAGTCGCCACCAGCACATCAACAGAGTTCTTGTTCTTATCCTCTGCTGACCAAAAATCAATGCAGACCAGTTCCATGGCAGCGGAAGTTTTAATACTTTCCAAGGGGGCTCGTGCTGAGGGCTCCGGGGATTTTGCAAGTACACACCTCTCACAGCATCGCACATGCTCTCTCGTATCTCTCTCCATATTGGGCCAGAAGAAGCGCTGTCTCGCCAGATGGAGCGTCCTCGCCTGTCCTTGATGCCCTGCCAAGTCATGAACTCCCTTCAAGGCATCAACCCTCAAACTGGCTGGCAGTACCAACTGGAATCTTTTCATCCTACTCACAGGGTCCTTCGTTTCTCGGTACAAGACACCATTCCGAATGACTAGCCTCTCCCAGTGTTTCAGTAATGCCAACGAACTGGGGCCCATACTGTGCCTTTCTCGTCTGGATGGGCGACGTCTGCGGACCACAAACGGGAGAACCGAAGATATAGTGGGATCCTGAAGCTGCTTATCTTCCAATTCGCGCAGAGTCAGTGAGGGCAGGGTACACTGGCCTGCAGGTTGCAGCTGTTGGACATGTTGGCCAAGACAAAGAGCCCTGTTCTCCACACCACTCCTCCAGGAACTGTGAGAGGCTAGAGCAGCTTTGACTTCAGCTGCACTGTAGGAGCCTGTGGTGTCATGTGGTGGCTTGTGCTGTTGAACCGCTTGGAGGTGTTGGACGCCCAGTCTGAATGTCTGTTGCACCTCCTCAGCCTCCGCACCTTCAGCCTCCTGCACTAGGCTACCATATGGCTCTTGGATCAGACGCCTGCTAACTGAAGTGGTAAAGGGATCTCGACTGAGTGCGTCTGCTACAACATTTTTTGGGCCTGGGATGTATTTCAGGTCGAAGTTGTATGAAGACAGTTTGGCTACCCATCTCTGTTCGTATGCATCGAGCTTGGGCTTGGTCATGATGTGGGTCAGCGGGTTGTTGTCTGTCCACACAGTAAAGTCATGCCCTTTCAGCCAGTGACTGAACTTTTCAGAGACGCTCCACTTCAGTGCCATAAACTCAAGATGATGAGCGGGATATCTTTGCTGTGACTTGCTGAGGGTCTTACTGGCAAAAGCAATGGGGCGAGCCTTGTCCTCCCCTACTGGCAATTGTGACAACACAGCCCCAAGCCCGTCCAGGGATGCATCAACGGACAGGATGAATGGTCTGGAGAAATCAGGATGGGCCAATACAGCACAGTTGAGCAGATCTGTCTTGAGCTTCTGGAAAGCCTTCTCGCATTCAGGAGTCCAATCCGCTGCAGTCAGTTTCCTGTACATACCAGCACCTCCACCACTCCGACCAGTCCGGCCTCTCCTCCTCTGGCCTGCCGTCAAAGCAAACAGGGGCTTGGCAATGGCTGAGCAGCCAGGAATGAAAGACTGGTAGAAGAACACCATGCCAAGAAATGACTTCAGCCTCTTTACAGATGGGGTACGACCATCCTCCTCCATCAGAGCCTCCTTTGGCATCTTGCAGATGACATCAACTTTGGTGGGATCCACCGCAACCCCACTTTGGTCGATGACGTGACCAAGGAACCTCACTGACCTCATCAGAAGGTGGCATTTCTTGGGGCTCAGCTTGAGGTTGTTGTCTCTGAGCTTACCGAAGACCACTTGGAGCCTGTTTAGTGCTTCCTCTTCAGTGGGCGCGAAGACAAGTAGGTCGTCTAAGTAGCAGAGCAGGCTGGTGAAGTTAAGGCTGCCAAAGATGCTCAGCATCATACGCATGAACGATGCTGGGCTGTTACAAAGCCCCTGCGGCATCCTGTTGTACTCATACAAACCAACAGGTGTCGTGAAGGCTGTATACTTCTTGTGGTCTTCACACATCGGAACATTATAGAAGCCCGAGGTCAGATCCATTGTACTGAAAACAGCATTACCTCCCAGTGCTGCTAGACAGTCGGCCTGATGAGGCAGTGGGTGAGCATCTTTTAAAGTCCGTGCATTCAGCCACCTGAAGTCTGTGCAGATTCTGAGCCCACCATATTTCTTCCACACCATGACGAGAGGGGATGCATACTCACTGATGGACTTGCGGATGATCCCCCTCTCCTCCATGTCTGAGAGCACGCGTCGTAGCTGTTGGTAATGTGCAGGAGGGACTCTCCTATATGGCATGCGAAATGGGCGATCGTCTGTCAGGCGAATACTGTGCACAAACTCTCTCGCCTCGCCACAATCAAGTGAGTGTCTGGAGAAGATGTCTTCATACTCTCCAACCAGTTCGACAAGACGTTTCTTCGCCCAAAAGCTGGCTTGGCATGAGTCAATGTCCAAATCGCTCAACCCCAGGTTGGACAGGCGTTCTTTGAGATCAGCATCCGTGGCAGCTGAAACTATAACACTCTCTGGCTCCAAGCCCTCCATCTCACACAGACCTTGCTGAACGTTGAAGTCCTCCACAGCAAGACACGGGAACACATCAGCGATGATGGCATTACGTCTCAATGTGATTGGCTTCGGCGAAAGATTCGTCATCTTCAAGGGCACCCACCTGTCAGCCCACATCGCGGTGATGACACGACCCACAAGGACATCCCGTGGACTTGACCTGGAACCACATGGCTCCACAATGACTGTGCTGCCTGGAGACATCGGCACCTTGCTGGACAGCCTACCCCACACCAGGTGTTCGTGCTGCGGTTCCAGTGTGACAGCATGAGGCAGCTTCAAAGAGCTGATCTTGTCTGGGACATCCTCACTCTTCCATCTTGTGGTGCAGGACAGCATATCAAGGAACTGGTCACAGTCTGACGGTACTTTCTTGCCTCCAGCTGATATGAGTCTCCAGTAGTTTTCATCGCTCTTCATGGTACGTGCGAGGTGCTTGAGGACGTTTGAACCGATGATGAGCTCATCACGCTGGCCCAGCACAAGCAGAACAGGAACAGCGCACTTCACTCCATACACAGAGAGCGTCAAGTCATAAACACCTTTGGGACGCGTCTGCTTTCCCCCACAACCGACAAGCACAATTCTTTCGGCTGATTCAGGCTCTTTAAGAAGGACTCCCGCCACTTTGAGTAATGCTTCAGCCCCCTCACTCATCGTACAAGCCATAGATCCTGAGTCAATCATGCCCTTCAGCTCCACCTTGTCATTAACCACAACCTGGACGTAGAATAATTCACTGAAAGCTGGCACCTCTCCAGACCCTTGAACCACGACCTGAAGACCTTCTGGTACGGCTGAACAGGCATTAACGTAAAGTAGCTCCAAGTCCTCGTCTCCAACGAGGGTGTCGTGTCGATCCCCCACACTGCCCCTCTCCAAGTGTGGGCTCTCTAGTTTCCCGCCGGCGGCCCTTGTCTGGCATCAGCCTGGCCCACCCGCTTCCGTCCATACTTGTCACAGTCCTTCTTCCAGTGACCAGGAGTAAAACACGCGAGACACAGGTTTTCTCTCCTGCAATGTGCGAGCGTGGAATGTCTGACATCGTCACAGACTCTACAACTCCTCCTCTGAAAGGGCATTGGAGCATATGATGGCTCTTGTGCAGGGGCTTGGACGTTCTGACGCACCACCAAGTGATCTAGAAGACTGATCAGTGCATTCATGCTATTCACACCAACAGTGGCAGTGGCTGGAGTGGCGTGACTGGACTGGGGAGCTTGAAAGCATGCTGGTGACTGTAACAACATTGGCTATCGAATCATTCGTCGTTGGTTTGAATTAACAAATTCAAATACTCTGTGTTGCTAAAAACATTTCTTCCTGAATACAAAAGCTGGTGCACTTTGAACTCGTGAGTGCAAATCAGGCTTTGGCTCCATAAAGACTGGAACCAATTGACTTTTACGACACTAATGTCACCTCAGAGACATTCCAAACCCCCCCTTTCCCCTCTCTGGACCACAGAGAGATAACGAAACTTGAAACCTTCTACACACACACACACACACACACACACAAACATCCTCCTATAGAAATATAGTTTTAATGTATGTAACTCAGATTTGGGTTTGATCTTCCTGTACGCATGTTTTATTAATTCGTTTGACCATATAATTATGATTTTCTAGAGGTGTGGTTTTGAAATGTATTCTTTAATCAATAGTGTTTTAGTTAGAGAGGGTTCACTAACATTCTCTGGCAATCCCTTCCCCCCTGTGTGGAACTGTGTTTTATTACCTAACGGAATGTTAGCCAGAAGAGCAGAATTAGGTGTTCATCCTAGATATTTTATATGTATAACCATTGAAGAAATATGTAAGCCTGAATGTAATTTCTCTTTTTCATGATTGTTCTTCTCTGTGATGGGTTTTTGTATTCTTGTAAACCGTAAAGGAATAATGTTTCAGATGTGCACCCTTTTTCAATCATAGATATGCCATGTGGATCTTTCTAAAGTCCAATCTTCAATGCCCACTTATCAATGTACACCACATGTTGGGTTCATTTTATTCCTAGGTTGTTAGTTTAACTTTTAAGCTTATTTTTACAGAATAATAATCTATCTCGACGTGTACCTTCGAAACATATCTAATTCGGTATCCACGTAAAGCTCTCCTTGTACTGGAACCAAATGTATGCATCAGGATCTGGTAAAATGTATGATACTATTTTTACCCTCGTTAGAGTATAACTGATCACATAATAACGCTGCCATAAAACATGCAAATTAAACTGGGAACTAAGACAAAGACATTTTTCCCGCTTCAGACCTTTGGACGTTCATTGGTTGTTCGCGCGAACAGAGGCGTCAACCCATATTGTCCATAAAAGACCGACTCAGAAAACCTCTCTCTCTCTCATGCCTACGCTCTCTCCTTCCTCCTCCAAAACCCAAGTCCGGACCGGCTTCGGCCTGCTTCTCTTTTCTTTTTATTTATTTCTTTTATGTTTTTCTATAGTCTAGTTTCGTTTTCCTCTTCGCCTCTGTTCATTCACGAGCTGAATGAACTTAGCCTGAATCATTCCCGGCAACTCTTTGAAGCTCCCGCGCTCGCACGCGCGCCGGAAGACAGCACGCGCACGCCTCCCCTCAGACGACTCGCGCTGCTTTTAAAGACACGCAGAACCCTGCGGTCCTACACACCTCATACAAAGAGAACCATATGCCATGCAAGTATCGATTATTGAATTGAACTTATGATGTGATTTCTTTGTTGTGTCTTAAGGGTTACATGTCTGTGATTTTGCCATAGCCAACTGCGATCTCTGATCGCAGATTTTTGCTTTCACTTCCGATCTCGTCCCCCATCCTTCTCTCTCTCTCTCATCCACTCTCTCTTAATCCTTTTCTGGCATTCTATCTTTTTCTAACTCTGATCATTTTATTCTCTCTCACTGTTATTCGTTATCTTGTATTGTTTAACTGTATTTTATGTACATAGACATATAATCCGTGTGTATTGTGTAGTTTGATATATCCCTTAGTTCGATGTATTGGTCCAATTATTAAATTCCATATGCCCTTGACTGACTCTGATTTAATTGCCCATGTTACTTAGTCCCTGAAATGTTCGATCTTAGCTATATGCTTTATCTTGGTAGGCTACGATTTAAGTAACCTAATTTTAGTCTACAAACACCGAGAGTGTCTTTTCAAGGCCTGGAAAAGATACTCTTTCTCGTGTTTGTAAGAAGGATAATTTTCCTTGAGAGTTAATTTAATCTTACGTACAATCTGTTCGCTGGACAAACAGATTGTTTGATAACTAAATTAATTCCATTAAAGTTATCCCATAACTTCGAGCTGAAATAAGAACAATTGATGTATTAATGACGAACCATAACCCGTTATGGTAATCGTTCATATATCAATCTAGTTCAGCTGCGATAAATTAATGTAACTGTAACATACAAAATATTAATCATATTCATGATTAATTATTAAAATTCCCTAGAGATCATTTGAGCTAATATTAATATTAATGTACGACCCATTGTTCTTACATGACTGTGCATATTGTGGAACAGACTGTGCATATTGTGGAACAGACTGTGCATGGGATGGTTGAGGCAAGTGAACAGCTGGGGAATTGGGCACAAACTGTTCAGCTAAAGGTGAAAGCTGTGATGTTGGTGTCTGAACTGATGCGTTGGCAAACATAGTGGCTTGAGGCGGAACGAACCCCTGGGAAAAAGGCAGCTGAAACTGGGGCTCTGCTGGCGCTGGTTGAGACCGCTCTGGCTCTCGTGACATGGCTGACTGTGTGTGAGTGACTATGTGTCTCTGTGGAGTATGAGAACTGGTCAGCGTGCGCATCCTGAGTTCCCTCTGGTAGGCGTCAATGCGTTCCTGGACCTCGCTCGTGGTCCACTCCTCAGCCGCCTTGAAGCTGAGTCTGTTAGAGAGTATGGGGTCTGGGCAAAACTTGATGAACATCATGCATACCTCCCGTCCCGGATCTTCAACACTTCGTTTCTGTCTCTTTAGGCACTCGTCAGCGATATCAATGGCGTTATTCAACCTGATCCAGTAGTCCATCACCCCTTCGTCTCGCAGTGGCCTGGTGTTGTAAAAGTCAGCCATTGGCATGGATGAGTAGGTCAACTCACTAAAGTGTTGTTTCAGTATGTCATAGACAAAGTCGGGGGTCGCGTCAGTAGAGTTATGTCGTAGAGTAACCCGCACTACATCTCTAGCCTTCCCCCTTAGCTTAGCTAATATCTCCTGTAGCTGCAGGTGTACTGGAACATTACTCTTACGAAAATATGCCCCAACCATTTCCACCCACTCCCGGACAGAACACTTATCACTGCTATCACCCCTATAAATAGGCGGCTCCTTAGCATCAGATTGCATTACTAGCCTAACACCGGACAAATTAAACTCCGTCGGTTGCTGTTCAGGCTGTGAACCCCCCTTTTTTACAGATGTGTCGTGTGCTGTTACATCACTATTACGTTGCAGCTGGTCTGCAATGGACTGGCCAATTTGGCTGGCTAACTCTGTAATAAGGGCTCTTACATCGTCACTAGAGGCTGATGTGGTACGCTGCTCACTTGGGGAAAGACTGGGGGGAAACTGGACACGGCTGGAACACGCCCTGGGTGTTCTCAACCCCCCCACATCAGGCGACTGAACCTCGTCCTTGAATAACCTCCCCCTCCCAAACCCCGCAGTAGCATACATATCTCGATCAAAAACACCCGTACCCACTGGTGTATTTACTGAGTCCATTGTGCAATACTTGGGTGAAACAATGCAGTCCCCACGGCGATCGAAGTGGCGTCGATACTCGAAGAATCCAGAAGGTCACGGCACCAATGTAACCCGTCTTGTCTTTCTGCGTTGTGTTCTGGGTTGTTCTCAAGTAGACACAGAGGCACGGGCTGTCACAATGCAGTTTATTATCTCAGTCAAATTCAGCATTGCTCTCCTGCGATCATAAACAATATAGCAATGAGTGTTGCGTGACATCAGGTTAGCATCTCAGTCAAATTCAGCATTGCTCTGACTGAGGTCGACCTTGCGCGGCGCAAGTCCCCGGTCTGATGACGTCACACACACGCACTGCACTAACCCGACGCGCAGGCAGAATGAACCCAAAACGAAACTCCCAGTAATACAAAAATAAATATTATTGGTGGAATTCATAAGTATACAAATAAACCTGCTACATTTACATTAATAAAGTACTTACAAATCATGTGCAAACTAGTAGTTTATTGTTAATTGAGTGTTGGCGCTTGCAACGCCAAGGTAATGGGTTCGATTCACAGGGAAAGCAAGAACTAATAAGAATGTAAATGTGTACCTTGAAATGCAATGCAAGTCGCTTTGGATAAAAGGGTTTGCCAAATGCATAAATGTAAATTCATAATTGTAGTCTCTTGTTAATATGTTAGTATATACAAATAGAACGTTTTTCAATCATTGTCACTGTAATTACCAAAATTACTATTGTTTAATTAGCTCATATTCAAAGAGTTAGATATTGTTTTTATGCTTTGTTAACTAATTAACCATAAATAGTTCTCACATTAGATTAGATCAGAAAATGTTATTAGTATTAGGTGTTTGTACAAAAGGCCACCTAATGAGGAGTAAGAGAATGTCAGAGCGCTGTTATACTAACGGTAGTGGGGACATTTTCTGTATTCATGAGTGATGAAGACAT
The DNA here is from genome assembly GCF_949319135.1 of Squalius cephalus. Classification (NCBI taxonomy): domain Eukaryota; kingdom Metazoa; phylum Chordata; class Actinopteri; order Cypriniformes; family Leuciscidae; genus Squalius; species Squalius cephalus. The sequence continues at coordinate 5,663,268 of NC_137130.1, forward strand.
GCATCAAAGTTATTATCAGCCTCAGATTGGATGAACGGCCTGTGTCTAAAGTATTTGACATTGTCACTAAACTTCTGCTGCTTGACTTCATGAAGTAGGGATCATTATGATATTAGCATTTGCCACAGAAGAGGTGCAGGTTTTGCAATCAATACTTGCCCACAGACAATAGGAAGAGGCAACTACATAATTATGAAATATTTCTAAATACTAATATATACAGTAAATGAAGAGTTCAGATGCAAAAGCCTCTAAGTGCCATCTGAAATTTTCTTCTAGAATTATCATTTTTTATCAAGCTCGTATATTTAATTAAATAATTTCACTGAAATGGCAATGCAAATTACCAATTAATTGTAATTTAAGTGAAATTACTTAACTTAAATACACAATCTTTATAAAAATGATCATTCTAGAAGAAAATTTCAGATGGCACTTAAGAGGCTTTTGCATCTGAACTCTTCATATATTTATAAATTATATAACTATTCCTCAGTCCATCCACAGATGGAAATTGGATAACTATTCTCTTACCTTGCAAGTAGTCTGTAGTTTCTTTTGTAAACTATCTCTTGGAACAGCTGATTTGCAACAGATAGTGTAGGCCAGAGTGTGCCACCATTATAAGTTTAAGGGGCATTTTGCAAATATTACTAGTCCTACACAGGCCTAATGCATGAATATTATTCAAGATGAGGCAACCATGGTGTTTCAATCAGAGATTAGTCTATTGTTAACAAACATTAATATATCATCATCATTCAAAGAATTCAACAATATATTCAAAACAATATTTTAGAAAACAAACAAAATCTAGTTAAATATAATGGTAATTATACAAAAATGTATACATTTTACAAAATATTCATTAAAACAACAGTGATATACTCTCTCAACCCAATGCAACCCAGTGTTTTTCATTGAGTCCATTTTCTCAGTGTGGGCATCTTTTATCCACATATGTGCAATCAGTACATATTTTCTGCATTCAAGTGTGTATTTATTTGTCTCTGTCTAGTGTCATGTGCAGTGAGTCTGTGTATGTGTGCATTTCTTGGCCCACTTGTTTTCCATCTAGGTGGAAAGACTGCTGTCTGTAGTCTCTGAAATGGTTTGATCTCCCCTTGTTTCTTTTTGCCATGGTCCGTTCTTTTTTCATTTGAACCATTAGTCCTTCTAGAAGAAGTAGTCACTGGTGTTGTTCGAGTCTGTGCTGCTCCGTCAGTTCCATCAATCCCATGTTGGTTTCAGGGCTTCGAATAGTAACTGTCACAGCTTTCCTGTAGCTCAAACAGTAGAGTGTTGGCACTTGCAACGCCAAGGTCATGGGTTCGTTTCCCAGGGAAAGCAAGAACTGATAAGAATGTAAATGTGTACTTGAAATGCAATGTAAGTGTCACAACGAGAGTTGTAGATACAAATGCAAGTATATCCCTATTCGGACAGGACTAGTTTAACATGGAGAGGTGGGGTAAAGTAATAATTACTAGAGCTTCTCTGTGATTTTAGTCCCGTCCGAATGTGCCATCTCAGTAATCATTACGGACAATATCAGTAAAGATTACGGCGACTTTTACTTTCAGTGAAAAGGTCTGGAAAAATTACCTCAGGTAATACTAATCCCGTGCGAATAGACCCGCTGTAAATATGTACGTAAATATTTCGTCATTTCGTGTTTAAAAGTAGTTTTCTGCAGTTTTCAAGTATGGAGATGCTTGAAAAAGCATTCAGTTGCGTTCAAGATGCTGGGACAAGTCTGGCAAAACTCAAGTGTTTTCCACACACCATTCAGATCAGAAAGAAGATCGAAAGAACTTGTTAGATCATGGCTCTAAGTTAGAGCCATGAAACATCTTTTAGCGTTAGGTAAGTGCACCCAAAGCAAATCCACCCTGCTGGTGATGAAAGCATGTACAAGTTTCTCTAAGTCTTGACTGGAAACAAAGTTCTAAAGTCAGTGGCGCGTTTTCAGTGGTGCGTTCAGATGCTATTTTAAGGGCGCATACTCGGCCATAATGTAGCGTGTGCACAACGCGCATACACTTTTCTTCTGTCATCTACACAGACGCAGCAGTTGACATTTTTGCAAACCATACATAATTACAAGGAAAAATATTCCACACGAGGGAAATCATTGTGGTGTCCATGAAGATGTGAAAAAATCTAGCTTACACATTTACCCAAATTATTATACGCCTGTTTAACCGAAGCTAATTTGGGTGGGTTTCTCCCATCCCCATACAATGTCACTTCTCTGTCTTTTACGGCCCTGACGAGAACGTCGGTCTCCTCGGCTGTGAACCGCTCCTGGCGTGCGTCTGGCAAATCCGCCGTTATAATAGCAATCCGCCATGGAACAAGCGCGCCTGCTCTTAAAAGGAATGTGAGATGACACTTTGATTGGTTTATTTCACGTTGCGCCCAAACCACACCTATGAATAATGTAGCTTCTTCAGACCAACCCATTTTAGATTTGCGTTGAGTGCAAGAGTCATTTATCCCGCCGGTATAATAGCAACAGCGCCCAAGACCCGCCCACAAAGTTACCTGCGTTCGCGTTTGATACTTGCGTTTCAGATCGTTAAAATAGGGCCCAAAGTCTCCTATACTCACATAATAACCTCTCCCTTCTAAGTATGACCTGAACCATTTTAGGACTATCGCAGAAAGCCCCACCCAGTTTTCCAGCCTGTCAAGAAGTATGTTACAGTATGATCGACAGTGTCAAATGCAGCACTGAGGTCGAGTAGTACCAGCACTGATAATTTGCCTGTATCAGTATTTAAGCGAATATCGTTTATTATCTTTATGAGCGCTGTCTCTTTGCTGTGCTGCAGTCGGAAACCAGATTGAAAATTGTCAAAGTATCCATTGGAGCTTAAGAATTTGTTCAGCTTTTTCAACTTTTTCAATGATCTTGCCTATGAAAGGAAGATTTGATATAGATAGATAATATATAAAGTTAAAGATAGATAAATCATGAAGTTCATCCACAGGTTTTCCTGTTTTTCCAGATTTTTTCACTTACTTCAGTGAAGTTTCATTAGAAATGATTAGAAATCCATAAAATTTGCCACAGTACAGTGAGTCAACCAACACATGCACCTCCCAAGAAAAAAATGAAACTGTAGATAGATACTGAGATACTGAAAACAGCCGTTTTGATTGCACAAACTCACTGGTTTCAGTTACACAATTTGGAACTTTTTGTTCTGGGAACGTTTTGTCCCCATATCCGGTATATAAATATTTAAAACCATAGATTTATTAAAACATTACAACATAATAACAATCAAACATAGCCCAATACATAGTAAAGGGGGAAAATTAATAATAACAGCATTAAGTATGACAACACAAAATAAATACATAGATCAACAATAAGAAATGGGGTCCAAATGTGATTTAAAATAAATAAATCTGTTAGAATGAATGAGAACAGAATGAGGCATTTATATAGCGCTTTCATATGTACTACTGTACACCCAAAGCGACGGCAGCCACAGTACAACGGCGCCAGTGCGCTCACCACACACCAGCTATAGGTGGAGAGGAGAGAGAGTGATAGAGCCAATTCAGTGTTGAGGTATGAATCCAAAGGAATAATCTTAAAAGTTTATGCCAGCCTTTTAGAGAGGGTGATTTAATAGGAGATCTCTTTATTGTCTTGCAGAGGTTGCTCTTTTTTATTATTATTATTGTATAGTTTAGTAACAACAGATCTAATACAACTCTGCCAACACACTGCTTTGGGTTAAAAAGTGAATCACTTGTGTAAGTTATAGTAAAGTGAATAAGTAAAGCTAGAATTTTTAGTGATAAATTCTCAAATGACTTTAAGAATTCTTTTTTCAGTTTCAGAAATTGCAAAGCAGTTCTGTCGAATCTATATCCGTGGAAATGTATAGATGTTCCAAATTATTTATTAATAAATCATTAAGATTAGCTGGATTCAAAATTGACAAATGTATTAAACTGAACCACAAAAGATGCAAATGAAAAGTAGTAAAATTAGTAATAAGCATTATTGTATATAGTTAAACATTTATATCGATGAAACACTCATTTTGTGTAATGAAAAAGATACTTTGCAATTGTGTGTAGCCTACTGGGCTGCTTCAGTGAAGTTTCATTGGAAATCATTAGAAATCCATAACACTTGCCACTGTACAGTGAGTCAACCAACACATGTGCGTCATATCATTACGCCTGCTGCACTCATGGTAGGGCAGCAAAGTTTCTTGATTATTACGCAGGAATGAGAGTATAGTTCCTTGCCATATCAGCCTAGAAAATCGCAACTTTACATTTTCTGTCGGTCTTAGTACACGATGTAACTACAGAAGAGTCAAGTTTTAAATAGGAAAAATATCGAAACTCTTTGGTCATTTTTTTGAGAGAGATGCTAATGGTCTTGTCCGATTCAATGATCTATGCTAAGCTATGCTAAAAGTGGTACTGCCAGACCCGGAGATCGCCTGAATGGATTCGAAAACTGTAAAATTCAACTGTTTAACTCTGGGGGAGTTATAAAATGAGCCTATTTCCAAAATAAAATGTGGAGTATCCCTTTAAGAGCTCGCTCAAGTACTGGGGAGCTAAACCATTTAGTGCTTTGTAAGTAGTCACCAATATTTTAAAATTTATACTATGTTTAATAGGGAGCCAATTCAGTGTTGACAGAAAGGGGCTAATATGGTCATACTTCCTGGTTCTAGTGAGAACTTTAGCTGCTGCGTTTTGGACCAACTGGACTGGTTTATTAAGGGTGCTTTCACATCTGTAGTTCGGTTCATTTGGTCCGGACCAAGGGCGAAAAATGATACTTTTTCCGATCCGATCCTTTTCACACCACACTGATCGCTCTGGTCCGAATCAGTTTATGAGTTGATAAAACAAACCAAAATGCAGTCACGTGACAACATCCAGATCACTCATTGGCCAGATGTGTCTTGAACGCATTTCCATAACTGATCTTCGTTTGGTCAGAATTAACGTGCAGGAAAATTCCAATAGAACTCCCGGAAGTAAAAAAAGAGGTGGAAAATCCGGCAGACAACACGCCGCTGTTTACTATGGAGAGATGACTGCGTGGGCTGATTGTATCCTTGGTCATATTTTATTATATAGTTTGTCTACACCACTTTAGACAAACAATAATATTTAAGAATGAAGCGAGGATGCGGCTTGAAAATAATGTTAATAATTTCTTTCAGGCTCCGCACCTCCTAACAACTCCAAGTTTGTCAGCGAGCTGCCATGCTTAAAGTGCAAACTGTCAACAATCATTTCTCCTCATCCCATAATGCACAGCGCAACTGACTACGGCAACTGGTTTAGTCCAAAAATGTGCAGTTCTTTGGCAGTTGGTTCTATTCGAGGTCGGATCACGTTCTCACCACAATCGAACCGCTCCAGAGTTCGTTTCAAAGCATACGCTTGTTTGGTCCGCTTTTGGTGTGCACCCGAGTGCGATTGCCGCATTCACACCTGCCCAAATGAACCGCACCAATGGGGAAAACGAACTCTATTGCGATTCAACCGAACTAAATGACAGTGAAATAACAGTGAAAACTAATTCCATGCTTCCTAATGATATCTCCCAAGGGTAGCATGTACAGGGTGAACAGCAACGGTCCTAGTACTGAGCCTTGTGGTACGCCATACTGAACTTGTGATCGATATGACATCTCTTCATTTACTGCTACAAACTGATAACGGTCAGATAAGTATGATTTGAACCATACTAGTGCATTCATTGATATTCATTGATATTAATCTATTAATAGCTTTGTTTCCCAAGTGCATGGAAGTGTATGTATTAAAATGGATCTAAAATATGTAATAATTCTTATTTTGTATTCGGTTTAATTAGTTTATTATAATAGAAGTTAATGGTAACCATAGTAACAACATGAAATTAATAATAAAATAAAATAAAAATTTGGTTCCTGGAGGCACCCAAAACGGTTCCACACAGTGTCTAATATAAGAGTTCCTCAGGAAACCTGCGTGGTTCCTCAGAGAACCACCCCTTTTTAAAGGGTGCCTAGAGGATCTACAGACGGTTCCGCCGGTGTGGCAAATTGAAAAACCCCAAAAGGTTCCTCCAGGCACCTATTATTTTTACAGTGTATAACCTCAGTTGTTATCATCAGTATAATATTAATGTATGTTCAACACTCTTACAGTGTAATTGTGCTTAAATGTACTATTTTCTTTACTGGGAAGCTAAGGAGAAAAATCTGAGCACAGAGTGTGATGTTGATGAGATCTCTTCCGAACCTTTAAAGGAGACCGTTGAGAGAGTGTTCAAGTTTTTGTCCCAGGAGACAAGTGTGAAAAGTAGGAGATGCAAGCAAAAGTCTCAATTTGATGTTAAAGTAACCTCATTTTTGTCTAGGAGAAACATTTGAGATGTTTAAGAGATTTATTTTTTCTTTCCTCTGGGTGTGTGTGTAGTCCTGGTTGTCCCTACATTATGGGGACCAAATGCCCTCGATGGCAATACCAGTAATTTTTTGATCTTGTGGGGATATTTGTTTGGTCCCTATGAGGAAAACAGCTTAAATCACACAAGGATCTTTTATAAAAAATGTAAAAATGCAGTTTCTGTGGTGGTTAGGGATTCAGTTTGTACAGTATAAAAATCATTATGTCTATGGACTGTCCCCACAAAACATGGAAGCCCAACATATTTGTGCATGCATGTGTGTGTGTGTGCGTGTGTGTGTACCACTATGGCGTTATTTTCCTGTCAAATGTCGAGAGCGCATTATTGTAATGCGCGAGCGCGAATCTCTCTGCTCGCGCGCGGAATATAATGTGCCGAGCGCGAATCTCCCTGCGTTTCTGGGTGCGGTAAGGCTCTGTCCCCCTCTGACGGTCACGAAAGTTGCATCACGTGTCTGGCTTACAGCACGCTGAAGCTGCTTTTGTGGATGACTCATGCTCTCATTGCGGGAACATGACCATCTCGGCGTTGAGGTCGAAACTCGTCTTCGTTCGCGAAGGTAGAGTACCCATCCCCGGGCCCGGCTGTAGCGTTCCTTCTGGGCTACCTTCCCAGGAGAAGCCTGGAGTGCCGTCTGGGCTGGGTGACCTGAGGATTACGGTAAGGGGTAATCGGCCCGGCAAAGCCCTGTGGATCCCTCCTTTCTATTTCACGCCGCAGCCGGTGGAGCCCCCCGATGAGCGAGCTGGTCCCTCCGTGGTGGACCGACCAGCTGTTTCTTTCAGGGCCCCTCCAGAGGACAGGATGTCTGTCGCAGCATCGGAGGGTGAGCTGGGCTCTGGAGATGACGACTCGGCTGCACACTCTGGGAGACCAGCGTTGCCCGAACCGGATCCAGAAATGGCAGCTATGCTGAAAAAGGCAGCTGAGGCCTCGAGTGGAACGAACCACCGTGTCCCGAGCCGTCTCGGTTGGATGATTGTTTTTTTCGAAGCAAGTCGTTCTGGTTCTCAGCCCGCCGCTCTTGTGCCATTCTTTCCTGAAGTGCATGAGGAGTTGACGAAGGCATGGACAGCACCTTTCTCTGCCAGAAACTGCCTGAGTAGCTCCTCCCCCCTCACTACCCTACCCCGGCAAAGGGTTACAAGGTGATCCCTCCAGTGGAGCAGTCCGTTGCGATGCAGCTTTGTCCAGTGACCACTACCTCATGGAAGGGGGATCCTCATCTCCCCTCTAAGACCTGTTTTCGTCTCTTCTGATGGACAAGGCTTACAAAGCCTGTGGGCAAGCTTCCTCACTGCATGCCATGGCACTGCTTCAAGTCCATCAGGCCCAAGCACTCATGAACACGCCCAGACCGTGAGCTAATGGGTGAGCTTTGCACTGCAACCAACCTTGTCGTTCGGGGTACGAAGTTTGCAGCTTGCGCGATCGGTCTGGCGATGTCCACCTTTGTGGTCCAGGAGCGCCATCTCTGGCTCAACCTGGCTGATATGAGAGAAGCGGACAAGGTTCGATTCCTGGACTCTCTTATTTCACAGGTTGGGTTATTCAGTGACGCAGTAGAGAACTTTTCCCAGCAGTTCTCTGCCGCCCAGAAGCAGATGGAGGCCATCCGGCACATCCTGCCCCGGCGGCCTGTTACTGCCTCCACCTGGTCGTCGGCCGCAGATCCTCCGCCTGCTCACTGCAGATGCTCGCTTCAGGCGGTGCCAAGCCAGGTGGCCAGCGACAGCGGTAACAGGGCACCCTCCGACTGGGCACCCTCCGACTGCATTGGCATCTATTGCCTCGAGTTGCTTACAGTTTCCTCGCTTTGAAACACCGCTGCTCAGCGAGCATGTACTGGTCTGAAAAGACAACATTGCGACCGTCGAGCTACGCTCCCCTCGCATGTTGCAACTTACCCACCACCTCCTCTTGGAGTCAGAAGCTTTTAAGGTCGCTTCATTCCACTTATTACTGCTGGCCTGCTCAATCGTGCCACTGACAACCCTCACGACAGGTTCTGGTCCAGACAGAGTGGAAACTCCGTCCCCAGCTGGCCAGCTGTTTGGGATCACTTCGGGTCCGCACAGCTACGTCTGTTGCCCCTCCGAACTTGTCCCTTCTGCTTCTTTGGTCTCTATCTGGGTAGGGACTTGCCCGCATTTTAGGTCAACAAATTGTGCCTGGAATTCTGGCTGGCTAACTCTCATGATTCCTGAGACCCCGGCCTGGATATGTGCCCAACGTTCCTAACTCTCCCTTAAGCTGGGACCAGGTGGTAAGCCTGCAAGCGCTGCCCTGGAGGAGGCAGACCCAGCCCTGGCTTTTCTCTGTCCGTCCGCTCCAGTGCGGTTATACGTGATACAGAAAGCAAAGCCTAGACCTTAGACCAGCTCTTCTGTTATGGAAACCAGCAGAAAGGAAAAGGCTGTTTCCAAGCAGAGGTTGGCCCACTACATGTGGTGAGAGTATTGCTCCCTCCTAGGCGTTGACACAGATTGCCTTGCTGAACAGATATTAAATAAAGTTGGGGGCTGGGCGACGCCTATACATGTTCACTAGAGAACTAGCCTATGTGTCGATCTGCTGCTTACCGTGGGCTCCCTTCACATGAAGCCAGTTTCACTGTAAGCACGTTTCTAAGTGTCGGCTTGCTGTGCCATTCCCCTCCTAAAGGACTGCATACGTGCGCAATTCTTGCTCCAGTAGAGTTCCCCTTATTAGCTGAACCCTGTCGAGTTCCTCCATACCCTTCAGCAACGGACATGGCAGAACGTCCGAAGCCAGGCCTATCACTCGTATGCACTGGTGGAACCTGTGTTAGGCTGGGTCCATATGTTGTGATCCCTATGGCGTTCCTATATGTGTATTCTTCCACGGTACGGCTCCCTGCAGCGAGCCCGTGTCACTGTCGGTTGCTCTGTTTAGGCTGGAGTCATCCCAGTGACATTCCATATGTTGTACCGCCCGGTCATCCGCCCAGTCCATATTTGTATTCTCCACGTTACCTCCCTTCAGGCAGGATGTGGTTTCCGCTGCGTCCCTTCCTTCCTTGATAGGGTACGCTTCCCTGTGGTCCTGTGGAACAGCAGTTGACATCCCTGGCCTAAACCTTGTCCTTCTCCGCCTCAAAATTGCGGGGGGTCAGGAGGCTTTCGTCCAGGCACTGGAAGGTGGCAGCTCTAGTGGCACTTTCCATAGTAGATCCCATTCAGTCGACGTCGACTACGTTGAACGTGAACGGCTGAAAGGGAACGTCTCGGTTGCGTATGCAACCCTCGTTCCCTGAAGAAGGGAACGGAGATGTAGTCCAGCTGGACCACCGTTGACTCTGAGTTATTCTCAGCGTAAAGCATCTAGTGCATGCATCCACTTCCGTATTTATACCCGCGCAGCGGAGTATGTGATGCGAATCATGCACGCCTATTCCACGGCTATTCCATTGGCTATTCCAAAGACGACTGCAGGTGGAGAATTGAGATTTCACGAGTTCACACTTACAAATAAGTCAGATAGAATAAATGCGTATATGAGATTTCACGAGTTCACACAAATAAGTCAGATATGCGTATATGACGTGCTGTCCGAGGAGAGGGCTGTGGGCTCGGTAGCCATACTCCCCCCCGTATTCCTGGTTGTGAGAGAACAAGACAAGAGTGAGGATTCGGGGTGGTGGAGGGATGCTGAAAAACTGTCAAGGAGTGTTAGGTAAGTTGACAGAGTGAATATGCTTCCTCATGCTGATATAGGGTAACGTTAGACATGGTATTGTTTGATGACAAGTTGATATTAGATTGATTATTTGTACGTGCTCCTCCAAAACTTTGTTTATGAAACATCATGTGTAGATTCCGCCATCGCGTCTGTTATAGAAGATATCCACAGCGCATTCATTTTAAAAGAGGAACAGAGAGCCGTGACATTTTGTTGGTTGAAAATATGAATGAAGAACATGCGTCATTTACTCCGTTGCTCTGATTGGTTGTAGGTCTATCCAATTGAGTGCAGAGTTTTTTTTTTTCCTGGTTCGGTTGAGACACGCCCCATAATCAAATCTCTATGGAGCAGTATCAGACTCACATTCTGACTAGAATATGAGTATGACGAAGTCAGGCTAATATTTTTGCACATGGGCTTAATGATCCTTGTGCCCTATAGTTCAAAGCAGTGTTTACACATCATGAATGTGGTTTTACTGACACCTGCAGTCTGTTGTAGCTTGTATGATGTATATAATTTTGAGTAGAAGATGCCCAGAGACTTTATAAAGTAGAGCAATGTAGTTGCATTCAGTGTCACACACTCAGGTTTATAAATCTAAATGCACTGAAGTGTGCTGCTCTTGTCACACACAGAAGGGGACGGATAGGTGGTAAGTGTAAAATAGTATTGACGCAGAGTGGTGAAGCAGTAGCGGAACCAGGCAATAAAGAGTGGATGGTGACAGAAAGATGCAGATGGTGACTTAGCTGGATGGTGACTGTGTAAATTCCTACAGCAATATTGTCCAGTCTGTCTGACAATAATAACCACCTAGCAAGTAAATTCTTGTTTCTGTAACTTTCTTACAACACCTTGTAGTCACGACTGTGGCATGTTGTCACAAATGCTTGTTTTATTTCTTTTTCTGGTTCAAACTCTTCCCTCATCCTATAATAACAAAATGATCAAATAATTAGAGAATTGATGTACACTGCAAAAAAAAAAAAAAATAAATAAATAAATAAATAAAACAAATATTGTTGGAGTACATTTTACAAAAAAAAAAAAATGCTTTTTCAGTCTTCAGTCTTTCTACTTCAAAATTTAATGTGTAATTCAATGTGTTACTTGCTGTTTCTTTGTAATTAATTGTGAAATTTAAATGCAAATTCTGAGACAAAATTATTTACACCAAGGTTTTTTTTACCCAGAGTATGCTGAGTTTTTAGAAAAATGATTTCTTAAACAAAACAAAAAATAACAACAACAACTAAAACAACCCAGACAGCAACATAATGTCTGCCCAGATCTGACCCACAAAACAGAATGTGTACAGATGATACCACTACACAATGAGAGAAACAAAGACAAACAAAGTTTTTTGTAGAAACTCTGAAATGAACTGAAATTCATTCTCATAATGATTCTCAACTGATGGATTGAAAAATGAGTCACAGTTCTTTTCTGAATCTTTACTTTTCTAATAAAGGTTGAGAATTTACTGAAATACTGACTATAAAGTGGCAGCTAATGTTATGAGACTATGCTAAATCCAGCAAATATCCCAAACTACATAGTATTCCACACAAATCAATTTTCACAGCAACAAATCACAGCACCCTCTAGTGTCAAACTTAAAACAACAACACACCGCTTTGACTGTAGATGGTTTGCTTTGCCGCTGTCAATCAGAGAATTGTGGGTAAGATGAAGCAACTCACAGTGACTACTGGTTTATTATTGCCTATTTATTGGGAAGATCTTATTAAAGCCAAAATGATATTTAGCGGCCCAGTCATTGACAACCATATAAACATTGACCAGCTTGCTGATGGATTTTTGGTCAAATACAGGCGATTTTCAATGTGTATAAAACACACAATGCCTACTTCAAATGATTATTCATATATGTAAATAATATGCACTACTTTATCAACAAGACATAGCGATGTAGCTGTTGTGGAGAAAACTAATACAGAATAGCAGTCACAGTGACAGCAGCGATCAGTTAAAGTTTAACTGATCACTGGTTGAAGTTTATGACCCATCCATCTCGGGAATCAAAATGATCTCTGTTTCCCAGTGGTCAATACAACTTGAGAGGGCATTCATGTCCAATTTTTAACTGATACTTGTATTTATGATCATTCTGATTGCACGTGAAGGCAGCATATATTCACAAAAAATATATTTGATAACCATCCTTACTATCTACAGAACGCAGCATGTTAACTGTATGCAGCGTACAAATGCTCTGTATATGCACTGGTTGACCTATGACACAAGTGTAAAACTAGAACCAATGTGAATATTGTACAGAGGTGGAAAGAGTCCCTGAAAACCATACTTGAGTAAATAGTACAGATACCTTACAGCGAAAACGACTCCTTTACAAGTTACAAGTCACCAATTCCAATACCACTTGAGTAAAAGTCTTAGAGTATCTGATTTTAACAGTACTTAAGTAATTGATTTGTGAGAACAGCAATCAATCACATGTTTATTTCCTGTTTCCGTTGTGGTACTTTCTGGAGTTGTTGTACCTGTGGTCGTAGTTTCTGTTGTTGTGGTACTTTTCTACCAAGGCTGCTTATATTCTCCGGCAGTTAACTGAAAGATCAGATGGGTTCACTCCTCCCGAAATTACGTTAAGGAACTTCACTTATATAACAATAAACAATAGTATATTGGTAGCATATTTTACTCTTTGACCAACAGAGGGCAGCCTTTGACCATAATTAAATTTAAAGTGACTTTCAGAAAGAACCGATGACTCTTCCAAGTGAGTGACTCGACATTTTAACACAATATAATAAAAATGGTGTCAATATAAAGAGCTTCCCAAATCAGCTAGCAAGGTTCACATCATTCAGAGATTTAGATGCCGTCTAATTGAAATTTTGTAATTACATGGACAGACGAATTATTTACATTTATGAAGAGATCTGAATCTGCGTCGCTGAACTAATGGATGTTAATTGACTACAAAGCTGTACACAAAACCAGCACCAAAAGTAGCATTATTGGTAAGTATAGTATTCAAGTCACTTGTATTTAGTCTATATTGATACAACGTTTACCATTTGATGAAACTATCATAGTTTGTTAAATGAAGCCCAAGCCTACAGACCTATGTGAAGTGTAGGCTGACAACAACACGCAAAATGGTGACTTTATTATTACAACATTTTTGATAATTTTGCAGCATTTTTTTTAAGTCCCTTATGCTCATCAACCCTGCATTTATTTGATCAAAAATGCAGAAAAAAAAGATTACAATTTAAAGTAATGGTTTTCTATTTCAATATACTTAAAAAAAAAAAATGTATTTATGTGATGCAAAGCATATATATATATATATATGTGTGTGTATATATATGTGTGTGTATATATATATATATATATATATATATATATATATATATATATATATATATATGTATATATATATATGTATATGTATATATATATATGTATATGTATATATATATATATGTATATATGTATGTATATATATATATATATATATATATATATATATATATATATATATATATATATATGTATATATATGTATATATATTAGAGGTGGGCATAGATTAATTTTTTTAATCTAGATTAATTTTGAAATTAATCTAGATTAATCTAGATTAAAATGGCTCATTTGAATTCTGACGAAGTTATTCAGAATATGTGTGCTACCCAAATAATGACTATAAAAGTAAGTCTTTGAGAACGGGTTTCTCAAGCCAGGTGGCGCATTAGACCAGGGGCTCATCTCCTGTTTCCAAAATGCATCACAAACTGCTTGAGAAAGCTGTTCTACTCATAGACTTTAAAAGGTTACTACTGTACTGTTACCGTCCGTAGGCAACATTAGGTAGGCCTATGTTATTATCAACTACTATAGGCTATCAATTAGGGATGGGCGATATGGCCTAAAATCCATATTGTGATATACATTGCAGCCTCTTGCGATAACGATATATATTATAATAAAACCATTTCAGAACAGGTTACACAGACCCTGCGAAAAACAGCTGAATGTTTTTTGTTTTTTTTTAAAGGGTGTATGTAGTTTTGAGAACAAATATTTTGCAAAACTGTAAGTATACAACATAATTTTGCAGATAAATAAAATGTAAGTACACTAGCTGCAGAGACTTAAGTAATGTTTATTATGGCTTGGAGCTTATGAAACCCCAAATTTAAAATTAGAATATTGTCTAACTGATGTCTTTTCAGTTAAAAAGAAACACAACAACGATTCTTAAAATCGGGCGCAGACAGAGATTATGTGCTACACCACTAAGATATATTGGGAATAATACGCGCGCTGGTATTCAGTGATATCATGTTTCGTTTTGAATTTGAGGTGGTAGAACGGATTAGTCGTGTGTTAACTTACCGAACTGTGACCCCACACACTCTGTCTATAGTTTGCTGCTGCTCGTCGGACGGCTTAAATCCGAACCAAGTCCAAATAATGGATGTTGCACGGATCTTTTTCACCAGCTTTCACTTTCAGCCGTGTTTACTTAAGATGACGATGAATATGATGCGTTGCAGCCGGGTGTACCTCGCGGCCGCGGGTAGATTGCGTCATCATAGCTTGTGTAGTATAGAGTAGTTACCAACCCAACTTTGAGAATAGATTAACGGCGATATTTTTTTATCGCGCGATAAGAGTCTCGCGTTAACGCAGCACGTTAACGCCGATAACGGCCCACCACTAATATATATACACAGTATATATATACAGCTTTTTTCTTCATATATGTATATATATGCCCCTTTTTACATTTGAGCCCCTGCCCCTGAGGAACTCTCTGCACGTCCCTGAAAATAAGGCAGGACCATTGATTGTGGTTTTCATATAGCATCTTACCTTTTACATCCTTGGGAAGTTCTTCGAACATTGTTGCAGAGTAACTGCTGTCCATGAATATCACCATCTGCAGCACATATACATGATGAGGAAATAGTAAGATATTTAAAAATACAGCCGACTCATTCCCTTAAGCAGTTTTATATCACTACAGGTTGTTGTTGCCCCTTTTAAAAGATTTCAGTTGCAGTTGTGAAAGTAGTAGGCCTACTAATGTGACTGTAGTGTAAGATGGACCTGGTAGAAATAGAAGAGTATGAAAAAGAATCACAAGGTCTGAATTTAAGATTGGGCTTTGTTAAGTAAGGAAGGTGGAAGAGGGTAAAATTTGTCACATTTGGCAGCAAATTATTTTTTTTAAATATATATATATATATATATATAGATATATATATATATATTATTATTATTATTCAAAAAATCACTACGTGGAGATTGTGAAACATGTGACAGTGAGGAAGATTGCATAGTTGTTTAAATACACGTTGGAAAAAGATAAATACCTGGCTGACATTACATCAGTATCCCACAAAATGCAAAGTACACTTCCAAAACCATCCAGAATGAAGTGATTGAAATTTTGGTATTCATGGTTCTGAAAAAATAAAATAAAACAGAAATATGACACTGCTGATTCAGCTGCATTCTGTTTAAAAAGTGATGGCACAAGGGATCGGTGCAACACTTAAAATGTGTCTGTATAATTCGTTTTGTGTGCAATGGTGTGCCAGAGGAACTTCTCATTGGCTTGTTAGAACTCCAGCAGCTTGATGCAGATTACATCACTACTGTGTATACAGTGCTGATAATATAATGAGCCAATTTTATGATGGAGCATCAGTGATGAGTGGGGTGCGAGGTGGTGTTCAGGCTTTATTACAACAAAGGTTGGGCAGGAATATCCCCTACATCCACTGCTATAACCACCAGATTCACCTCACTGTCATACATGCAATTCAAAGTGAACCTTGTGCCAAAAGATTCTTTGACTTGTCAGGCTCCCTGCACTTTTTCTTCAGGCATCATTTTGTCTCTCAGAGATACAGTTGCCCGTATCTCAAAAGACTGTTGGAAATCCGCTGGACAACTCATTATGAAGTCACAAAATGTGTTGTGGATAATGAGGAAGTCATTCTTAACATTCATTTTAAGGTTTCCAATGATGACAATGCATCAGTTGACCTTTTTACATTGGCAAATTTCTGATATATCTTCTTGCCATTTTAAAACCAGCAAATGCCATCCTACAGTCTCAGCATGTTGATTTGTGCAGTGCAGCTGAAGTTGTGCAGGGATGTTTTGGAGCACTGAAAAATCTCAGAGAAAATGACAGTGAATTTCAGCAGTACTCCGCTGACATGTCTTCTGTTGAGCCCTCACCTAAACGTCCAAGGACTGTGAATCCCTCCTATGGTGACTCAGGTTCTGAATGTGCCACTGAAGCTCTAAGACGACAGATCTGCAGAAAAATAAAGAGAGCTTTGGTGATAACTAAGCATATATTAATTACTACAATACTTATGACTACTTGCTTGCTAGAAATGATATCAGAAGTGGAAAACGTTGGTCAAAAATTTACATTTACACACAAACTGCCCAACTTTCAGATGCCATCTTTATTTTTCTAGCTCAACTGTCACTAAATGGAACGTGATTGTGAGATATTAAAAGCAGTGAAGGAAATATCTATAATGCCTTCAAACATCAGTCTCAGGAGACAGGCAGTGAAGCTGACATTGGATTCGGACGGGCCTTAATGCCTGTGCTGCTCTGAATAAGGGCTGTGTCCGAAAACGTAAAAAAAAATGCTGCCTTCGGAGGACGCATTCCACAGTAAGAAGTCCTCAAGACATGTTCGAATCCAATGTCAGCTTCACTTCCTGTCTCTGTGAGATACCTTCATCTGACTGATTTTTGAAGGCAGCATTTTTAAGTTTTCGGACGCAGCCCTTATTCAGAGCAGCACCATGACAGGTATGAAAGTGAGGCTGTGAGTCTGAACTTAAACAGGTGAAGCTGCCAGGATTCTGAGCAGAACCAGAAAAAATGAACATATCACACCAGTCCTCAGGTCATTACATTGGCTCCTAGTTACATTTAGGATCGATTTTAAAGTATTAATACTGGTATATAAATCATTCAATGGCCTAGGACCTCAATACATTGCAGATATGCTCACTGAATATAAACCCAACAGATCACTCAGATCATTAGGATCACATCAGCTAGAAATACCAAGGGTTCACTCAAAGCAAGTTAAGTCCTTTTAGCTACTATGCCAGCCACAGCTGGAACCAGCTTCCAGAAGTCAGATGTGCTCCTACAGTCACATTCAAATCCAGACTCAAAACACATCTGCTTAGCTACAGGTGTATTTACTGAATGATACAGTGGCACTCACGTACGACTGATTACACTGTATTTTATTTTTGCTTCCTCCTTTTGATTCTAAACTGAAGTGAAATGGCACTGAGAATTGGGTAAGAGAGATGAAACCATGCTGATGACGTGGGTCTGTGTTGGAGTAGTGAGTTTGACGAGTAATTACACTCAAGGTTCTGTGGGGTGCGGACTGGATCGATCCCATTCCTAGAGCTTCCGAACAAATCTTTGGGGTGTGGACTGATGGGGCAGTGAACCTGAGGTTACCCCGTAAGTCAGTCCTACAGCTCCTCCTGTCCGATTTTAGGGAAAAATCGGATCCATCGGAGACCTCCAATAGATTTCTTAGGCGTGCCAAGAGAATGCCACAGACACAGTGAAATCAGAGTAAAACTGGGAGTTGTGAAAAATATGGTACACTGGTGTTTTGCCAGATGAGAAGTTTATCTATGTATCATCTTTTTTACTCTTTCATTTCGTTTTATAATTGTATCATTTATCTCTTAATTTCTTTTATAACTGTTTTAATTTTCCTTGCTTTTTAATTCCTTTCTGTGTAAAGCACTTTGAATTGCCACAGTGTATGAAATGTGCTATATAAACAAACTTGTCTTGCCTTGCCATGAACTTGAGGAGGTGAACGTGAATCAGGCAATGTTGTATTATGTTGGTTGTTGTACATCATACCATTTGGAAATGAAATGTTCACTGAGTGGCGTTAAAAGGTTATGCTCTATCACGTTTGCAGTGCCTATACCGTAAATGTAATCGATAGTGTTACCAAAAGCAAATATGAGATAATTTTATATGACTCATGTTTCACGCTACTCTTACGCGAGTGCTCTGTATCACAAATGCAATTATGGTGCTTTCACGCCATGTCATAATTACAGTAATTACAAGATTTCAACTTGTAAAAAGCGTTCATGTCCTCATAGAGCTCGAAATTACATTTAGTAAGCTGAACATTTTCCAAGAGCTCTTGTAGCCTACCACATGACCTCTGTAACACCCACAGATTAATTTAAGTCGCTTTTCCACTGCATGGTAAGGCTCTGCTTGCTTTATTTTGGCTCGGTTTGCTCATAGCCGTTGAAAAACATATCCATATTCAACGGCTCTGGGTTTTCTTTTCCACTGCAGTTTAGTAGTACCGCTTCAAAGTGGGTGGGATTATAGACTGATCGTTGTAGTTGCGCCAAATCCAAATGACGCAAATCCAATGACGCTGGTAGTGACGCTTCTCTCTGTGGTGATCTGCAGTAGGGGTGGGCGGATCGATCCTGAAGTATCGATACTTTCGATACTGACGTGGTATCGAAAAAGATCGATCCTCACATAAAAAATATCGATTCAAATGAGTGTGTGTTTTTTACCAGTATTTTTTTTTATTAATTTAGCACGCAATTCAGTGTGTAAAATAAGCTTCTAAGTGGGAAAATAAGCGAATGTTAGTGAATAATTGTGTAGGATATAACTATTTCACCTATTCATCTGGACACAAGTCGAAACCAATCAATCACAGAGAGCGTTCGATGCTGGTGCTTCGCTGAGCTCACAGACCCACAGTGCGTTTGGGAAACAAAGCCTTGCTTAGATGACAGAGAAACAATCGGGAGTTATTTTGCAATAAACAAACTAAAAGTGTACATAATGGTTCAAAATGTTGATGTCAGTAAGATTTTTTATAATGAAATTAATATTTTTATTCAACAAGGATCGATCTATTTCATATAAATGCTGTTCTTTCAACTTAGTTCATCAAATAATTCTGTGTAAAATGTATCATGGTTTCCACAGAAATAAATATAACTGTTTTCAACATTGATAATAATAAGAAATGTTTCTTAAGCACCAAATCAGCATATTAAAATGAATTATCATCATGAAGGATCATGAAGACTGGAGTAATGATGCTGAAATTTTAGCTTTGATCACAGGAATAAATTACAGTTTACTATGACATAGAAAACAGATAGCCTATGTTAAATTGTAATAATATTATTATTAGTTAGAGAATTAAAAATCTTACAGACCCTAAACTTTTGAACAGTAGGCTAGTGTACAATAGCGCATTTACAATAATTAAGGTAGTTTGGTAAAAGTTACTGACTAATAATTGCCGGCGAGTTGAGAGCACAAATCACAAAATATTTAGTGGTCATGAAAACGTATTCAGATTTAGCATATTAATGATGCATTCACCTCATAAATCATGACACTGCTCTAGCACAGGAAAGTGCATGCAAGTTCAAATGCATAAAATGAATAAGCAGTGTGAAGGTTTGAATAAGAGTCTGGTTTTGGTTGAATTGATTGCAGAAGTTTAATGCCTAATGCACAAACCTGAAGGTTTGAGAAATATCAACATGGTAGAATCAAATGTTTGGGCAATGTAAGGGTGGATTTCCTGCTGGGGTTCAGTCTGCAAGACTGCCGAATGACTAAAGAAATGTTATTAGCAAGATGGTTGAAAACTGCACATTTCTTGTCTATTACTACCCACTGCTACTTATACCAACGATGGAAATAAGCACAGTTACAATAGCTTAATATGTGGGAGAGCGTTGCTATAGAGAGTGACAATATTGTATTGCAATATGTAGCACTTTAAAGTCAATATCAAATCAAAACTATTTAGCACATTATTTGTAATTGAAAAGGTTTAATGACAGAAAATGTTTATGGTTACACTTAAAATAGTTACAAAATAGATGAACGAGATGATGATAACTTATACCATTAATCTTACCCAGCATGTAAAGAGAGAGAGAGAGAGCCCCCCCAAGAAAGGGAACCAGAGAATAAGAGCCAGGGAGCCAGAGCACCAAAGAGACAGCAAAAGTTTCAGTCTTCTTTTATCCTTTCCTGACCATGTGACTAAAACCCAGATGTGAGACATTCAAACTGACCAATCAGATAATTACAACTTCCCCCAGCTAAAGTTGTGACAATTCATCGACCCCCAAAGTACACACATCTTGGCCTACAGGCCTAGATCACTATCTGCCCATCTGTGCCTTTAGGAACTCCAAATGGTCCTTGTGGTAGAAAAAGGGGGGTGGAAAACAGTAAAGCAAATGTCTGGGTTCATTTCAAATATCTTGGATTATTTTCAATCCTACAATTATATCACTCATTTTTATATTATTGCTATTTTCCCTACATTTAAGAAAAGTAAAATCGAAGCTTACTTAGCCTATATTTAAACTTCTTCAAATTCGCCTGTCTGGATATGATTGCATCTGCCTCTGCTCTTAAATTACATTTGTCTAACTAATTTCAAGGATTTAAGCATAAGCCTTAAGGCCAAAAGGTCTTGAGGATTATGAGAAACAAATTCAATCAAACTTTTGACTAGTACTGTATCTCTTCTAAATGATAATATTTGAGATAATTAATGTATGTCATACAGTTTATATCTGTTATGATATATTTATGACAAAATCAGTTTTGCTTTGTGGTTTATAACAGGTGTAAAATACTTCATGTTGTTGTTTAGAGCTCGCGTCTTGCAGGAATTCTGCTGTAATCTGGTTTTATAGATGTTCTAATGGTGAACAGGTAATTTCAGCAACACAATCACTGTTAGCAAGACATTATGTGTCAATATGCAGCATAAAGTCACTTGTGCAAAAGTGAGCTTTTAAACACCACAAATTTCAAATCCATACATATAAATAACCATCCCAAATGTGTTCAGTGAACTTCAGGTCTGAAATTTGTACAGGCCAGTCCAATAAATCACTTCTATCTACATGTGTGCACTTTGTGTGATTTTCATGCATGATTTTTCTGCATCTGTTTGTAAGGAGTGAAACTTAAATAAGCAAATTAGATGGTGAAGTCTTCACCCTTTTGACGAACCATTCTTTTAGACAATGTAGAATTAAAGAAGCTGTCAAAACCATTCATAAAATAACACACACAATCACTGGATTTTTAACCTTATTCCCAGTTTTATTGTTTTTTTGGTACAATATTTCATATTATTACTTTTTAGGTTCTATTTTGATCAAACAAATGCATAAGAAAAAAAAAGAAGAACATAAGATGAAGAAAAAATAAATAAACCCCAAACCAGAAACCTTTAAATAATAGTGTGCTATTTTGCAATCAATTTAATTTTAATCATAAAGCTATAAGTCTGAAACAAGAAACTAGTACAAAAGGTCATCAGAATACTCTTAATTACTCTGGTCATTTGCTTGAGCCTCAGCTGGATGTTTTCTTGAACAAGGGTTGAACAGCTTGTAGGGAGTTCATTTTTGCAGAAATTCACGGAGGTAACATTTAGTGATTTCCTAAAGAAAAAAAATGAACAGAAAACAATTTAGAAAAAAGTACAACATTCATGGATCTTGTGAATATATACAGTATATACGTGTTCATATCCTGTTATATTCAAATAATGAAAATAATAACTTAAGTTCTTATTGTATAAAGTTTTAGAGTTTTTAATACCGTGTCTCCAAACACGCAGGGGCAGGGTCCAACATATGCAGATTGTTTAGTCTTTACCAGGTCATGGAATGTTTCTGTAGTAAAGTCAGCCTGTGAATATAAAAACAAATACACACATTTGTCATGTTTACTTTGTGGCTGTAATGAGATCAGAATGTTAACCATCAAATGCAATTTGCAGTTTAAAGTTCACTGACAGAAAACACATACCGTGTTTAGGTAGTTCAACCAAGTACTTGAAAATTTATCAGAGAGGAAGACGCCCCTCGGTTCATCGTAATCAGTGGGAGTGTTTTCGATATATTTGTGACATGAAGTCAACGCAAAGACTGGGTGACAGAAAATGGATTATGGTTATACACACAACTTTCAAATAAAAACTAGTGTGACTCTGGTTACAAATAAGGCAGGACCATTAGTTGTGGTTTTCATATAGCATCTTACCGTTTATATTCTTGGGAAGTTCTTCGAACATTGTTGCAGAGTAATCGCTGTCCATGTATATCACCATCTGCAGCACATATACATGATGAGGAAATAGTAAGATATTTAAAAATACAGCCGACTCATTCCCTTAAGCAGTTTTATATCACTATTTGTTGCCCCTTTCAAAAGCTTGCAGTATCAGTTGTGAAAGTAGTAGGCCTACTAATGTGACTGGGGTAAGATGGACCTGCTAGAAATAGAAGAGTAGGAAAAAGAATCGCAAGGTCTGAATTTAAGATTGGGATTTGTTATAAGGAAGGTGGAAGAGGGTCAAATGTGTCACATTTGGCAGCAAATGATTTTTATTATTAATTTTCTCTCTCTCTCTCTCTCTCTCTCTCTCTCTCTCTCTCTCTCTCTCTCTATATATATATATATATATACTGTATATACTGTATATATACTGTAATTCAAAAGTTTTGGATTGGTAAGATTTTTAATGTTTTCAAAAGAAGTCTCTTCTGGCTCACCAAGGCCGTATTTATTTGATTAAAAATATAAAGAAATTGTAATATTGTAACATTTGAATGATTTTTTCAAAACAATATTGTAACATTTGAATAAATTGATATGACAATGTAAAATAAATGTTTTCTATTTTAATATATTTTAAGATGTAATTTATTCCTGTGATCAAAACTGAATTTTCAGCATCATTACTCCAGTCTTCAGTGTTACATGATCCTTCAGAAATCATTCTAATATGATGATTTGATGCTCAACAAACATTCATTATTATTATCAATATTGAAAACAGTTTGTACATTTTTTTTAGGATTCTTTGATGAATAGAATAAATTTTGATTTCACAGGAATAAATTACACTTTACTATATATTCACATAGAAAACAGCTTTTTTAAATTGTGATAATATTTCACAATATTAATGTTTTTTGTTTTGGTTTTTTAAACATTAAACATCTTACTGATCAAAAACATTTGAACTGCATTGTGTGTATATATATATATATATATGTATATATATATATACTATAATAAAATCATGTTTATAATACATAAAAATCATGTGAACATTACTGAATACATACCTTTGAAAATTTTCTTTTCTTATGCATGTCCTTGAGCGCTTGAATGAGTTTATCAGGATGAAGCTGTCATAAAACATACTGAATTAATGGTCTAGAAGTCAGCAGGTTTTCAGATTAAACACAACAGTTCCTATATCCTTATCCGTGTAATTACATGCAAAATCGTTTTATTCCCTGAAATTACCATTCTTTCTGCGTAAATAAAGTCATTTTTGAGATGATCACTTATAAACAACCATTAAAAGCAAATAAATAAATAATAATAAATTGAAAAAATTTTATAAAATTGTTGTACGTTTTGTCAGTTGTGTATCCATAGATACACTTATAAATGCGATTAGTTATTGCTTTTAACTATACAGATTAGTATTATTAGGGCCCGAGCACCGATGGTGAGAGGACCCTATTGTTTTTGCTCCGTTTATTCTTCTTCTTCTTCTTCTTCTCCAAAGTGAATCGCTTTTTAGAGGGCCTAAACATCCTCGAAAACTCATGAAACTTTGCACACGCTTCAGAAGTGGTGAAAATTTACGTGTGATATGGTTTTCAAAATTGGGTGGGGCAAATTCGGTAAATTATTGCCCCCACATTTTGCCCCGGCTCTAGGTTTCACGTACAGGTATGAAATTTGCTACATACATGTAATGACCCAATACCTACAAAAAAGTCTCTTGGAGCATAGCCCTAAACACAACAGGAAGTCAGCTATTTTGAACTTCCTCCTAGATTTTGTGCATTTTTCGTAATTTCCTGATGTTGTACTTTAACGAACTCCTCCTACAGTTTTGATCTGATCGTCTTCAAATTTGGTGAGTGTAATCTTAAGACCTTTGCGACGTTAAATTACGAAGATCTTGAGTTTTTGTCGAAGGGTGTGCCCTCGGGCGGCCTGACAAACGTACACCCAATTTCGGCCTTTTGGTGATATATGCATGATCAGATAAGTTAATATTGCTTGCAGTTCCGATGTTGCTAGGCAACCACAGACAGCCTGCATTAACTCAGGCATACGATGTCCAATCTGCCCCAAACTTCACATGTTTGATAAGAGTCCTGTCCTGAACACATGACCATGCTCATATTTGGTTATAGCAATAGCGCCACCTGCTGGTAGCAGGAAGTGTGGCAAATACAAATTACTTTGACAAGGAAGTGTGGCAAATACAAATTACTTTGACATAGTCCTCCTATATTTACATACTGCCCACCGTGCTCTGTTTTCCTAAAGG
The DNA here is from genome assembly GCF_949319135.1 of Squalius cephalus. NCBI lineage: Eukaryota > Metazoa > Chordata > Actinopteri > Cypriniformes > Leuciscidae > Squalius > Squalius cephalus. The sequence goes on from NC_137130.1 coordinate 5,687,910, forward strand.
CTCCGGGTGGCGGCGGCACGGGTGCGAGGGCCCTTTTCATCGCTGCTTGCAGCTTTAATTATTATATTTTTTCATGTTCAGATAAAAGATTCCTTAACATTTATTGTTTTTCTTCGAAATTTTGTGGGCAGAATTTCTTTCCCATTGGAATCCGTGCGATTGCGAGTTATGCATGAGGATGAAAATGCTCCCCATAGATTTTGCTCATATTCAAGTTGGTCGACAGAAAACTGCTTGGTTTAAAAGTGAATTATTTGAGATCTGTGAGCTTCATACATTGCTACACTCTTGAGAGTAGAGAATTGCCATTTTTATATCGTAATATTTTTGGCTCATCATTATAAATATATCGTATTTCATGTCCATTCTGATAATCTCTTGAATCTTTTTATACTTACTGCCTTCTCAGGAAACTGAAACGCGCTTTCTTGTCCCAGACTGGACATGTAGACGTATATGTTGTCATCTCTTCCACTGCATTAAATGAAAATAATAATGGTACTTAATTTTAGGTGCAAATTCACATTAGCTGCAAGCAGCAATTACTGGGCCAATCACTGAAGCGGCAGATCTGTTACAGTTATTTCATTGTACAGAGCATCCCTGGTGATAATTGTAGGCAAATTTGTTTCCTAAATCCACATGTAGAAATATTTATAACGTGAAACAATTGCTTTTTGACCAGTAGGAGGTGCGGTCACCTAATTCATAGAAAATTGTGTATTTTGACAAACATATTGGCTGCGTCCGAAATCGCATACTCTCCTGAGTAGGTACTTTTGAATAAATGATTTCTTTTCGACTGCTAAAAAAGTATGTTCTATATAGTATGAATGTGTGTAGTATTAATGTAATGATCCATACATATTTGCCATGTTGTCCTTATTACATGACCTATTAGCGTCAGTTGTGTCACGTCACTGCCATTCATAAATCTCTCCTGTGGCCTCATGGGATAGTAAAATATCCATCATATGCACACATTGGCTGCATCCGAAATCGCATACTTCCCTACTATAAAGTAAGCGGAAAAAAAAGGATGTGACAGAATATAAGAGTAGGCAAAAAGTACCCGGATGATCATCTACTTCCAGCGAGATTCTGAAGTGTGCATATGGACACTTTACTATCGCATGAGGCATGTCCGGATTGCATTCATACTACACACATATAGAACATACTTTTTTAGTGGTCGATCGTGAAGTAATTACTTATTCAAAATAAGTACCTATTCAAGAGAGTATGCGATTTTGGACGAAGCTAGAATCTTGATCTGGGGACTTTTTGCCAACTCTTTTATGAGTTCTGTGAAATTCGGACATACTTCTTTTGTCACATACTGCTTTTTGCAAACTATTTAGTACTGACCATCTGTCCAGGGTGCTTTCCCCTGACTATGGCCTAGGAAACTGGGAAAGGCTCCAGCCCTATGACTTAAGGTCATATGTATATATATTGGGAAGTACGTGATTTCAGATTCAAAGCTACATCTGTAAGCACCTGTGCTGCTTCCTTACATTCAGTGGTTGGCCTCATTTAACTGCACAAAAGTGAAGATATATTAATAATAATAATAAAACATTACATGACATATTGATATCATCGAAAGATTGAAAGATTTCTTCTTTACAGACAAACAAACCTTTTTATGACTTTTTTGTGTGTGCTCTTATCCCCTCTAAGAGCAGCCAGGAAGTTCTTTGGGGTCACATCCTATAAGATCATAATTGTCATAATTAATCATTATTGTTGAAAGTTATAATTGTGCATAGATATGGGATAAAAACATCAAAACGAAACTAAACATGTTACCATGTCAAAACAAAACAAATATTACCTCTCCAGTGTAGTCTTTCGGAACTCCTGAGTACACGTTTGAATCATCAACTACACTGAGAATTTGTCCTTCAAATTTCGAGTTGCTGCAGGCAGTGAAGAAGGAAAGTGTTAAATGCGGTCAGCTCCAACAATCTTATCCACACTTTTCTGTGATGACGTGTTTCTAGAATTATTAAATCTTGCAAAGATTGCTAGCAAATGCTGTTATGAGGGTGTTTGTAATGCATGTCTGAGGAAATGATGGTCGATTTGACATCTTTCTTTCTTGTCTTCCGTAATCAATCTCTATTTTATTCCTCTTTTGGAAAGTCATGCAAATGCTATGTTAGCATGCATTTTTTATCTTTTTCCCCTTTGGCTATTGTGGCGAATGCAGAAAATAATTTACTGTATTGTATTGTCTTCCAGTCGTCCCTCAGTGACAACCCTGTTTTGCTTTTGAAAACCCCAGAAATGCGGCTCGGTTACACTGTTGTTCCCGCACTACTAATTAGCAGTATGTTTAGCACAGAAGATTGAGATCAACTGTGAAACACATGATACTCAAAAGCTTTGGCAAATTACTCACTTTGGATTGTGAGCGATGTCATCATACATCATCACCACAATCTGCTCATTAGGAATCCCATGTTTCTTAATGATCTGATATAAACCACACACATTGGCCTGAAACGCAAATGACAAAGATGATTTCAGTTACTGTCATCATTTATAAACTGAGGCACATCACACCTTGGGGAATTTATTAGCAATGTGTCTCAAAAAAACAAACAAAAAAACACAAACACAAACCTGGTGTTTGTAATTTTCCCAGTCCTTTGAGCCGGCGACAAGGAGAATCCAGTTTTTTCCAGACATTTCTTGAGTATTTTCAAAGCAAAGTCTATTGGAATCAAAAATAATAATAATACTAACAATTTAAAACTAAATGAACATTATTCTAATGCTTTTAATTGGCTAACATTTTTTAATGGCGCATACATTTATGATGCGTTTTAATAAACACAGAAAAGAACACAAGGTGATATGTTATAAAGTTTAGGACGAAGAGTTCAGGTTTTAAACTTAAGTGTTGATGAAGTGCTGAATGTCAATCACTCGTCATGATGTTAAAAATACTGGTCAAAAATGTTTCTATTTTATTATCTACATAATTAAATACAGTTGCTAAAAGTGTTTAGTGATTTAGATTATGTATGTAGATGATTGGATCATATGTCATCATACCTGTGTTGAGTAACAGGTGTTCCTGTGTGCCTGTCCTGTTGATCTCTGGTGGTTTTAGTCAGACAGCCTCTGTCTTTATATAGGCAGTTTATCCCTTTCATTTGAGACTCGTGCCCTGTTAATTATTTCCCTGTTAAATAACTCGAAATTACTGGCAGCAGGGTTACCATTATTTTCCTGTTATTTTAACAGTTAATTCCTGTTAATGTTTTTCAACAGGAATTTACTGTGAATCACAGAAAAAACAGGAAACAACTGGCAGCAGTGTTACCATTATTTTCCTGTTAAATCATTAAATATTAATAATTTAATATTGTTCATTATTTTTAGCATAGTAACGTGTACCACTGATTGTTATAGACATATTCTAGCTTGAGTTAATACAAGAATAGGCATAATAATCCATCAGATAACACTTAAAGGTGCTGTAAGCGATCCCGGGAGACGTTACTTCTTGTCGACATTCGAATTGTTGTCAAACAAAACTACTCGGTTACTATCGTAACCTCAGTTCCCTGAGATAGGGAACGAGTATTGCGTAGCTATACGCAGTGGGGAAACTCCTTTTCCTCGATTTACTGAAGCTTTTGTTTAAAACGCATTTGCAGCTGCACAGCTAGCACATTGAGCGTCCAACTCGCTCATAGGCTGTGCTGCAGCAACTGCACAAAACAATGGCGTGGGCGCCTCTGACCTGCAACCAATGAGCATCATTGCACGTCAGAGCTCCCCAAGGGGGCGTGGCCTTAGCCTATATCAGAGCCCCGAATTCGCCATTATAGCAGGTTTCAATGACTGAAGCGACAACCCACCTGGTTACTATAGTGCTGCAGGCTACGCAATACTCGTTCCCTATCTCAGGGAACTGAGGTTACGATAGTAACCGAGTAGTTCCCTTTCGAACGGTCACTTCGTATTGCGTAGCTATACGCAGTGGGGACACCCTGCAAAACGCCGCACACAAGTAACCGGCAGAATGAACTCAGAATCTGAGCCCAAACAAGAACCGAAACCATTTATATATATATATTTGACCAGACACCGTCGGGTCTTATAAAATATATGTTTAATATAATACCAATGAACCCGGACACCGTCGGGGCCATCAGTATAATAAAAATACAACCAGCAAGCGGGTTTTATATATGTGTGTGTGATTATGCACAGTACAATGCAGACGAGACCGGGCACCCGCCGGGTCCTCATCATATCGCCAATACCTTCGCCTGCAGCGAGGGCACTTCCATGTTATAAAATTTCATAAATGTGGAAGGCGAGGACCAGCCGGCCGCATCACAAATATCTTGAATGGGAAAACCCGATGACCAAGCCCACGACGAAGCCATGCCTCTAGTCGAATGGGCTTTAACACCTATGGGACAAACCTGGCCCAGAGAGGTATAAGCCATAGATATAGCATCCACAATCCATCTAGATAATCTTTGCTTAGTGACTGGATCGCCTCTGGATCGGCCACCAAAACAAACAAAAAGCTGTTCTGACTGTCTAAAAGACGCAGAACGCTCCAGATAGATTCTCAGTGCTCTGACAGGGCAGAGAAGATTAACCTCCCCATCCTCCTCAGAAGGGGGAAGAGCTAATAACGTAATGACCTGTGCTCTAAACGGCGTTGAGAGCACTTTAGGAACATAACCATGTCTAGGTTTGAGGATGACCTTAGCGTCACCTGGGCCAAACTCTAAACATGAAGGGCTCATTGAGAGCGCCTGCAGATCACCTACTCGCTTGATAGATGCCAGTGCCAACAGGAGAGTAGTCTTTAGCGAGAGAGGTTTCAGGTCAACCGACTGAAGCGGCTCAAATGGCGGGCCCTTTAAAGCCCTCAGGACCAGGGACAGGTCCCAGATGGGCACAGAAGGGGGTCTGGAGGGGTTAATCCTCCTCGCACCCTTCAGAAAACGCACCACCAGCTCATCTCTTCCTATCGACTGGCCAGCCACCAGAGCATGATGCGCTGCAATAGCTGCCACATACACTTTAAGCGTGGACGGGGAGCGACCCGTGTCCAACAGCTCCTGTAGGAAGGAGAGTATCACGGCTATCTCACATGACTCCGGGTCCAGACCGTTTTTCAAGCACCAGCTGGAAAAAACTGACCATTTCAACGCATATAAGCGCCTAGTAGAAGGAGCCCTAGCTTCTGAGATAGTGTTTAGAATTTTTCCGGGGAGGTCCCTGGGTACCCGTTTAGGAGCCATACATGGAGGGCCCACAAATCGGGTCGCGGATGCCATATCGTTCCCTTGGCCTGAGAGAGGAGGTCTTTCCTCATTGGAACAGGCCATGGGGCTGTATCTGACAGCTGAATCAGCTCCGGGAACCACGGTCTGGATCTCCAGAGAGGGGCCACCAGTAGAACTGGGCGCCCGCTCTCCCTGACCCTCTTTATGACTTGTGGAATCATCGATACAGGGGGAAAAGCATAAAGGGGGCAGTTGGGCCAAAGATGGGTCAACGCATCCCTGCTCTTCGAGAAGAACATTTTGCAATGAGTGTTGGATCTCGAGGCGAAAAGGTCTATTTCGGCCTCTCCGAACACACTCCATATCAGACGAACCGTCTGTGAGTTCAGGGACCACTCGCCTGGGGGAGTGTTGCCCCGTGACAGCATATCCGCGCCCAGATTTTGAACACCAGGGATATGCATCGCCCTCAGAGAGCACAGATTGTTCTGCGCCCACATGAGGAGGTCTCTCGCCATGGCACACAGTCTGCCCGACCTGATGCCGCCCTGGCGATTTATATAAGCCACCACTGACATGTTGTCCGTACGGACCAGGACATGGTGCTTTTTTAGGTTTGGGAGAAAAGCTTTTAGGGCCAAACCAACCGCTTTCATTTCCAGACAGTTGATATGTAAGCTCTGTTCCGTGCTCGACCAGAGGCCGGAGACAGGCTTGCCCTCGTGCAGAGCACCCCAACCTAGGTTGGATGCGTCTGTAAACACCACTTTCCTTCTGGAAACAACTCCCATAGTCACACCCTTGAGGTACCAGTCCTGAGCTCGCCAGGGAACCAGGGCTTTCAAACAACCGTGATTCACCATGATGCGCAGGCTGCCGGACTGCCACGCATGGGTTGGCACACGACGCTTCAGCCAGTGCTGCAGCGGGCGCATGCGCAGTAGTCCCAAACAGAGTACTGACGATGCCGCTGCCATGAGACCCAGAAGTTTCTGGAATTTTTTCAGAGGTGCGCGTTCGCGTGCTCTGAACGAGGCTGCTAGCGTCTGCACTGAGAGCGCGCGCTCTGGTGTGAGCCGCGCTGTCATCGTCATAGAGTCTAAAACTGTGCCCAGAAAGACTATACTCTGGCTGGGTGTTAGTTTGCTCTTGGTAACATTGATTGTGAGACCCAGACATTTCAAATGGCCGAGAATCAAATCCCTGTGAGCTATTAGCTCTGTTCTCGATTGCGCCAGCACCAGCCAGTCGTCGAGATAGTTCATCACGCGAACTCCCTGATGTCTCAGAGGAGAAAGCGCTGCATCCATACATTTCGTGAATGTACGGGGTGCCAGGGCTAGACCGAAAGGCAGGACCGTGTACTGATAAGCTTGCCCCTCGAAGGCGAATCTCAAGAATGGCCTGTGACGAGGGTCTATCTGAATATGAAAGTATGCATCTTCCAGATCTATTGTTACAAACCAGTCCCCCGGGCGAATTTGCGCGAGTATGTGTTTGATAGTCAACATCTTGAATGGCCGTCTCATGAGAGCTTTGTTCAAATGTCTCAAATCTAGTATGGGTCTGAGGCCGCCGTCTTTTTTCGGAACTAGAAAATACCGGCTGTAAAACCCTGAGTGTGCTTGCGCGGGAGGGATTGATTCTATCGCCCCTTTTGCTAACAAATTCTGTACTTCGGTGCGAAGCACGTGACCCATGTTGCTTCTCACTGAAGACTCGACAACCGCCTGAAACTTTGGGGGTCTGCGAGCAAATTGGAGCGAGTAGCCTCGCTTTATAATGTTTAAGACCCAACTCGACACTTCGGGGATGGCTTGCCAGGCCTGCACCCTTGTGGCTAAGGATCGAACCACTGTTTGGGATGAGTCGCCCACCGTGAGGGGACTTATTACTAGTGATGGGGACGAGACCGCCTATGCCGAGTCCGAGTCAAGACCGAGTCTTTGAAGGGTCGAGTCCGAGTCGAGACCGAGTCCGTTGGTTTTCAAATTCAGTCGAGTCCGAGTCAAGACCGAGTCTTTGAAGGGTCGAGTCCGAGTCGAGACCGAGTCCGTTGGTTAACATGGGAGGATTTGAACTTGAAACACGGAGTGTACTGACGCCTTTCCGTGGTTAAAACAACATTGCTTCTTATGTTTGTTCATGTTTATGATTTTGAGGCTATAAAGTAACTAGAAGGAAGAGATGATCGGTTCACGAGCAGCTTTAACTGATGCTCTACAGCGATCTGTCACTACACATTTAAGAGCCACAAAACGGTATTTATTGTTTAAATTTCTTTTAAAAAATGACCAAGTTTGAAAGGCGAGACTTTGTTTAATATGTTTAATATCAAAAGTAACCGAAAAGTAACCTGGTCTGTCCTGTCTGTCAGCGTGTTGTCAGTCTCCTCTCTGCTCCGCGATGTATTTTTCACTGCGTGAGAACATGGTGTGGCGTGAGAACGGTGTAGCTTGTCGGACATAGCGACAGTAACTAAGGGGGGTGGGTCTTTGCGAACAGTCAATTAAAATTTTCTAGTGGTATGTATTCTAGTGGACTAGTGATGGGACGAGACCGCCTATGCCGAGTCCGAGTCAAGACCGAGTCTTTGAAGGGTCGAGTCCGAGTCAAGACCGAGTCTTTGTAAGAACAAGTCCGAGTCGAGTCCGAGAACGCAGAAATCGGTCTCGAGACCGGACTCGAGTCCGAGACCGGACTCGAGTACTACATCACTACTTATTACCCTTATTTTGTGATTTGTGCACATATTGAGTGTTTGACTGACTGCACGAGCTTTTGCTTGTGGGGAAGACAGTGTTACAACATGGAGGGGGCCACCTAGTGTAGGGGGACCGTGAAACCATGAGTTGTGATTGTGAAACATACTCTTTTTGTGCTTTATTGGGGTCGCCGTGAAAACGGCGTTTGTTTGTAGAGGCGCGTTCACTGCTGTGGGCCTGTTTACAATAATAAAATCCCCAGCCGCCTGAGCTAAACAGGGAGCTGCGGGAAGTAGTGCAGGTTTTTTCGAGGGCGGTCCGGCTAGCGCAAGACACGAACCCTCTCTCTTCATCCTTGCTAGGACGACTTCGGTGGCACCGGTTCGCTCACACCGCTGGGCCGTGGGCCTTGGCGCCGGGGCATCGGGTAGCGTTTAGCCGGTCTCGGCTGGCGGAAGGTATCTGCCGCGGGGCGGGGCTGAGATACCTGCTTCGCTGGTCTGGCTGGTTGCGGCGAAGAAGCTGGCTTGGCTTTGTTGGACGCGGAGCTGGAGCGCTTAGGCAAGAAGTGTCGCATGGCCTGGGACGCCTTCTGTGCCTCGGTGAATCTCTCTGAGAACCCCTTAACCGCCGGACCGAAGAGGCCATCCACGGAAGAGAGTGTCGCGGAAACCGATGAACCCACCCGCGCTGAGTACGGAGCGCGCCACGCCTTAGTCAGCTCCTCGTGGACTTCAGGGAAAAATGGCGCTGGTTTGTGACGAGGGGCCTGCTGGCGCCCCGAGAGGAACCAGCCATCCAACCGACTACGGGGCATCTCTCCTCGGGCGAGGCCCACTCAAGCTCGAGGTCCGCGACAGCATTGGTTAGGACCCGAAGCATCTCGGCGTCGGAATTGGTCCTGGTCGCTGTAAAGCTGTCCAAAGACTGAGAAGTTCTGGCGGGGTCGAGAGAGCCCGGCCAATCCTCCTTAGATGCAGCGATAGACAGGCTGTCCTCGTGGTCGCTCGATCCCCTGAATGAGACCAGGCCCGCCACGTGGCTGGGGGGGCGCTGATCTCCCTCAAAGAGAACGGGGGAGGGTGACATCTCCGGAGAATGTGAAGCACGTGGGGACTCGGCCGGCGTGCATTCGCTCATTTCCATGCCCTCGGGGGGTCTTTGGCTGCGGCGTTTCTTCTTCCGCGGCTGAAGTAGTGCCCGGGAAGGGAAGCGCAGGTGACACGGCCTCGCCGTCTCGTAAGAGAGCTAGCCGCGCTCGCAGCATGGAGATCGGCATGCTTTCGCAGGCCTCACATCCGCTAGCAGAGAGTGCGTTTTCCACGTGGATGATTCCCAGACAAGAAACGCAGCTCGCGTGTCCATCGGCCTTGTGCAGCTTGAGACCGCACGTGGCACAGGACGAAGTAGACATAGTTTTTCAAAGAAAGGATATAGTCGTCGTCGCCGGATAGCCACAGGTGAGACGGCGTCAGGGGAAAACGGCAGAAGGGACGTGATCCGCTGAGAGGAATGCTGCTCAAACTGAAGGGCTTGATCTACGGCGAAGCTTGCAGTAATCAGTCAGGGACATGCAGTTGTCGCTGAAGGAGTAAAATCTGCTATAATGGCAAATTCGGGGCTCTGATATAGGCTAAGGCCACACCCCCTTGGGGAGCTCTGACGTGCAATGATGCTCATTGGTTGCAGGTCAGAGGCGCCCACGCCATTGGTTTGTGCAGTTGCTGCAGCACAGCCTATGAGCGAGTTGGACGCTCAATGTGCTAGCTGTGCAGCTGCAAATGCGTTTTAAACAAAAGCTTCAGTAAATCGAGGAAAAGGAGTTTCCCCACTGCGTATAGCTACGCAATACGAAGTGACCGTTCGAAAGGGAACAGAGGCTAGCTAGACCCTCCCTCCTCCTCACCCCGTCTCCTCCCTCCTCCCCTCCCTTCCGGCATAAAGGAAAGTCAAAATAGTCACTACAAACAAAGTTAAGTTTTACTGATACTTCATTCAATGTGTACTGTCGCCAAGTTAGATAAATGCTTTTATATATTGCAGAACAGAATGCAGAAAAGAGAAACATTTAAAATAGTTTCGACACCTGAGGTTATAACTATCTCCCATACAAGGACGCAATAATAGCAAGATAACGTTAGCTTCGCGTTTCCCAGTGAGCATAAACAACGGCGGCGGCGTAAACAAATTTGGTCAAAGTTGTCAATAGCCTATAAATGAACATTCAAATTCATAACAAACAGTGGGTGAAAACAATCGTTCACACAAATTATCGCCCTACTGTGAATTTGCTTGATCATTTACAATAGAGATTAATCGCTGCTAGAAACATGTTGTATTCACCAAAGTTAACGCTCACTGCATAGATCTAGCTAATTACATCCTTGTGTTGGTTTGGCGAACATGAACGTCAGTTTAGAAAGAAAAATGGATTTACCTGTTCTGCAAAAACAGAGCAACTGAATGTCAGATTGGAAGCCCTTCTGCTGGCGGAGTTCTCGCCACCTTTCGAAGGTTTTTCCGATGTAAATTCGGGACTTCGCGCGTTCCTTATCCTCGTCCCTCTTCTTTGCAATTTGTTCATCGGAACGTCGTCTCTTTGGTCGTGTGTCGGCCATAATTCAAACTTCCCTCTTCATGCTTCTCTGGTTCTCTTTTTTTTTATTTATTTTTTTATTGCAAACAGAGGATACAAATGACATGTGAATAGCCAAAATATACATAAAATACAATAATAAAAACATAAAAATAATAAAATAAATAAATAAATAAATATATAAAACAAAATTGCTAGGGGAAGCTTATTTAAAAGAAAAAGAGGTCCATATGTTGACAGTTTTAACAGCCTTTTTGTTGTTTGAGCCAGAAATCAGATTAATATAATGTTCAACTTCATGGAGAAAAAGTACAAAACTAGGTTTTTTAGCACTGAATTTACATTTATGAATATGAAATTTTGCCAAAATAATTAACAAATTTATAATGAAATACATCTTTTCATTATTTAGACTTTTATAAAAGCAAAAAATAACATCCTTCCACAATAAAGAAAAATCTTTATAAATATGATCAATTACGAATCTGCTGAGGTTTTGCCAAAATGTTCTGGTGAGTGGGCAATACCAAAAGAGGTGCAAGACAGTTTCTGGGTGGTCTTCACAAAAAGAACAGTTTGTATTGATGTCCCTTTTAAATTTAATCATGTAATGATTAGCCGGGTAATATCTGTGAATTATTCTGAAAGATACTTCTTTCACCTTGTTTACTAGCAAGTATCTGTGAGGAATCATCCAAGCCTTTTTCCAATCAATGTCATTTACAAATCGGTTCCAATCAAATTTAACATTAGGAATTGAAACAATTTCTTTCTGGAATAATGCACGAATGTTCTTATTGTTATGAGGAAGTTGGGAAAAACAGATTCTTCCAACTGGCGAATCAGCCACATCGGGGAGAGAGATAGAGGTAGGTGGCAGTCTGCTAGTATATTTAAAAAGCATGATTGTACCTGATGGAATAGCGTCAAATACAATTGCGAATTCTTTCGGTGTAACTGGAATGTTATATGTTGATAAAAAGTCTCTATAGGAGAAAAGTCGCCCCTCTTCATTAAATAGCTGGTCCACCAGCAGAATCTGATTACGGACCCAATTCTCAAAAAAAAGACACTTGTTCTTATACAAAATATCTCTGTTATTCCAAATTAGATACCTGTGAGGTGAAAAATTATGCTTGTAAATAAGAGACCAAGCTAAGAGGACCTGCTTGTGAAAAGTGGACAGTTTTACAGGGAGTTTGTCTACATTGTAGTTACAATTCAAAATAAAGCGCAGACCACCAAAACGAGAAAATATATAATGGGGAATAAAAGTCCAAATCGAGACAGGGTTTTTAAGAAAATGCTTAGCCCAATTAATCTTAAAAGTATTATTTAGAGTATTGAAATCCAAAAAATTGAGCCCACCAGATTCATATTTGTTCATAACAACACTTTTTTTGATATAATGGATACGATTTTTCCAGATGAAGTCAAAAAGCATTCTGTCAATATCTTTACAAATTTTACTATCTAAGTGTAAAGAAAGGGCTGCATATGTAAGCTGAGATATCCCTTCAGCCTTGGTAAGCAACACTCTGCCTTTTAGAGATAAGTCCCTTTGCAACCACTGGTTCAGTTTGTTCTGAGTTTTATTAATAATTGGAGAGAAATTTAACGGACATCTCATTTTCTGATCTTTAGATATAATTATACCCAAATAGGTAACTTCGTTCTTGATCGGAATGTTGCAAATAGTTTGTATATTACAGTCTCTTAAAGGCAACAGCTCGCATTTATTAATATTTAGGCATAAACCAGATGCCTCTGAAAACTGGTTAATTACTTGAATGGTGACAGGTATCTGGCTTGCATTTTTTAAAAAGATTGTGGTATCGTCAGCAAGCTGACTGATGATGATATCCCTACCCGCAATAGAGATTCCTTGTATAGCACTATTACAGACATAAGTTGTGAGAATTTGAGTACAAAGTAAAAACAGATAAGGGGAAATCGGGCATCCCTGACGAATACCCCTTTTCAGATTAAATCTAGGGGAAGTTCCATTTTTCAGTTTTATAGAGCTATTGCCATTAACATATAAGGTTTTAATTGCTTTGCGGAAAAAATCCCCAAAACCAAATTTCTCTAAAGATAAAAAAATAAATTGGTGTTCTATTGTATCAAAGGCCTTATAGAAGTATAAGAGGAGGATGAAGCCATCTTCAGATATTAAGTCAGAGTAGTCAAGAATATCTAATACTAGTCTAATATTATTAGATATATGCCTGTTTCTCATAAAGCCTGATTGTGTCTCATCTATAATCGTGTCAAGAGTTTCTTTAATTCTTCTGGCAAATATTGAAGCCATAATTTTGTAATCATTGTTTAGCAGACAAATGGGTCTCCAGTTGTCAATAAAGAGTGGATCTTTTCTAGGCTTGGGAATCAATGTGACAAGCCCTTGAGTGAGGCTAGGAGGAAGGGAATCATTCTCTATACTCTCTATAAAAACCTGTAGTAAAAATGGGGCCAAGTGCTCTGAGAACGCTTTGTAAAATTCTGCATTTAACCCGTCAGTGCCCGGAGATTTATTGTTTTTAAGTCGAGCAATCGAATCAGTGACCTCTGTCAATGAAAGAGGGGTGTCACAATAATCTTTGTCTGCCACATCAATCTTTTTTACATTATTTATTGAGTTAAGAAAATGAGACGTAACTTCTTTATTATATTTTGAGCTGTATAAATTGCTATAGAATTTTGAACAAAAATCTGAAATTAATTTAGCGTCATCAGTAACTACCCCATTAATATTTAAATTATAGATAGAATTGATTTTAGATCGGTATCTTTCAAGACGGAAAAAGTAAGCAGAATTTTGCTCCCCCTCCTCCAGCCATCTCTTCCTAGACCTTACAAAGGCTCCCTTCTCTGGTTCTCTCTCCTCCACACCCCCTTCACGTGCACGCGCACTAACCCCCCAAACCCCACCCTCCAATACTTCTTGTCGGTTATTGGCTGTAACACTGTTTGTTGTGTTTCGTGGTGCGGGTGAGCCCAGTTTGTTTTTGTTGCCGTTTGTGGAGCCTGTGGTGTCTAGAGAGACCGCGTTTTTTACAGTGTGTTCAGGGGACAGACAGCTAGCGGATAGTGAGGAGATGTTTGCTGTATGTGACAAAAAATGTTTTGGCCTAAAAAACGCGTCGCATCACTTACAGCACCTTTAAGTGAAAGAAAACGAATAGGCCTAGTTCCGTGTTGAAATCAACTTTTTTTTTTATTGTAATACAAACACTGAAAGGTAAATACTTACATGTAGGCACACATGGATCAGACCAATCACAGAAATATACTGTATATCATGTTCATTGCTGACATTTGTGGTCGCTGGACGGAAAATAACAACTGCGTCTGTCTAAACTAGCAAAGACACTTGCGTTTGGCTTTGCGCTGCGTCGGTGCAAGATAAGGCCCTAAACCTCAACATTTAATGTTCCCTGAACTGCTAAAATTCAGCTAAAAAGACTCAAACCAAGGATATACACTGTGACTCCTGGTCACATAAAATTTTTACACATAGGCTCAGATTAATCACAAACAAATCTCATTTTCTCATGTTCATGGCTTAAAAAGTATAGCAAATACATTTTTAAACCCAAATACATTGTTCATTAAAACAAAATACTGAACCTCAACACTTAGTGTTACCTAAACCACTAAAATTCAACATGTATGAATACATTCAAACCAATACTTAACACTTATGGAACTCTTCACCAATAAAAAGCAATAAACAATAAAAACACTGTCACTGCTTAGACCACTAACCATTTTCTCAAAGCACACAATGAGGATCCTTATATTATATCACATGGCTTGACCTAACAAAAGCTAATTTTAGAAACAGAGCACAAAACAGACAGAATAACATAAAATAATAGAAAGTGTGATGAGTACAATTCATTGAAAGAACAAAAAAATAATGGCAAAAGAGCATGGAAGAGGAGTTCAGCATTCTAACTTTGAAAGGCAGTTGAGAATAAACATTAGAATGGATTTCCCCACCCTCCTGAGTCATTGCTGTTTGAAGATTGGCTAAACATTGCTAAACACTTCAACTATTTGAACTGGCTAAACATTACAATTATTTCTTGGATTCTATGTTAGACCTGGCGGAGACTTTCCCTGAAGTGAACTGCTGCCGAGATGATCATGGGGATGGCAATGTGTCTTACTGTAGGTTGCAGAATATAGATGAAAATAAAATTTCTAAAATAATAGCAAATTTAAAAAATAGTAAAGCAAAGGATATATTTGGACTTGATACATCCCTTTTAAAAGAACACAAAATTACTCTAACTCCTGGTCTAACAATAGCTGTGAATCGAAAACAATTTTCCTTTGGCATTGAAAAAAGCAGTAGTCAAACCGATTTTCAAGTCAGGAGACAAGCTCTGTGTGTCAAACTATCGACCTATTAGTATCCTACCAGCCATCTCCAAGATCTTTGAGAAGGTGGTGGCAGAGCAGCTAGTAGAGCATCTCGACCACACTGATGCATTACATCCCTGCCAGTTTGGGTTCAGGAAAAGATACTCCACAGAGTCTGCGTGCTGCTACTTACTAGAAGACATCAAATCCAGTCTTGATGGTGGAGGTGTGGTAGGGGCGGTCTTTCTGGACTTGAGAAAGGCCTTCGATACAGTTAATCACCAGCTTCTCATCAGCAAACTATCTGATTTTTCTCTTCACACAAACACAATAGCATGGATTCAATCTTACCTTAATGGCAGACAACAATGTGTTGCGGTCGACAATACAAAATCATTAGTGGACCAAAACACATTATGTGCTCAGGTGTAGCGTTTATACGCCCGTATAAATATAATTAATTATTATTCATAACGAATTATGATCAATAATTAATAATTTAATTATTTTCAGAATTTACTGTAGCAGAATCAATAGTATTAATTTTATCAGTTCATCTGATGAAAAGAAAGCATAAACAATTATTAACTCTAGGAGATATAATATCTTCCTGGCCAAGAAAGAATAATCCCCAGCTAACAGTAAATTAAGAAATCAAGGGTAAAAGCATAGGTAACTTAGATCGCAGTTCAAGACAATAAATTCGTAAGCACATAACACAAGTAATACTCCTCTGTTCAAATACAAACAATACTTTATTGATTATATACTAACACATACGACTAATATCTAACACAAACACACGCACACGCATACACACACAAAAGGTTGCGCTTAAAGAAGATTAAAGAAAATAGTCCAACGCCGTGGTACAACGAGCACACTCAGGCCCTTAAGAGAGCAGCCAGAAAAATGGAGCGCAACTGGAAGAAAACAAAACTAGAGGTATTTCGCATTTCATGGAAGGAGAGCTCAATTACTTACAGAGAGGCTTTAAAAGCGGCTAGATCTGCTTATTTTTCAACCCTATTAGAAGAAAATAAACATAATCCTAGGTATTTATTTGAAACGGTGGCTAAACTAACGAAAAATAAAGCTTCAAGCCCAGAAGTTTCCAAGCAACACAGCAGTAATGATTTTATGAACTTCTTCACTTATAAGATTGATAATATCAGGGACAAAATTATAACTATGCAACCGTCTACTACAGTATCGCATCAGGCAGTGCATTGTAGCCTCCCTGAGGAAAAATTTGATTCATTCGTTGCTATAGGAGAGGAAGAATTTACTAAACTCATTAAATCATCTAAATCGACAACATGTATGTTAGACCCTATACCAACTAAGCTACTGAAAGAGATGCTTCCAGAGGTCCTAGATCCTCTTCTTAATATCATTAATTCATCTTTGTCTCTAGGATACGTACCAAAAAACTTTAAGCTGGCTATGATTAAACCGCTTGTTAAAAAAACGCAACTTGATCCTACAGAATTAGTCAATTACAGGCCGATCTCGAATCTACCTTTTCTGTCAAAGATATTAGAAAAGGCAGTATCCTCACAACTGTGTTCCTTTCTTGAAAGAAATGATATCTGCGAGGATTTCCAGTCAGGATTTAGACCGTACCATAGTACCGAGACAGCTCTCTTTAGAGTCACAAATGATTTGCTCTTATCATCCGATCGTGGTTGTATCTCGCTATTAGTGTTACTCGATCTTAGTGCTGCGTTTGACACCATTGACCACAACGTTCTTTTAAATAGATTAGAACATTATGTTGGCATTACGGGAAATGCACTAGCATGGTTTAAATCATACTTATCTGACCGTTATCAGTTTGTAGCAGTAAATGATGAGATGTCTCATCGATCACAAGTTCAGTATGGCGTACCACAAGGCTCAGTACTAGGACCGCTGCTGTTCACTCTGTACATGCTACCATTAGGAGATATCATTAGGAAACATGGAATTAGCTTTCACTGTTATGCTGACGATACTCAGCTGTATATTTCTTCAAAACCTAACGAAACTTATCAATTCATAAAATTAACGGAATGCATAGCAGATATAAAAAATTGGATGACTCGTAATTTCCTACTTCTAAATTCTGAAAAAACAGAGTTTCTAATTATTGGACAAAAAACTTCCTCACGTAATAACCTAGAATACTGTCTAACACTTGATGGCTGCTCTGTTAAGTCTTCGTCGTCGGTTAGGAACCTGGGTGTGCTCTTTGATACCAATCTTTCATTTGAAAGTCACGTGTTTAGTATCTGTAAAACTGCATTTTTCCATCTTAAAAATATATCTAAATTACGCCATATGCTCTCATTGACAAATGCGGAACAATTAGTTCATGCGTTCATGACCTCAAGGCTAGATTATTGCAATGCTCTACTGGGTGGTTGCCCTGCACGTTTAATAAACAAACTACAGCTGGTTCAAAACGCAGCAGCTCGAGTTCTTACCAGAACCAGGAAGTATGACCATATTAGCCCGGTTCTGTCAAAACTGCATTGGCTCCCTATTAAACATCGCATAAATTTTAAAATATTGCTGATTACTTACAAAGCACTAAATGGTTTAGCTCCGCAGTACTTGAGCGAGCTCTTAACGCATTATAGTCCGTCACGTCTATTGCGATCTCAAAATTCCGGCCAGTTGATAATACCTAGAATATCAAAATCGACTGCTGGCGGTAGATCCTTCTCCTATTTAGCACCAAAACTCTGGAACAGTCTTCCTACCATTGTCCGGGAAGCAGACACACTCTGTCAGTTCAAAGCCAGATTAAAGACACATCTCTTTGACCTAGCATTCACATAATACATTATAGACTTCTATAATTTAATGTTAGGCTGCATAGATTAGGTCAGCCGGAACCGGGAACACTTCCCAAAAATCCTGATGTACTCGTTACATCATGAGAAGAATGGCATCTACGCTAATTTTAGTGTCTGTGTTTATCCCGAGGTTTTCCTGCAGCCTGCCGGATCCAGGCCGTATCCAGATCTGACGAAGGACCTTCGCCTGGACCGATGACAACGCAGTGCTGAAGTGCCAACTAGTCTCTCCCTATGGAGGATCCCTCTACCACTCTACAGATAAGGCGTTGTCGGGAAATTCGTTTCGCGTTCCTACCCCAAAGCAACAAAATAAAATAAAATTCTTTATCAAAATTTATAAGGAAAGACAAGTACTTTGTTTAGGCTTGACTTGTAGGGAATTCCAAACCTGCGTATTTTCAAACGCACATAACTATAGAACCCATTCTAAATGCGCATGTGAACGCCATCAGCGTTTCTCACAGGTTCGCGTTTAAAGTCTGTGTAGAGGGAATGGTGTCGTCTTAGCGGCCCCTAATTTAATAACAAATGATCGTTGCGACGGAAGCAAATCAATCAAAACTAACTTTAGATGGAAAATAACTTAACTCTGCTATAAAGCCAAAACAATCTCTGTTACCTTAAATTATACGCTTATCTCTGTGAAGCTGCTTTGAAACAATCTACGTTGTTAAAAGCGCTATATAAATGAAGATGACTTGACTTGACTTGACACACATTCATACAAGTTGCTGAAAGAAAGAAAGAAAGAAAGAAAGAAAGAAAGAAAGAAAGAAAGAAAGAGTTTGGGAAGAATGAGTTTAAGAGTGAGATGATGAAATCTCAAGATTCTATGCACTTATAAGACATAACCTGAACGAACCTCAAGCATTAATTCAACCCTTCTATCGTTTTAAGCAGGTTATTAAATTTATATCAATGCACCAGTTCAGTTTAAGAGTCTGGAGGTACTTGCGTCTTTGCTTTTGTTTGAGGATTCCCTTTTGTCGGGTACAAGAGTGTTTTTCGGGGTCCGTTGGTTGGTCACCTCATGCCTGGATAGATGTGGTGGCCACTCACGTGGTGTGGATGGCGGATGGTTGAAAAGTCTTTGAAGTTGAAAGTGTGCGTTGCAGCCGTGAATCGTGGACTGAAACTTTGCAGCAAAACTTAACTTAAAACCGAGACTTTCAATCGGAAAAGAAAGGAAAACTCAGAAAAGAAAGAAAATTGAGACGAGAGTAGTAAGATGGCTTGAATAAAGCTGTTTAACCCATGTTCTTCTGATCTTGATTTGGGTTCTTTCGTCTGCGCGTTTACATGGTTACAAGTCTTGAGAGAGAGCCTTCTTGAGAGAACAGAGAGAGAGCACTGTTTCGGATCTAAGATTTTAAACTCAAAAGTTTGTCCCACCTCCTGAAGAGATCGGACCAATTAGACACTGGCTTTATTTGTCTCATCGTAAATCATGCGTTATCTGGGATCTCCTTACTCTCCAAGCTCTAGCAGAGAGTACAGAGGCCACAGTTTAGACATCATTACTATTATAAGAATACAAAACATTTTACACAGATTTCAATCAAGCCATCTTTTGAATCACGAGCATACGATCATACTGATATGAAACACAACACACTTTCATTTAAACATCTAACAGTTACAATCATTAAAGGACTTACATGGGATATAATCTTATTAAAACATGCATATAAGTGGTAGAAACAACACAGGATTATGTAGTTGCATGTTTGATTATAAGTCCATCGAAAACTGTTCTGGATGATTTTATGTATTGTTATAGGAAAAATCTCTCTTTAAAGAGAAGAGAACTCTGGTTTGGTCCTTCAGAGGTCCTAACGGGGGAGGGGTCAGGAATTTTGTGGGGTCCAGCAACATCTGCTGGTATCTTGACAGAGCACTGAGTTGTGCCATCTCTGAACCAATCATTCTTTTAAAACCCCCCTCACATTGACAAGTCCTTCCGTTAGTTTGGTCATTAGAAGGGTCTTTTGCAGACTCTCTGGCACCTGTTGGTGATTTGAGTCTGGGATGTGAAGACTCTGTGTGGGATTATGTTTGAGCAAAATCACCTAGAAGCTTCAATTGTGTTTGATTATAGGTCAGTCAAGAATTGTTCTGGGATGAGTTTTATGGATTTTGATAGGTAACGTCTTATGTGTCTGTCAATATCACTTCTGCACAGAGCACATTTAAATGCCCCTACTGGCGCTTTAGCAATAAGTTTTTGCAGGATCACAACTTTGTGCACTCTTTTACACTTTTCTGGGAGATGTGGAGAGAGAGTAAGTCTCAGTATAAATCCCTGAGTCAGTGGTGGGATATTAGTAAAGTTCAAGTCAAGATGTTTTGCCAGAAGTATACTGCACATAATAAGAATACTCTTGGAAGCAAAATGAGACAACTTGAACAGGACATTTTGCAGCTGAACATTGAACAATATGATGGAAGTACTGTTGAAGTGTTGGAAACTAGGAAAATTCTTCTCCACAATCTCCTGGAAGAGAAAGCAAAAGAGACTCTGGTTCGGGCAAGGTTTACATCCTTTAATTGCATGGATGCCCCAACATCTTTTTTTTTCAATTTGGAGAAGAAAGTTGTTGATAAAAAAAACTTTAAGTCGTCTGAAACTTCCTGAAGGAGGTGAAACAACTGATGAACATGAAATAATTGCTCAAGCACGGCTTTTTTTATGAAAACCTTTACAAAGCAGAGCCATGTGATGGAGAAATAACAGAAACACTTCTCCAGGATCTACCTCATCTGATGGAGAGTGATAAGGCCAAGCTTGATCAGACTTTGCACTTAAGTGAATTGACTGCTGCTATTACAGACATGTCTGCTGGAAAGGCTCCGGGATTGGATGGCTTAACGGCAGAATTTTATAAACGGTTTTGGTCAGTGATTGGAGAAGACTTGTTCTCAGTTTTCTTAGAGTGCTTTGAAAGAGGCACCTTACCGCTGAGTCTACGAAGAGCACTTATCACCTTGCTACCCAAGAAGGGTGATCTTGCGGATATAAGAAACTGGCGTCCAGTGTCGTTGCTTGGAGTGGATTATAAGATTCTGTCAAAAGCGTTAACTAATAGATTAAAACTCTATATATCGACAATAATTCATGCAGACCAGTCATTTTGTATTCCAAAACGCACAATATTTGATAATTTGTTTCTGCTTCGTGATTTGATCTCATTTGCCAGAGACAATTATGTTAATGTGGGTTTTTTATCTTTAGATCAGGAGAAAGCTTTTGATCGTGTGGATCATGAGTTTCTTTTTAAATGTTTTGAAGCTTTCGGTTTTGGTTCTGTTTTTAGTTCTTATGTTAAATTATTGTATACTGATATTTATAGTTTCTTAAAAATAAGTGGTTCACTTACAAGACCTTTTTCAGTTGGCAGAGGCATAAGGCAGGGATGCAGTATGTCAGGTATTTTATATGCCATGGCCATTGAACCGTTGCTAACTGTTCTGAGGCGTCAACTTTGTGGAGTTTCAACGGCGGGCCTTTTTACATCAGAGATGGTATCCGTTAAACTCAGTGCTTATGCTGACGATGTCACTGTCATAATAAGATCCAATGAAGATGTGCGCAAGCTGGAAGTGGCTCTTGACATGTATCAAAAAGCCTCCTCAGCTCGAGTCACCTGGGAAAAAAGTGCATCGTTGTTATTAGGCCAATGGGAGGAAGAAGGTAGGCCTGTTCCCAAACTTCCTCAGCGCTGCCCCTGGAGTTCAGAGGGGTTTAAAGTGCTGGGTTTTTTTCTTGGAACAGAGCAATACATGCAGAAAAACTGGGAAGGCGTTTATGAAAAGGTGGCTGGTCGTTTGCAGAAATGGAGATGGATTCTCCCACAGTTGTCATACAGAGGAAGGGTTCTTGTTAATAATCTAGCAGCGTCTATGTTGTGGCATCGCTTGACTGTTATCGACCCCCCGAAAGAACTACTACAAAAACTACAGAAGGACTTTGTGGATTTTTTTTGGGATGGTTTCCACTGGCTTCCTTCAGGAATCCTATATTTGCCAGTAAATGAAGGAGGACAAGGACTGATTGAACTATCAGCTAAAATCAGAGCCATGAGACTAAAATCTGCCCAAAGGCTGCTTTTTTCTAGAGATTTTATCCCTTGGGTGTCTTTTGGACTAACTTTACTAAGATCCCTTTGTAGTAGTGATCTTGATAAGCAGCTGTTTTTGATGTCACCGTTTATTGAAAATGTCACATTTGGTGCTAATTTTTATGCATCGGTTTTGAAATCTTGGGAAGTGTTTAGGTTGTATAGGTCTGAAAATGATCATTATGGTTTGAATGAACCACTGTTTTTTAATCCTTTTTTAGGAAATGTTTGCGTGTCTAATAGTATAGTTAAGTTAAGCATGAAGAAAGGTTTTACTAAAGTGGGGCACTTGATTAATGTAGACTCAAAAGAGTGGAGATCAGCAGAAGATATTGCCAGTCAGGTTGATGTGAGGTCTGTGAGGGTGGTAGAGCGGATGATTTCAGGTTTGAAAGCTGCTCTTCCGTTTCCTCTTTTGCAGTTTGTAGAGCTTTCTCTAGAGGGTGGGCCTACACATCTTGATTTTCCTGACTTAGGTGTGTGCCCTGGAGTTTGTCCTGAAACCAGGCAGGTTGGAAAGCTGCTAAATTTTGAGAGATTAAAAGGGCTACTTTTCCATTCTGTGGGGAAAAAAGACATGTATCAGGCCTGTGTAAAAACTGCGTATTTTAAGGATCTTCATGACAGAATTGATACAAAATGGAGAGAAAAACTCACAGTTGCAGACGATATTTCTCCTTCTTGGAGGCTCTTTTATAAAAGTCCTCTTCCAAAACGTTCAGGTGATTTGCAATGGAGAATATTACATTGTGTGCTAGCCACTAATGCTTTTGTGTCCAAACTCAACTTGAATGTTCTGCCCTTGTGTCATGCCTGTAATAGTCATGAAACGGTTTTTCATGTTTTTATTGAATGTCCAAGGTTAGTGGCACTTTTGGCATTGCTGGAAAGAATTATTGATGGGCTGGGTTTTGAGTTTAACAAAGTACTTTTTATTTATGGCTGTAGGTATTCTAAAGTGAACAAGGATCGCTGTACTGTTGCTAATTTTATACTTGGGCAAGCAAAATTAGCTATGTGGAAGACTTGCAGACTTGCTCTGGAAGGAAGAATTGTTAAAGTTTTGACTGTTTACAGCACTTGTTGAATCAAGAATAAGGGCAGAATATATATATTTTTAAAACTACCGGAAATATGGGTGAATTTATGAACAAATGGCGTGTAAATAGTGATTTGTTTGTGTTTTGTGAAGAAAACTCTTTATCATTTGTTTGCTGAATACTTTTGAACATTTATTGTATTAATGTTGTGTGTAATGTAATTTTTGATTGAGTAAAGAATTTTAAACGTCTCTCTCTCTCTCTCTCTCTCTCTCTCTCTCTCTCTCTCTCTCTCTCTCTCTCTCTCTCTCTCTCTCTCTCTCTCTCTCTCTCTCTCTCTCTCTCTCTCTCTCTCTCTCTCTCTCTCTCTCTCTCTCTCTCATATACAGACCCAAGACTTTGCAAAGGATCCTCATTGTGTGCTTTGAGAAAATGGTTAGTGGCCTAAGCAGTGACAGTGTTTTTATTGTTTATTGCTCTTTATTGGTGAAGAGTTCCATAAGTGTTAAGTATTGGTTTGAATGTATTCATACATGTTGAATTTTAGTGGTTTAGGTAACACTAAGTGTTGAGGTTCAGTATTTTGTTATAATGAACAATGTATTTGGGTTTAAAAATGTATTTGCTATACTTTTTAAGCCATGAACATGAGAAAATGAGATTTGTTTGTGATTAATCTGAGCCTATGTGTAAAAAATTTATGTGACCAGGAGTCACAGTGTATATCCTTGGTTTGAGTCTTTTTAGCTGAATTTTAGCAGTTCAGGGAACATTAAATGTTGAGGTTTAGGGCCTTATCTTGCACCGACGCAGCGCAAAGCCAAACGCAAGTGTCTTTGCTAGTTTAAGACAGACGCAGTTGTTATTTTCCGTCCAGCGACCACAAATGTCAGCAATGAACATGATATACAGTATATTTCTGTGATTGGTCTGATCCATCTGTGCCTACATTTGTAAGTATTTACCTTTCAGTGTTTGTATTACAATAAAAAAAAAAGTTAATTTCAACACGGAACTATTAGTTTTCTTTCACTTAAGTGTTATCTGATGGATTATGCCTATTCTTGTATTAACTCAAGCTAGAATATGTCTATAACAATCAGTGGTACACGTTACTATGCTAAAAATAATGAACAATATTTAATTATTAATATTTAATGATTTAACAGGAAAATAATGATAACACTGCTGCCAGTTGTTTCCTGTTTTTTCTGTGATTCACAGTAAATTCCTGTTGAAAAACATTAACAGATATTAACTGTTAAAATACCAGGAAAATAATGGTAACCCTGCTGCCAGTAATTTCGAGTTATTTAACAGGGAAATAATTAACAGTGTGGTGGGAGTGTGTATTTCATATTTTGCAATAATTTTCATATTCACTTTAATTGATGGCAGTTGGTGACTTTGTGAATCATCTGAAACCGAGTTTTGAATTAGAATTAAGTTGATTTGGTTTTAAACTTTTGAGGTGGGACACTTGTTACAGTAACAGTTACATACAAGTAATCAAATTGGAAATATGAAGCTCTTCCACAGGTTTTCTCTTTTTTTTTTAATTATTGAATTATTATTATTATTATGTATTGAATGTCATTTGCGCAAGTTGCTTCAGTAAAGTTTTGTCAGAAAGGGGAAATACACACAGCCACAATTTGATTCCACAAAATCACAAGTTTTACAGTTATTTTACACTTTGGGATTTTTTTTAGAACTCAGATACTTTAAAGAAAAAATCCTGTCCAGATGAAATATTTTCAAAATATGCAAACATTTGGTAATGTCTTAAATAAACCTTTATGAGTTTTTTTTTTTTTACTTGCAAAATGTATAATATCAGAGAAAATGATAACCATGCAACCATCGACAGTATTGCTTCAGACATTGTGCAATAGACCCTGAGGAACATTTCATTCTTCATTCTTTTCATTCTTTTCTATAGGAGAGGAAGAATTGTCAAAGTTTGTTAAATCATCAAAATCAACATGTTTGTTAGACCCTATACCAACTAATAGTTTGCAAATGATTTGTAAATACTTATAAAGTGTTGCCTTTTTTCATGCTTGGCACTAATTGCACAAGCAAGTGTAAAAAGGAATTATTTCAGCATATTTTTAATTATGTTACTGTGTGTGTTTGTGTTTGTGTGTGTACCTACTTAACCAAATTTGTAACCCAGACTTTGAGCAAAACCTGACAAAATCTCCCAAAACTTCCTTTTGGGGACGTCCTTGTTTGTAAAAAAGCAAAAATTAATTACATTTTTTAATGCAGAAAGCTTTCTGTGATGGTTTAGGACAGGTTACAAATTTGACATTCAAAATTGAATCAACAGCAGCTGTACCACGAACAGCCAGTCAGCAAACAAGAAGCATTATTATAAATTATTTTGAACAGAGAACATTAACAGGGAAAAAGCAGAATGATTTATTTATTTACATAAATAAATAAATAAATAAATAAATACATATACAGTATATTATTTATATATAATATAGTGTTTATAGCTAACACTTTAATGAATACATACATAACATTTATAACATCAACATAACTAAACATGAATTCCTCATAATTACCCACTTGATTCTCTGTTTTGTTTGGTAAAGTAAATAATATTTAGTAATATTATCATAATTTCCCTATTTTTGTTTGATGTGTAATGCATTCTAATTGTATCAACATCTTTTTATTGGTAATGAAGAGAGGCTCTCTGACCTACTGCTGCTCTCCATCGAGCGAGATATTCCAAATAATTGTGAGGAAGTCATTAAAGGGGTCATATAATGGTACATGCACTTTTACAAGTTGATTGTACTGAAATGTGTGTTGGCAGTGCCTGTACACAACCATCATAAAATGATAAAAATACATCCAGTGTTTTTTTTTTAAATCTCCTTATATGTTTTACCCTTTCTCAAATCAAGCCGTTGTCACAAAATCGACGCCCCTCCCACGATTGTTGATTGACAGCAGCGTTTCAACACAGACCCGCCCTCACTCGTGAGCGAGCTGTCTGTCATCATAGTCCGCGCGTCATTGTTGATACGCTGGAGCACTGTCTATGAGCAGAATGGCGTCTAAGCGATTGTGGTGTTCTGTTCTTGGGTGTAATAAGGAACACAGCATCATTTTGATGTTCCTAAATCCGAACCACTGAAGACGCAGTGGCTGAGTTTTGTTTTTGAAGGGAATATTCCCCACGATCAACGTCAATGCTTTCATGTTTGTGCGAATCATTTCTCACCAGACTGCTTTATAAACGAGGGTCAGTATAAAGCTGGTTTTGCTAAGAAGCTGCTCCTGAAAAAAGGATCAGTACCAACTATTCGTGTTCCTGCTGCACCTCGAAGAAGTGAAGTGCGTGTAACGTTTTATTAACCTTTATATTAATATTTATATTAATCTTTGCAAATCGCTAGCATGCTTCACGATGAATGCGGCTGTTTACACTCAGGGTACATTACGGCATGTTTTCTATGTACGACTTTCTGAATATAATTCATAATCCCACGTTTATAATGAACAACGCGTTATGGTTATTGTGTTATTGTGTTAGAAACGGTGTACGCACAGAACAGAGGGGCGGGGTGAGCAAAGCTCATAACCATTTAAAGACACATGCACTTAAACGGCGTGCTGAAAACAGAGCTGTTTTTGACCAGGTAAAATGAATGTTTTCTTACAATACTAATGAGAATTTTTAATTAAAGTATATTACAAATTTTTAATTTAGACCCTAAAGAATCATATTAGCTTGTACAAAAATGGCATTATATGACCCCTTTAAAATATATAAAAACACAACAGGCAGACGGGTACTGCTTTAAATACAGGTGATTTATTTAAAAAATAAACGTTTTTTAAAAAAGTGCCCTTTTTGGTCCTTCCGCCCCTGCCCTGAAGAGGTCTGTGCACGCCACTGAATAGAGTCGTTGCAAAAGAAATGATACATAGCTTACATGTCGCAATAAACTGGCAGATTTTAGAATGTTGTAGGCAATTATTTTGCAAGTAATTACATGTTTAATCTTGTCTTGCCTGGATCTTTGGTGTAAATTAGTGAACGCCCCCCTTTCAAAAATCTTGCTTCCAACGCCATTTAGATAGCTAAGTTTGTATTTTTAGTCCCGATGAGGAAAAACATCTTATAAATCATACTATGTGAGATTTTCTGAAAATGCAAAAATGCAGAAGGTTTCCTGTGATGGTTAGGTTTAGGAGTAGGGGATAGAATATACAGTTTGTACAGTATAACAATCATTATGTTTATGGAATAGAGGGTAGCACTTTAATAATAATAAGTATACAGTAATAAAGTACTTACAAATCATGTGCAAACTAGTAGTTTATTGTTAATTGAGTGTTGGCGCTTGCAACGCCAAGGTAATGGGTTCGATTCACAGGGAATGCAAGAACTAATAAGAATGTAAATGTGTACCTTGAAATGCAATGCAAGTCGCTTTGGATAAAAGGGTTTGCCAAATGCATAAATGTAAATGTAAATTCATAATTGTAGTCTCTTGTTAATATGTTAGTATATACAAATAGAACGTTTTTCAATCATTGTCACTGTAATTACCAAAATTACTATTGTTTAATTAGCTCATATTCAAAGAGTTAGATATTGTTTTTATGCTTTGTTAACTAATTAACCATAAATAGTTCTCACATTAGATTAGATCAGAAAATGTTATTAGTATTAGGTGTTTGTACAAAAGGCCACCTAATGAGGAGTAAGAGAATGTCAGAGCGCTGTTATACTAACGGTAGTGGGGACATTTGCTGTATTCATGAGTGCTGATGAAGACATGCATCAAAGTTATTATCAGCCTCAGATTGGATGAACGGCCTGTGTCTAAAGTATTTGACATTGTCACTAAACTTCTGCTGCTTGACTTCACGAAGTAGGGATCATTATGATATTAGCATTTGCCACAGAAGAGGTGCAGGTTTTGCAGTCAATACTGGCCCACAGACAATAGGAAGAGGCAACTACATAATTATGAAATATTTCTAAATACTAATATATACAGTATATGAAGAGTTCAGATGCAAAAGCCTCTAACTGCCATCTGAAATTTTCTTCTAGAATGATCATTTTTTATCAAGCTCGTATATTTAAATTAAATAATTTCACTGAAATGGCAATGCAAATTACCAATTAATTGTAATTTAAGTGAAATTACTTAACTTAAATACACAAGCTTTATAAAAATGATCATTCTAGAAGAAAATTTCAGATGGCACTTAAGAGGCTTTTGCATCTGAACTCTTCATATATATATAAATTATATAACTATTCCTCAGTCCATTCACAGATGGAAATTGGATAACTATTCTCTTACCTTGCAAGTAGTCTGTGCCAGTAGTTTCTTTTGTAAACTATCTCTTGGAACAGCTGATTTGCAACAGATAGTGTAGGCCAGAGTGTGCCACCATTATAAGTTTAAGGGGCATTTTGCAAATATTACTGGTCCTGCACAGGCCTAATGCATGAATATAAGATATATTCAAGATGAGGCAACCATGGTGTTTCAATCAGAGATTAGTCTATTGTTAACAAACATTAATATATCATCATCATTCAAAGAATTCAACAATATATTCAAAACAATATTTTAGAAAACAAACAAAATCTAGTTAAATATAATGGTAATTATACAAAAATGTATACATTTTACAAAATATTCATTAAAACAACAGTGATATACTCTCTCAACCCAATGCAACCCAGTGTTTTTCATTGAGTCCATTTTCTCAGTGTGGGCATCTTTTATCCACATATGTGCAATCAGTACATATTTTCTGCATTCAAGTGTGTATTTATTTGTCTCTGTCTAGTGTCATGTGCAGTGAGTCTGTGTATGTGTGCATTTCTTGGCCCACTTGTTTTCCATCTAGGTGGAAAGACTGATGTCTGTAGTCTCTGAAATGGTTTGATCTCCCCTTGTTTCTTTTTGCTATTGTCCGTTCTGTTTTCATTTGAACCATTAGTCCTTCTAGAAGAAGCAGTCACTGGTGTTGTTCGAGTCTGTGCCGCTCCATCAGTTCCATCAATCCCATGGTGGGTCTCAGGGCTTCGAATAGTAACTGTCACAGCTTTCCTGTAGCTCAAACAGTAGAGTGTTGGCACTTGCAACGCCAAGGTCATGGGTTCGTTTCCCAGGGAAAGCAAGAACTGATAAGAATGTAAACATAGACAGTAAAAGAAATGGACACAGCGACCCCATTGGATTCAACGGAGACAAAGTGAAGTCAATTAGAAACTCTTACTTCCTGGGGGTCGAGCGTACTGCGCAGACTCAAACTGAGCTTGACGACGTAGATGTGACGTGAGCAACCCGTCTGTCTTCTAGTAGCTGTGCCAAGAGAAATCTGAATCATTCCCTTCCGAAACTTGCAGAGACAGAGATCGTGAGTAGGAGGTGTCCATGAGCTAGCAGCAGGAGAAACTTTTTCTATGTATTCTGATTAATTATTTTGTCATTTTGCCTTCACGTCCCCCCGGTTGCCCGCAAGCTTTTCCTCCTGTCCATACGGTAATTCTCTACTGTGCGACAGAGAGTCGCGTGTTATGACGCAATCGTTAGCCTAATTTTACAAAAATTGCTTCTACGGGGCCATAACGGAAGCTACAAGGTAATGATGCCTTTTATACATTTTCGTGTTTCTTTAGAAATAAATAATAGACAAATGGAGTCTTTAAACGCCTCAGATGTGAAGTTATTCGCTGTCAAAGTGACGCCAAAATGAATGGGAATCAATGGGATGCCGTTATAATCCGCCGTTATAATAGCAATCCGCCATGGAACAAGCGCGCCTGCTCTTAAAGGGAATGTGAGATGATGCTCTGATTGGTTTATTTCACGTTGCGCCCAAACCACACCTATGAATAATGTAGCTTCTTCAGACCAACCCATTTTAGATTTGCGTTGAGTGCAAGAGTCATTTATCCCGCCGGTATAATAGCAACAGCGCCCAAGACCCGCCCACAAAGTTACCTGCGTTCGCGTTTGATACTTGCGTTTCAGATCGTTAAAATAGGGCCCAAAGTCTCCTATACTCACATAATAACCTCTCCCTTCTAAGTATGACCTGAACCATTTTAGGACTATCGCAGAAAGCCCCACCCAGTTTTCCAGCCTGTCAAGAAGTATGTTACAGTATGATCGACAGTGTCAAATGCAGCACTGAGGTCGAGTAGTACCAGCACTGATAATTTGCCTGTATCAGTATTTAAGCGAATATCGTTTATTATCTTTATGAGCGCTGTCTCTGTGCTGCGGTCCGAAACCAGATTGAAAATTGTCAAAGTATCCATTGGAGCTTAAGAATTTGTTCAGCTTTTTCAACTTTTTCAATGATCTTGCCTATGAAAGGAAGATTTGATATAGATAGATAATATATAAAGTTAAAGATAGATAAATCATGAAGTTCATCCACAGGTTTTCCTGTTTTTCCAGATTTTTTCACTTACTTCAGTGAAGTTTCATTAGAAATGATTAGAAATCCATAAAATTTGCCACAGTACAGTGAGTCAACCAACACATGCACCTCCCAAGAAAAAAATGAAACTGTAGATAGATACTGAGATACTGAAAACAGCCGTTTTTATTACACAAACTCACTGGTTTCAGTTACACAATTTGGAACTTTTTGTTCTGGGAACATTTTGTCCCCATATCCGGTATATAAATATATAAAACCATAGATTTATTAAAACATTACAACATAATAACAATCAAACATAGCCCAATACATAGTAAAGGGGAAAATTAATAATAACAGCATTAAGTATGACAACACAAAATAAATACATAGATCAACAATAAGAAATGGGGTCCAAATGTAATTTAAAATAAATAAATCTGTTAAAATGAATGAGAACAGAATGAGGCATTTATATAGCGCTTTCATATGTACTACTGTACACCCAAAGCGACGGCAGCCACAGTACAACGGCGCCAGTGCGCTCACCACACACCAGCTATAGGTGGAGAGGAGAGAGAGTGATAGAGCCAATTCAGTGTTGAGGTATGAATCCAAAGGAATAATCTTAAAAGTTTATGCCAGCCTTTTAGAGAGGGTGATTTATAAGAGATCTCTTTATTGTCTTGCAGAGGTTGCTCTTTTTTATTATTATTATTGTATAGTTTAGAAACAACAGATCTAATACAACTCTGCCAACACACTGCTTTGGGTTAAAAAGTGAATCACTTGTATAAGTTATAGTAAAGTGAATAAGTAAAGCTAGAATTTTTAGTGATAAATTCTCAAATGACTTTAAGAATTCTTTTTTCAGTTTCAGAAATTGCAAAGCAGTTCTATCGAATCTATATCCGTGGAAATGTATAGATGTTCCAAATTATTTATTAATAAATCATTAAGATTAGCTGGATTAAAAATTGACAAATGTATTAAACTGAACCACAAAAGATGCGAATGAAAAGTTTGATAGTAATAAGCATTATTGTATATAGTTAAACATTTATATCGATGAAACACTCATTTTGTGTAATGAAAAGGATACTTTGCAATTGTGTGTAGCCTACTGGGCTGCTTCAGTGAAGTTTCATTGGAAATCATTAGAAATCCATAACACTTGCCACAGTACAGTGAGTCAACCAACACATGTGCGTCATATCATTACGCCTGCTGCACTCATGGTAGGGCAGCAAAGTTTCTTGATTATTACGCAGGAATGAGAATATAGTTCCTAGCCATATCAGCCTAGAAAATCGCAACTTTACATTTTCTGTCGGTCTTAGTACACGATGTAACTACAGAAGAGTCAAGTTTTAAAGGACAAGTTCGGTATTTTACACTTAAAGCCCTGTTTACAGATCGTATCTGATGAAATAGAACGGTTAAGATTAAAATTTGGACACATGCTCCTGTCCCGAGAATTTTAGGTTTATTTCGCTTCCCCCCCCACCCCCACAATGGTTGTCTAGGTGCACTGGAACATTCCTTCATAAAACACATTAAACTTTCGTTTACAAAGACGTGAAACTCACCGAGTGGTCAGGGGTGTTCACTGGTATGCTCACTCAAAAATCGCTGAAAAAGATGCATTCCAACGGGTGTTTTACCATTAGTTGTAAAACTGTGGACCTATTTTTCCAAACGTCTCACACCCGTAGATTCTTCCGTTGAGAGCTTGAATAATAGACACTCCAGCCCAGTTGGTGGCGACAATGCACATTTGCCGATTGCAAGCAAACCACTGGCATTTCACTGAATACACAGAAGAAGCAGAAGAAGAAGCGGCGGAGTAATACCGTACCTCACACAGCTCTTTCAATACAAGTCAATGGAGTTGGACAAAAACTACGATAAAACCTGTTGGAAAGCATCTTTTGCAGCGATTTTTGAGTGAGCATACCAGTGAACACCCCTGACCACTCGGTGAGTTTCACGTCTTTGTAAACGAAAGTTTAATGTCTTTTAGGAAGGAATGTTCCAGTGCACCTAGACAACCATTGTGGGGGTGGGGGGGAAAGCGAAATAAACCTAAAATTCTCGGGACAGGAGCATGTGTCCAAATTTTTATCTTAACCGTTCTATTTCATCAGATACAATCTGTAAACAGGGCTTTAAGTGTAAAATACCGAACTTGTCCTTTAAATAGGAAAAATATCGATTTGGTCATTTTTTTGAGAGAGATGCTAATGGTCTTGTCCGATTCAATGATCTATGCTAAGCTATGCTAAAAGTGGTACTGCCAGACCCGGAGATCGGCTGAATGGATTCGAAAACTGTAAAATTCAACTGTTTAACTCTGGGGGAGTTATAAAACGAGCCTATTTCCAAAATAAAATGTGGAGTATCCCTTTAAGAGCTCGCTCAAGTACTGGGGAGCTAAACCATTTAGTGCTTTGTAAGTAGTCACCAATATTTTAAAATTTATACTATGTTTAATAGGGAGCCAATTCAGTGTTGACAGAAAGGGGCTAATATGGTCATACTTCCTGGTTCTAGTGAGAACTTTAGCTGCTGTGTTTTGGACCAACTGGACTGGTTTATTAAGGGTACTTTCACATCTGTAGTTCGGTTCATTTGGTCCGGACCAAGGGCGAAAAATGATACTTTTTCCGATCCGATCCTTTTCACACCACACTGATCGCTCTGGTCCGAATCAGTTTATGAGTTGATAAAACAAACCAAAATGCAGTCACGTGACAACATCCACATCACTCGTTGCTGGCCAGATGTGTCTTGAACGCATTTCCATAACTGCTCTTCGTTTGGTCAGAATTAACGTGCGGGAAAATTCCAACAGAACTCCCGGAAGTAAACAAAGAGGTGGAAAATCCGGCAGACAACACGCCGCTGTTTACTATGGAGAGACGACTGCGTGGGCTGATTGTATCCTTGGTCATATTTTATTATATAGTTTGTCTACACCACTTTAGACAAAAAATAATATTTGAGAATGAAGCGAGGATGCGGCTCGAAAATAATGTTAATAATTTCTATCAGGCTCCACACCTCCTAACAGCTCCAAGTTTGTCCACGAGCTGCCATGCTTAAAGTGCAAACTGACATTTCTCCTCATCCCATAATGCACAGCGCAGCTGACTACAGCAACTGGTTTATTCCAAAAATCCGCAGTTCTTTGGCAGTTGGTTCTGTTCGAGGTCGGATCACGTTCTCACCACAAACGAACCGCTCCAGAGTTCGTTTCAAAGTGTACCGAGACCTCCTTTGGTGTGCACCTGAGTGTGATTGCCGCATTCACACCTGCCCAAACGAACTGCACCAATGGGGAAAAAGAACTCTAGTGCGATTCAACTGAACTAAAAGAGGCAGGTGTGAAAGCACCCTAAGCATGCAGTGCAACCATCCAGTAGAGTATTACAATAATCTAGCCTTGAGGTCATGAACGCATGAACTAACTGTTCCGTATTTTTCATTGAAAGCATGTGTCATAATTATGACCGCCGCTAGCGTAGCTAGCGAAAGCGGTCATATAGGGATTGTCAAAGTTTTTTTTTTTTTTTTTTCCCGTCACCTTACTGAATTTTTCGTCAACGATACCAGGGACACCGAAGCACCGGGGAACATGAAATTTGGTGGGCATGTAGCCCCACTAGACTTCTAAGGAAAAATTTCGTTTGGTCCCCGGGGGCCACTCCCCCCCCCGCGCTGGGCCCCCCCAAACCCAAAAAATGCAGTTTTTCCTAAATAACTACCTGAACCGTGGCACCGAGGATGAAGAAATTTTTATGGTATGTTGGTCTACTAGACTTTACGGAAAAATTTCATTTGGTCCCCGGGGGCCACTTTCCCCCCCGCGCTGGGGCCCCCGTAAATTTTTCGTCAACGATACCAGGGACACCGAAACACCGGGGAACATGAAATTTGGTGGGCATGTAGCCCCACTAGACTTCTACGGAAAAATTTCGTTTGGTCCCCGGGGGCCACTCCCCCCCCGCGCTGGGCCCCCCCAAACCCAAAAAAATGCAGTTTTTCCTAAATAACTACCTGAACCGTGGCACCGAGGATGAAGAAATTTTTATGGTATGTTGGTCTACTAGACTTTTACGGAAAAATTTCGTTTGGTCCCCGGGGGCCACTCACCCCCCGCGCTGGGGCCCCCGTAAATTTTTCGTCAACGATACCAGGGACACCGAAGCACCGGGGAACATGAAATTTGGTGGGCATGTAGCCCCACTAGACTTCTAAGGAAAAATTTCGTTTGGTCCCCGGGGGCCACTCCCCCCCTGCGCTGGGCCCCCCCAAACCCCAAAAAATGCAGTTTTTCCTAAATAACTACCTGAACCGTGGCACTGAGGATGAAGACATTTTTATGGTATGTTGGTCTACTAGACTTTTACGGAAAAATTTCATTTGGTCCCCGGGGGCCACTTCCCCCCCCGCGCTGGGGCCCCCGTAAATTTTTCGTCAACGATACCAGGGACACCGAAACACCGGGGAACATGAAATTTGGTGGGCATGTAGCCCCACTAGACTTCTACGGAAAAATTTAGTTTGGTCCCCGGGGGCCACTCCCCCCCTGCGCTGGGCCCCCCCAAACCCCAAAAAATTCAGTTTTTCCTAAATAACTACCTGAATCGTGGCACCGAGGATGAAGACATTTTTATGGTATGTTGGTCTACTAGACTTTTACGGAAAAATTTTGTTTGGTCCCCGGGGGCCACTCCCCCCCCCCGCGCGCTGGGGCCCCCATAAATTTTTCGTCAACGATACCAGGGACACCGAAGCACCAGGGAACATGAAATTTGGTGGGCATGTAGCCCCACTAGACTTCTACGGAAAAATTTCGTTTGGTCCCCGGGGGCCACTCCCCCCCGCACTGGGCCCCCCCAAACTCAAAAAAATGCAGTTTTTCCTAAATAACTACCTGAACCGTGGCACCGAGGATGAAGAAATTTTTATGGTATGTTGGTCTACTAGACTTTTACGGAAAAATTTTGTTTGGTCCCCGGGGGCCACTTCCCCCCTGCGCTGGGGCCCCCGTAAATTTTTCGTCAACGATACCAGGGACACCGAAACAAAATAAATTTTTATGGTATGTTGCTCTTAAGGGCCCACATCAACCTAGCCCACAATCACTCATTTGTGATTTGCGCCCCTCCCATAAAAAATGAAAATGCAATATTATTCTGCTTTAATCGCCCCTATCTTCAGTGGAGATGTTCAGAACTGCACCATATTTCATGTGTATGATTAACTTGACATCCTCTGGGGGTATCCTCTGCTAAGTTTCGTAGAATTTCATCCATGGGGGGGTATAAAATAAATTCATTTATGTGCACATTTAGTGACTGTACACTCATCGGCCTGTAGATGGTGCTGTTGAGCGAAGGGTTGCTGGTTTAGGATGATACTGTCACACACACACATGCAGGAATACAAACAAACGCAAGCATGCTCACACACTGACATCCACACGCACAGACACACACCCATACACACACATACAAATCCACATGCACAGACACACACACACAAACACACACGCGCACACATGTATGCACACATACATACACGCACAGACACACACACATACACAAACACACACACACACACACACACACACACACACACACACACACACACACACACACACACACAGACAGACATGCACATACTACTACTTTTTTTAGGTATATACATAAACACGCAATACAGCCAAATTACTCCACGTCATTTATTTTTGTGGAAAGCCAGTGCAGGCCTGAGCGGCGGTCATATTTTGTACCGCGATGCGGTACATCTAGTTTATATATATTTTTAAGATGGAAGAATGCGGTTTAACAGATGCTAGAAACGTGGCTTTCAAATGAAAGATTGGTATCAAAGAGCACACCCAGGTTCCTAACCGACGACAAAGACTTAACAGAGCAGCCATCAATTGTTTGACAGTATTCTGGGTTAATACGTTCAGAGGTTTTTTGCCCAATAATTAGAAAAAACAGGTTTTTTTTCAGAATTAAGTCGTAGGAAATTTTTTTATTTTATATTTTTATATTCTGATTTTTATATCAGCTCTGCATTCTGTTAATTTTGTGAATTGGTGCGTTTTGTCGGGGCACGTAGAAATATCAACAGAGTATCATCAGCATAACAGTGAAAACTAATTCCATGCTTCTAATGATATCTCCCAAGGGTAGCATGTACAGGGTGAACAGCAACGGTCCTAGTACTGAGCCTTGTGGTACTCCATACTGAACTTGTGATCGATATGACATCTCTTCATTTACTGCTACAAACTGATAACGGTCAGATAAGTATGATTTGAACCATACTAGTGCATTCATTGATATTCATTGATATTAATCTATTACTAGCTTTTTTTCCCAAGTGCATGGAAGTGTATGTATTAAAATGGATCTAAAATATGTAATAATTCTTATTTTGTATTCGGTTCATTTTGTTTATTATAATAGAATTTAATGGTAACCATAGTAACAACATGAAATGAATAATAAAATAAAATAAAAAATTTGGTTCCTGGAGGCACCCAAAACGGTTCCACACAGTGTCTAATATAAGAGTTCCTCAGGAAATCTGCGTGGTTCCTCAGAGAACCACCCCTTTTTAAAGGGTGCCTAGAGGATCTACAGACGGTTCCGCCAGTGTGGCAAATTGAAAAACCCCAAAAGGTTCCTCTAGGCACCTTTTATTTTTACAGTGTATAACCTCAGTTCAGACGAGACCACTTTGGCAAGTTTACTTGAGTTTATTGAACACAATTTATCTTTGGCGGTATGGTTCCTTATGGGGGTTCTTGCTCCATAATTAATGACATACGTAGCTTTAGCATTAACCCCCCTATGGAACCATCAGCTTGAGCAATACACAGATGATTAAGACAGTTTAGTAATGTCTTTAAGCCGTGGTTAAACATGTAGACGTAGCAGTGAAGTCCGGGACGTCTATGCTGTAGCTTGCTATGAGGAAGGGTGTGTCTCTCACGATGATGTCTGTGGCTCTAGGACTTGGAAGCCTTGATAATCTGAAACAAAGAAGACAACAGCCAATAGGTGCACAGAAATATGCTTGATACTTATAGTGGTGAGGGTGGGGGGGTTGCGAGTAGTTTAAGCATGTTTCCCAGGCGGAAGTGCCGCATATATATATCCTTCCGGTCTAATAGGAGAACGGTAGTGGTTGGAGCAATTTGACAGCTGACCGCGTCAGCTGATCGCAGCCTATGCCTATGTGGCCTGTCTGAACTAACTCTGTGCTTGATTTGTTATCAGTATAATATTAATGTATGTTCAACACTCTTACAGTGTAATTGAATTGCAATTATAATGTCACCAAAATACATTTGAAGTTTATGCTGAGTATAATCTGCATTTCAAAACTTAAATACAAGAGTAGTTATTTAAAGTGTACTTAAGTATACTTGGAATAGTTCCACTTTAGCACAAACAAGTATATTAAATACAACTTTAGTTGAACTTCAGCACTAGGGCTGGGTTTCGATTCAAATTTCAAGAATCGATTCGATTCCGATTCTCAAGATCTTGAATCGATTATCATTATTCGATTCGATCCGATCCGATCCGATCTTCGAGATTTAGATAATGGTTTTTGAAAAAAGCATTTTTTTCCAGCTGTTACCTGAATTACAGGACTGTAGTTATGCAACATATTGATACTATTATTATAGACATTCAACTGCAAATTAATGGAGTATTGGTGGTTGTAAAGAACAATCCCCCTTCCAGAGTGTTGATACAACTGCTTTCACAAACTTGCACTGGTGTAGACGACCGAGGACGCAGAGGTATATCAGCAGCAGTAGACCGATTATTTAGACGCGAACCTGATGTAGGCCTATTATTAAAAATGACATTAAGAATTTTCCAAAAAGCTGCTACAGTTCAGATGCAAATGCACCTTTATTTTTTATTTTAATGATCAACATTTAGAACACATTTGTTCTAAGCCAGTGCAAATGTAAACAGATTGTTGGTTACTGGCTTCACAGTAAACAGACAACGAGATGCGCGGATGGGCTATTATTTCAACCGCATCACAAAACTCATCCGTCCGCACCAACGTTTTTGACCAATTTTCAAAACAGCACCCGCCCGCCATCCGCTTAATGTATGCATATATTTTTTATTTGATTGGTTAACCGCCCGCCACCCATCCGAAAATATAATTTTTCGTCACGTCATCCGCCCGATCCACGGTTTATCCGCGGAGTCCGCGGCTGTAACCGCCAACCGCGCATCTCTATCAGAATGTAAATAAAATTTGAACTTACAAAACCTTTGCTTTTGTCAAGCTCGTTCTCTGCATTGCTTCTGAACCCGAAATGGTGCCAGATCGCAGCTTTGAGCGTTTCTGGAGTTTTCAAAGCAACCGCTTGCTTAACGTTACTGACGTTGTTTTAATGTCCTTCTACCTCGCGCGCATGCGTGAATTCAATGACGCGGAAAGTTAAAGTTCACGGGGAAAATCGATCCTCTGAGTTACGGATCGATCTTTAGAAATTAATATGAAAATCGATTCAGAATCGGTGAATCGATTTTTTCAACACAGCCCTATTCAGCACTGCTTTTGGACACATATTCAAAGAAAGAGCAATTTCTGTTCCTGGGCCCCAAGAGGGTTGGTCTGACGGTGTGTGACCCTGCAAAGCCTTACACCCTTCAGCCCCCTCATTCGCCAGCTAGCCAGTTGGGTCTTCAGGTCAACTGGGAAAGAGTAAACTCACTCAAGGATTGAGGATCTCTTTTCTAGTATGGAGATGGTCTCGGTCCAGCGCATCTCTCACATAGAGATGTGTCAGCTCAGTGCTATTCAAGAAGTGAGAAAGGGTCCCACTGAAACTTTTCAGAGGCTCCTGGGGCATATGGCAGACGCAGACACATGGCTTCTTCCATATTAAGACCGCTTCAGCACTGGCTTCACGACCGAGTCCTGAGGTGGCCATGGCAGAGCGACACGCTCCGTGTGATAAACACCGTGGCCTATCGCCAAACCCTCAGCCCGTAAACAGACCTTGCGTTTCTCCGGGCCAATGGTTCCTAGAGTGAGTGTCCACTAATACCGGCTGAGGGGTAACAGTAACAGAAGTCTGGGCACCCTCCGACTGCATTGGCATCTACTGCCTCGAAATGCTTACAGTTTCCTCGCTTCGAGACACCGCTGCTCAGCGAGCATGTACTGGTCTGAAAAGACAACATTGCGACCGTCGAGCTACGCTCCCCTCGCATGTTGCAACTCGCCCACCACCTCCTCTTGGAGTCAGAAGCTTCTAAGGTCGCTTCATTCCACTTATTACTGCTGGCCTGCTCAACCGTGCCACTAACAAGCCTCACAACAGCCTCTGGTCCAGACAGAGTGGAGACTCCGTCCCCAGCTGGCCAGCTGTTTGGGATTACTTCGGGGCCGCACAGCTACGTCTGTTGCCCCTCCGGACTTGTCCCTCCGCCAGTTGTTTCTTCTCCTGTCTGAGTAGATATCCCTCGACAAAGAAAAAACTCTGGCCACAGCTGGCCCTGGGGCCCCCGCAGAAATGCACTCCCCAGTGAGCCTTCTTGCACTACGGTGCTAAAATCAGGAAGAGATGAAGCAGGTCCTGATAGTTGTCCCTTATTGGCCCAACCGACCTCTCCTCTCTACAGCCTTCCTGACTCATTCCTCTGAGTACATTCTCAGGGAAAGGGCATAACGGCACCCGCGTCTAGACCTTGGAGAGTTCCTGGTCTGGTTCTAAAAAGAACGGGACGCGGAGATTCTGGTTACTACCGCAATAATTTTTTATGCCGTAGAGACCATCACTTCTGTGAGAGCACCTCTCAAAAAAGAAGTGGAACCCCTTAGAAGTGGAACCTTTTCGTTGAATTGAGTCTTCTCTCCGTGAGGAGATCCCGAAGGTGTTCGATCACTTCGGTGAGCCTGCTAGCGCTGCCCTGGAGGAGGCAGACCCAGCCCTCGCTTTTCTCTGTCCGTCCACTCCAGTGCGGTTATACGTGATACAGAAGGCAAAGCCTAGACCTTAGACCAGCTCTTCTGTTACAGAAACAAGCAGAGATTGGCCCACTAGATGTGGTTGCCTTCATCTTGGTGAAAAAAATTCCCAAGATGCACGTGCCCACCTGGGCGGTGAGCTGGGAGTATTGCTCCCTCCTAGGCGTTGACACAGAGTACCTCGCTGAACAGATATTAAATAAAGTTGGGGGCTGGGCGACGCCTATACATGTTCACTAGAGAACTAGCCTATGTGTTGAACTGCTGCTTACCGTGGGCTCCCTTCACATGAAGCCAGTTTCACTGTAAACACGGTTCGAAGTGTTGGCTTGCTGCGCCATTCCCCTCCTAAGGACTGCATACGTGCGCAATTCTTGCTCCAGTAGAGTTCCCCTTATTACCCGAACCCTGTCGAGTTCCTCCATACCCTTCAGCAACGGACGTGGCGGAACGTCCAAAGCCAGGCCTATCACTCGTATGCACTGGTGGAACCTGTGTTAGGCTGGGTCCATATGTTGTGATCCCTACGGCGATCCCATATGTGTATTCTTCCACGGTACGGCTCCCTGCAGCGAGCCAGTGTCACTGTCGGTTGCTCTGTTTAGGCTGGAGTCATCCCAGTGACATTCCATATGTTGTTCCGCCCGGTCATCCGCAGCTTCCCTTGCTTCCTTGATAGGGTACGCTTCCCAGTGGTCCTGTGGAACAGCAGTTGACATCCCTGGCCTAAGCCTTGTCCTTCTCCGCCTCAAAATTGCGGGAGGTCAGGAGGCTTTCGTCCAGGCACTGGAAGGTGGCAGCTCTAGTGGCGCTTTCCATAGTAGATCCCATTCAGTCGACGTCGACTACGCCGAACGTGAACGACTGAAAGGGAATGTCTCGGTTGCGTCTGCAACCCTCGTTCCCTGAAGGAGGGAAAGGAGACGTAGTCCCTAAACCACTATAGCTGGACCACCGCTGACTCTGAGTTACTCTCAGCTCCTCAGCAAAAAGCAACTAGTGCGTGCATCCGCTTCCGTATTTATACCCACGCAGCGGAGGAGGAGTATGTGATGCGAATCATGCACGCCTATTCCATTGGCTCGTTCAGTAGTACTCGAAGAAGACAGGCTCCCTAGCGTGATCCCATTCAGTCGACGTCGACTACGTCTCCGTTCCCTCCTTCGGGGAACGAGGGTTGCATACGCAACCGAGACGTTTTCTGTATTGCTGCTAATTTTTTCTATTTTTGCACATGGGCTTAATGATCCTTGTGCCCTATAGTTCAAAGCAGTGATTTTACACATCATGAACGTGGTTTTACTGACACCTGCAGTCTGTTGTAGCCTGTATTCTTGTAGTCTATGATTTTATAGTTTTGAGTAGAAGAGCAGGTGCAGCGAGTCAGTACTCAGGTGATCTATGATGATCTGCAGCAGGTGTGGTGATGGCTGACTGAGTGCAGGTGGGGACCAGGAGGGATGCTGGGAAGTGTAGTGCTGACAGGTTACAGCGTTGGTGACTGTGACAGCTGTCTCCAGCCACCTGTGACTCTCTATGGGAGAACATGTGTATACAGTATTAGCTGTGTAAATTTCTACAGCAATACTGTCCAGTCTGTCTGACAATAATAACCAACTAGAAAGTAAATTCTTGTTTCTGTAACTTTCTTACAACACCTTGTAGCCACGACTGTGTCATGTTGTCACAAATGCTTGTTTTATTTCTTTTTTATTGAAAAATGAGTCACAGTTCTTTTCTGAATCTTTACTTTTCTAATAAAGGTTGAGAATTTACTGAAATACTGACTATAAAGTGGCAGCTAATGTTATGAGACTGTCCTAAATACAGCAAATATCCCAAACTACATAGTATTCCACACAAATCAATTTTGTTGAAAAAAAAAAAAAAAAGTCACAGCACCCTCTAGTGTCAAACTTAGAACAACAACACACTGCTGTGACTGTAGATGGTTTGCTTTGCCGCTGTCAATCAGAGAATTGTAGGTAAGATGAAGCAACTCACAGTGACTATTGGTTTATTCTTGCCTATTTATTGGGAAGATCTTATTAAAGCCAAAATGATATTTAGCGGCCCAGTCATTGACAACCATATAAACACTGACCAGCTTGCTGATGGATTTTCAGTCAAATACAGGCTATTTTCACTGTGTATAAAACACACAATAGGCCTACTTCAAATGATTATTCATATATGTAAATAATATGCACTACTAACTGATCGCTGCTGTCACTGTGACTGATATTGTGTATTAGTTTCTCCACAACAGCCACAGTCACATCGCCATGTCTGAAGTTATGACCCATCCATCTCGGGAATCAAAATAATCTCTGTTTCCCAGTGGTCAATACAACTTGAGAGGGCATTCATGTCCAATTTTTAACTAGGATACTGGTATTTATGATCATTCTGATAGCAGTGAAGGCAGCATATATTCACAAAAGAATCTTTGATAACCATCCTTACTATCTACAGAACGCAGCATGTTTACTGTATGCAGCGTACAAATGCTCTGTATATGCACTGGTTGACCTACGACACCGCCGTACTTTCTGTTGTTGTGGTACTTTTCTACCAAGGCTGCTTGTATTCTCCGGCAGTTAACTGAAAGATCAGATGGGTTCACTCTTCCTGAAATTACATTTAGAAACTTCACTTATATAACAATAAACAATAGTATATTGGTACCATATTTTACTCTTTGACCAACAGAGGGCAGCCTTTGACCATAATTAAATTTAAAGTGACTTTCAGAAAGAATCACTGACTCTTACAAGTGACTCGACATTTTAACAATAATAAAAATGGTGTCAATATAAAGAGCTTCCCAAATCAGCTAGCAAGGTTCACATCATTCAGAGATTTAGAGGCGGTCTAATTGATTTTTTTTTAATTACATGGACAAAATTACATGGGCAGACAAATTATTTACATTTATAAAGCGATCTGAATCTGCGTCGCTGAACTAATGGATGTTAATTGACTACAAAGCACTACACAAAACCAGCACCAAAAGTAGCATTAATGGTAAGTATAGTATTCAAGTCATTTGTATTTAGTCTATATTGATACACCGTTTACCATTTGATGAAACTTTCATAGTTTGTTAAATGAAGCCTAAACCTACAGACCTATGTGAAGTGTAGGCTGACAAACAACATGCAAAATGGTGACTTATTATTTCAACATTTTTGATAATTTTGCAGCAATAGTACAATAGTAGGCTACAGTACTACTGGTCAAAAATGTGCAA
This sequence comes from Squalius cephalus, assembly GCF_949319135.1. NCBI lineage: Eukaryota > Metazoa > Chordata > Actinopteri > Cypriniformes > Leuciscidae > Squalius > Squalius cephalus. The sequence continues at coordinate 5,731,575 of NC_137130.1, forward strand.
ACACATTACTATTTTTTTTTTTTTTTAAAGAAGTCCCTTATGCTCATCAAGCCTGCATTTTTTTGATCAAAAATACAGAATTATTTTTTTAAAGTAATGGTTTTCTATTTTGATATACTTTAAAAAATCTAACTTATTTCTGTGATGCAAAGCATATATATATATATGTATTTATTAATTCTCCCTCTCTCTCTCTCTCTCTCTCTCTCTCTCTCTCTCTCTCTCTCTCTCTCTCTCTCTCTCTCTCTCTCTCTCTCTCTCTCTCTCTCTCTCTCTATATATATATATATATATATATATATATACATACACTGCCATTCAAAAGTTTTGGATCTGTAAGATTTTTAATGTTTTTAAAAGAAGTCTCTTCTGCTCACCAAGGCCGTATTTATTTGATTAAAAATACAAAAAAATGTATTGTAAAATTTTATGCCAATTTATGCCAATTTAAAATGTTATTTTATTTGTTTTCTATTTTGATATATTTTATTCTGATGTAATTTATTCCTATGATCAAAGGTATATATACATACATATATATATATATATGTATATGTATATGTATATGTATATACATATATACAAGTGTATATATACTGTATGTATACAGTATATATAAAAAATGTATAAATGAAATGTATTCAAAGTGAACCTTGTGCCAAAAGATTGTTTGACTTGTCAGGCTCCCTGCACTTTTTTTTCAGGCATCATTTTGTCTCTCAGAGATACAGTTGCCCGTATCTCAAAAGACTGTTGGAAATCCGCTGGACAACTCATTATGAAGTCACAAAATGTGTTGTGGATAATGAGGAAGTCATTCTTAACATTCATTTTAAGGTTTCCAATGATGACAATGCATCAGTTGACCTTTTTACATTGGCAAATTTCTGATATATCTTCTTGCCATTTTAAAACCAGCAAATGCCATCCTACAGTCTCAGCATGTTGATTTGTGCAGTGCAGCTGAAGTTGTGCAGGGATGTTTTGGAGCACTGAAAAATCTCAGAGAAAATGACAGTGAATTTCAGCAGTACTGCGCTGACATGTCTACTGTTGAGCCCTCACCTAAACGTCCAAGGACTGTGAATCCCTCCTATGGTGACTCAGGTTCTGAATGTGCCACTGAAGCTCTAAGACGACAGATCTGCAGAAAAATAAAGAGAGCTTTGGTGATAACTAAGCATATATTAATTACTACAATACTTATGACTACTTGCTTGCTAGAAATGATATCAGAAGTGGAAAACGTTGGTCAAAAATTTACATTTACACACAAACTGTCCAACTTTCAGACGCCATCTTTATTTTTCTAGCTCAACTCTTCACTAAATGGAACACGATTGTGAGATATTAAAAGCAGTGAAGGAAATATCTATAATGCCTTCAAACATCAGTCTCAGGAGACAGGCAGTGAAGCTGACATTGGATTCGGACGGCTCTTAATGCCTGTGCTGCTCTGAATAAGGGCTGTGTCCGAAAACGTAAAAAAAAAAAATGCTGCCTTCGGAGGACGCATTCCACAGTAAGAAGTCTTCAAGACATGTTCGAATCCAATGTCAGCTTCACTTCCTGTCTCTATGAGATACCTTCATCTGATCGATTTTTGAAGGCAGCATTTTTAAGTTTTCGGACGCAGCCCTTATTCAGAGCAGCACCATGACAGGTATGAAAGTGAGGCTGTGAGTCTGAACTTAAACAGGTGAAGCTGCCAGGATTCTGAGCAGAACCAGAAAAAATGAACATATCACACCAGTCCTCAGGTCATTACATTAGCTCCCAGGTACATTTAGGATTGATTTGAAAGTATTAATAGGTATATAAATCATTCAATGGCCTAGGACCTCAATACTTTGCAGATATGCTCACTGAATATAAACCCAACAGATCACTCAGATCATTAGGATCACATCAGCTAGAAATACCAAGGGTTCACTCAAAGCAAGTTAAGTCCTTTTAGCTACTATACCAGCTGCAGCTGGAACCAGCTTCCAGAAGAAGTCAGATGTGCTCCTACAGTCACATTCAAATCCAGACTCAAAACACATCTGCTTAGCTACAGGTGTATTTACTGAATGATACAGTGGCACTCATGTACGACTGATTACACTGTATTTTATTTTTGCTTCCTCCTTTTGATTCTAAACTGAAGTGAAATGGCACTGAGAATTGGGTAAGAGAGATGAAACCATGCTGATGACGTGGGTCTGTGGTGGAGTAGTGAGTTTGACGAGTAATTACACTCAAGGTTCTGTGGGGTGCGGACTGGATCGATCCCATTCCTAGAGCTTCCGAACAAATCTTTGGGGTGTGGACTGATGGGGCAGTGAACCTGAGGTTACCCCATGAGTCATTCCTACAGCTCCTCCTGTCCGATTTTAGGGAAAAATCGGATCCATCGGAGACCTCCAATAGATTTCTTAGGCGTGCCAAGAGAACACCACAGACACAGTGAAATCAGAGTAAAACTGGGAGTTGTGAAAAATATGGTACACTGGTGTTTTGCCAGATGAGAAGTTTATCTATCATCTTTTTTACTCTTTCATTTTATTTTATAATTGTATCATTTATCTCTTAATTTCTTTTATAACTGTTTTAATTTTCCTTGCTTTTTAATTCCTTTCTGTGTAAAGCACTTTGAATTGCCACAGTGTATGAAATGTGCTATATAAATAAACTTGTCTTGCCTTGCCATGAACTTATAAGGAGGTGAACGTGAATCAGGCAATGTTGTATTATGTTGGTTGTTGTACATCATACCATTTGGAAATGAAATGTTCGCTGAGTGGCGTTAAAAGGTTATGCTCTATCATGTTTGCAGTGCCTATACCGTAAATGTAATCGATAGTGTTACCAAAAGCAAATATGAGAATTGTATTATGTGCTCTGTATCACAAATGCAATTATGGTGCTTTCACGCCATGTCATAATTACAGTAATTACAAGATTTCAACTTGTAAAAAGCGTTCATGTCCTCATAGAGCTCGAAATTACATTTAGTAAGCTGAACATTTTCCAAGAGCTCTTGTGGCCTTCCACATGACCTCTGTAACACCCACAGATTAATTTTAGTCGCTTTTCCACTGCATGGTAAGGCTCTGCTTGCTTTATTTTGGCTCGGTTTGCTCATAGCCGTTGAAAAACATATCCATATTCAACGGCTCTGGGTTTTCTTTTCCACTGCAGTTTAGTAGTACCGCTTCAAAGTGGGATTACAACTGATCGTTGTAGTTGCGCCAAATCCAAATGACGCAAATCCAATGACGCTGGTAGTGACGCTTCTCTCTGTGGTGATCTGCAGTAGGGGTGGGCGGATCGATCCTGAAGTATCGATATTCGATACTGACGTGGTATCGAAAAAGATCGATCCTCACATTAAAAATATCGATTCAAATGTGTGTGTTTTTTACCAGTATATTTTTTAATAATTTAGCACACAATTCAGTGTGTAAAATAAGCTTCTAAGTGGGAAAATAAGCGAATGTTAGTGAATAATTGTGTAGGATATAACTATTTCTCCTATTCATCTGGACACAAGTCGAAACCAATCAATCACAGAGAGCGTTCGATGCTGGTGCTTCGCTGAGCTCACAGACCCACAGTGCATTTGGGAAACGAAGCCTTGCTTAGATGACAGAGAAACAATCGGGAGTTATTTTGCAATAAACAAACTAAAAGTGTACATAACTGTTCAAAATGTTGTTGTCAGTAAGATTTTTTTAATGAAATTAATATTTTTATTCAACAAGGATCGATCTATTTCATATAAATGCTGTTCTTTCAACTTTGTTAATCAAATAATTCTGCGTAAAATGTATCATGGTTTCCACAAAATTAAATATAACTGTTTTCAACATTGATGATGATAATAAGAAATGTTTCTTAAGCACCAAATCAGCATATAAATGAATTATCATCATGAAGGATCATGAAGACTGGAGTAATGATGCTGAAAATTCAGCTTTTATCACAGGAATAAATTACAGTTTACTATGACATAGAAAACAGATAGCCTATGTTGAATTGTAATAATATTATTATTAGTTAGAGAATTAAAAATCTTACAGACCCTAAACTTTTGAAGAGTAGGCTAGTGTACAATAGAGCATTTACAATAATTAAGGTAGTTTGGTAAAAGTTACTGACTAATAATTGCCGGCGAGTTGAGAGCACAAATCATAAAATATTTAGTGGTCATGAAAACGTATTCAGATTTAGCATATTAATGATGCATTCATCTCATAAATCATGACACTGCTCTAGCACAGGAAAGTGCATGCAAGTTCAAGTGCATGCATTTAAAATTAATAAGTATTGGTATCGGTATCAATATCGGCGATACTGGCCCCTGTATTTGCTGAATATTTACTGAATTTTGCAGTATCGCCCACCCCTAATCTGCAGTGTTTATACGTCACATCTGAATGCATGTGCGGCTCACCTGAACCGGCTACCAGGCACTAGGTACTGTACACAATGGAACCCCCCCCCCCCCCCAAAACTGAGCCATACCGAGCTATACCATGCAGTGGAAAGCGTCATTAGGCATTAATAGTGTTGCCACAGAAATGCATAATTCCCAATTCGAGGACTTGAAGATTTTAGAGTAGAATGTTACATGTCGTCATCTCGAAATTACGGCAATTACGACATGGTGTGAATGCAGCACAATGTATGAGCTACCAAGCAGGTTTACTACATCAGAAAAAGCCATACATATGGAGCTGGTTATGTGATGCAAATATCAAAATTAACAGAGACTCAAAGTCACTTTGCAGTGTGAAGGTTTGAATAAGAGTCTGATTTGGGTTGAATTGATTGCAGAAGTTTAATGCCTAATGCACAAACCTGAAGGTTTGAGAAATATCAACATGGTAGAATCAAATGTTTGGGCAATGTAAGGGTGGATTTCCTGCTGGGGTTCAGTCTGCAAGACTGCCGAATTACTAAAGAAATGTTATAAGCAAGATGGTAGAAAACTGCACATTTCTTGTCTATTACTACCCACTGCTACTTATACCAACGATGGAAATAAGCACAGTTACAATAGCTTAATATGTGGGAGAGCGTTCCTATAGAGAGTGACAATATTGTATTGCAATATGTAGCACTTTAAAGTCAATATCAAATCAAAACTATTTAGCACATTATTTGTAATTGAAAAGGTTTAATGACAGAAAATGTTTATGGTTACACTTAAAATAGTTACAAAATAGATGAACGAGATGATGATAACTTATACCATTAATCTTACCCAGCATGTAAAGAGAGAGAGAGAGAGCCCCCCAAGAAAGGGACCCAGAGAATAAGAGCCAGTGAGCCAGAGCACCAAAGAGACAGAGCAAAAGTTTCAGTCTTCTTTTATCCTTTCCTGACCATGTGACTAAAACCCAGATGTGAGACATTCAAACTGACCAATCAGATAATTACAAGTTCCCCCAGCTAAAGTTGTGACAATTCATCGACCCCCAAAGTACACACATCTTGGCCTACAGGCCTAGATCACTATCTGCCCATCTGTGCCTTTAGGAACTCCAAATGGTCCTTGTGGTAGAAAAAGGGGCTGGAAAACAGTAAAGCAAATGTCTGGGTTCATTTCAAATATCTTGGATTATTTTCAATCCTACAATTATTTCACTCATTTTTATATTATTGCTATTTTCCCTACATTTAAGAAAAGTAAAATCGAAGCTTACTTAGCCTATATTTAAACTTCTTCAAATTCGCTTGTCTGGATATGATTGCATCTGCCTCTGCTCTTAAATTACATTTGTCTAACTAATTTCAAGGATTTAAGCATAAGCCTTCAGTCTATAGTTAATTTATAGAGTGAAGATCTTATTTTTTCAGCTACAGAAGGTCTATTTAGCTTTCAAAAAATAAATTAAGCACTGTTTATTTTATTTGTCTCTTATAGCCTAGTATTTGTCATATTGTTTGTAATTTGCTTTTTTGCTTATTTTTAATAACAAAGATACAATTAAATTAAATATCTATATTATAATTATAAAATTACATTTAAAAAATATTAAATGACTCGTATCATGAAATAAGATTTTGGTCATCCCAACCTGTTCAGAGTTGTGAAAGGTTTGTAAATGTTAGCATGATTGATAATAATGTGATTGTTGCAAACATCTCGGTAAGGACGTTCACACTGACATGTAATTATTATTATTTTTAATAAAGGGGAGGGAATGGTCATAAAGCAGGGCAGGAACATGCTGGTCATGTGAGTTTTTAGCTTTTTAAAATTAATTTATAAAACAATGATTTGTAAGTTCTGTCATATTTTTCAATTACTTTTACTGTTTTAGTTTTTTTTGCCGTGGTAGCGATTCAGTATCGGTATCGAGGTATTTTGGTCTGGTATCGTATCGAAGTCATAATTTTGGTATTGTGACAACACTAGTACTGTATCTCTTCGAAAGGATAATATTTGAGACAATTCATGTATCTCATACAATTTATATCTGTTATGATATATTTATGACAAAAGTTGCTTTGTGGTTTATAACAGGTGTAAAAGACTTCGGGCCCTATCTTGCACCCAGCGCAATTGACTTTGTACACCGACGCATGTATCATTCCTATTTTGCACCCGCGCACAGTGGACTTTTCCCTCCACAGACCCACGTCAGTAAACTAGGAAATGCATTTGCGCTCCCGGGGGCGGTTCAGCGCAAAGAGGAGGCGTGTTCCGGCGCAAACGTTCCCTGGTGCTATTTTGCAGGTTTAGAAAACAATTCTGCCACAGACCAGGAAAAATCTAGTCTAAAGTCAGTGGCGCATGTTATTCATATGCTATTTTAAGGGCGCATGCTTGGCCATAATCAATGTAGCGTGTGCACAACGCGCATACACTTTGCTTATCTCATCTACACACAGATGCAGCAGTTCTCATTTTTAGAAAACCATACATTATTACAAGGTAAAATATTAACACTCGAGGGAAATTATTGTTGTGTCCATGAAGATGTGAAAAAATAGGCATACATCTAGCTTACACATTTACCCAAATTATTATACGCCTGTTTAACCGAAGCTAATTTGGGTGGGTTTCTCCCATCCCCAATGTCACTTCTCTGTGTTTTGCGGCCCTGACGAGAACGTCGGTCTCCTCGGCTGTGAACCGCTCCTGGCGTGCGCCTGGCAAATCCGCAGTTATAATAGCAATCCGCCATGGAACAAGCGCGCCTGCTCTTAAAGGGAATTTGAGATGAGGCTCTGATTGGTTTATTTCACGTTACGCCCAAACCACACCTATGAATAATGTAGCTACTTCAGACCAACCCATTTTAGATTTGCGTCGGGCGCAAGAGTCATTTATCCCGCCGGTATAATAGCAACCAAGACCCGCCCACAAAGTTACTTGCGTTTCGCGCTTGATACTTGCGTTTCAGATCGTTAAAATAGGGCCCTTCATGTTGTTGTTTAGAGCTCGCGTCTTGCAGGAATTCTGCTGTAATCAGGTTTTATAGATGTTCTAATGGTGAACAGGTCATTTCAGCAACATAAAATCACTGTTAGCAAGACATTATGTGTCAATATGCAGCATATTTAAAGTCTCTTGTGCAAAAGTGCTAAACACCACAAATTTCAAATCCATGCATATAAATAACCATCCCAAATGTGTTCAGTGAACTTCAGGTCTGAAATTTGTACAGGCCAGTCCAATAAATGAGGTTTTATTAACAAAGTTCGGGAGGAGCACGTTCAGATAATTAACACAAGTGGAGAGCACTCAGCAATCAATGGTAAGAGGTATATATACACTCAGCAGTCTCACCTCAATCCATTGACAGTTTTGCAGCATCCCCTCCACACTTCTAGTCCTAAACACTTACATACGGCGGGAGAACTCTGGGTTCGGGCCGAACTCCGAGCTCGGAGCCCTCCGTCCGGACAGCACGCCAAATACGCATTAAACTTTATCCCCTCAAATTGTATGTAAGTGTGAACTCGTGAAATCACTTCTATCTACATTTGTGCACTTTGTGTGATTTTCATGCATGATTTTTCTTTATCTGTTTGTAGTGAGTGAAACTTAAATAAGCAAATTAGAAGGTGAAGTCTTCATCCTTTTGACGAACCATTCTTTCAGCCGTTTGCACCGTAAGACAATGTAGAATTAAAGAAGCTGTCAAAACCATTCACATACATAAAATAACACACACAATCACTGGATTTTTAACCTTATTCCCAGTTTTATTGTTTTTTTGGTACAGTATTTCACAATATTACTTTTTAGGCTCTATTTGGATCAAACAAATGCAGCCTTGGTGAACATAAGAATATAAGAAAAAAAGAAGAACATAAGAAGAAAAAATAAATAAACCCCAAACCAGAAACCTTTAAATAATAGTGTATGCTATTTTGCAATCAATTTAATCTTAATCATAAAGCTATAAGTCTGAAACAAGAAACTAGTACAAAAGGTCATCAGAATACTCTTAATTACTCTGGTCATTTGCTTGAGCCTCAGCTGGATGTTTTCTTGAACAAGGGTTGAACAGCTTGTAGGGAGTTCAGTTTTGCAGAAATTCACTGAGGTAACAGTGAGTGATTTTCTACAGAAAAAAAATGAACAGAAAACAATTTAGAAAAAAGTACAACATTCATGGATCTTGTGAATATATACAGTATATACGTGTTCATATCCTGTTATTTTCAAATAATGAAAATAATAACTTAAGTTCTTATTGTATAAAGTTTTAGAATTTTTAATACCCTGTCTCCAAACACGCAGGGGCAGGGATCATCATCAGGCTTTGCAGGGTCAGAATTTTGTTTAAGGTATTTAGATTGTCTAGTCTTTACCAGTTCATGGAATGTTTCTGTAGTAAAGTCAGCCTGTGAATACAAAGACAAAAACACACATTTGTCATGTTTACTTTGTGGCTGTAATGAGATCAGAATGTTAAACCTTCAAATACAATTTGCAGTTTAAAGTTCACTGACAGAAAACACATACCTTGTCAAGGTACTTCAACCAAGTTCTTGAGAATTTATCAGAGAGGAAGACGTCCCTCTCTTTATTGTAATCAGTGGGAGTGATTTCGGTATATTTGGAACATGAAGCCAACGCAAAGACTGGGTGACAGAAAATGGATTATGGTTATACACTCAACTTTCAAATAAAGACTAGTGTGACTCTGGTTACAAATAAGGCAGGACCATTAGTATCATATAGCATCTTACCTTTTATATGCTTGGGAAGTCCTTGGAACATTGTTGCAGAGTAATCGCTGTCCATGAATATCACCATCTGCAGCACATACACATGATGAGGAAATAGTAAGATATTTAAAAATACAGCCGACTCATTCCCTTTACTTAAGCGGTTTTAGATCACTACAGGTTGTTGTTGCCCCTTTCTTTTGAGTTGTCACATTTGGACATTTGGCAGGATTTTTTATTTTTTATTATTATTAAACAGAATCCATCTCTCTCTCTCTCTCTCTCTCTCTCTCTCTCTCTCTCTCTCTCACTCTCTCAGTAGTGTTTAAACAGTAGTGTTTAATGTTACAAAAGCTTTCTATTTCAGATGTTTTCTATTTCAGTATTGCTGTTCTTTTGAATTTTCTATTCATCAAAGAATCCTGAAATAAAAATGTAAATAACACTTTAATAAAATCATGTTTATAATACATAAAAATCATGTGAACATTACTGAATACATACCTTTGAAAATTTTCTTTCTTTATGCATGTTCTTGAGCGCTTGAATGAGTTTATGAGGATGAAGCTGTCATAAAACACACTGAATTAATGGACTAGAAGTCAGCAGGTTTTCAGATTAAACACATCAGTTCCTATGTCCTTATCCGTGTATTTACATGCAAAATCTTGAAATTATCATTTTATTCCCTGAAATGACCATTCCTTCTGCGTAAATAAAGTCATTTTTGACATGATCACTTATAAACAACCAATAAAAGCAAATAAATAAATAATAATAAATTGATTTTTTTTAATAAAATTGTTGTACGTTTTGTCAATTGCGTATCCATAGATACACTTATAAATGCGATACAAGTTCTTGCTTTTAACTATACAGATTAGTATTATCATAATATTTTTTCATGTTCAGATAAAAGATTCCTTAACATTTATTGTTTTTCTTCGAAATTTTGGGTTTGCAGAATTTCTTTCCTATTGGAATCTGTGCGATTGGGAGTTTTGCATGAGGGTGAAAAATTTTCCCCATATTGCTCATATTCAAGTTGGTCGACAGAAAACTGCTTGGTTTAAAAGTGAATTCTTTAAGAGCTGTGAGCTTCATACATTGCTACACTCTTGAGAGTAGAGAATTGCCATTTTTATATCGTAATATTGTTGGCTCATCATTATAAATATACCGTCGGCCTATATCATGTCCATTCTGATAATCTCTTGAATCTTTTTATACTTACTGCCTTCTCAGGAAACTGAAACGCGCCTTCTTGTCCCAGACCGGACATGTAGATGTAGATGTTGTCATTGGGTCCACTGCATTAAATGAAAATAATAATGGTATTTCATTTTAGCTGCAAATTCACATTAGCTGCAAGCAGCAATTACAGGGCCAATCACTGAAGCGGCAGATCTGTTACAGTTATTTCATTGTACAGAGCATCCCTGGTGATAATTGTAGGCAAAGTTGTTCCCAAAATCCACATGTAGAAATATTTTACTTTTGAATAAATTAATACTTCTTGACCGCTAAAAAAGTATGTTCTTTATAGTATGAGTGTGTGTAGTATGAATGTAATAATCCGTACATACTACATTTGCATTGTTGTCCTTATCACATGACATGCTAGCGTCAGTTGTGTCACGTCACTGCCATTCATAAATCTCTCGGGTTAAGCGAGCAGCTGATGCTGGTAGGTCACATGATAATGACAACATGGCGAATGTAGTACGTACAGATTACATTCATACTATACACACTAATACTATATAGAACATAATTTTTTAGCAGTCATGAAGTAATTACTTATTAAAAAAAATTAAAAATACTAAAAAGAGTATGCGATTTGAGAGAGAGAGAGAGAGAGAGAAAGAGAGAGAGAGAGAGATGATTTCAGATTCAAAGCTACATCTCTAAGCACCTGTGCTGCTTCCTCGCATTCAGTGGTTGGCCCTTAATTAACTGCACAAAAGTGAAGGTATTAATAATATTAATGATTAATAATTGATATCATTGAAAGTTTCTTCTTTACAGACAAACAAACCTTTCTATGACTTTTTTGTGTGTGCTCTTATCCCCTCTAAGAGCAGCCAGGAAGTTCTCTGGGGTCACATCCTATAAGATCATAATTGTCATAATTAATCATTATTGTTGAAAGTTATTATTGTGCTCAGATATGGGATAAAAACATAAACACAAAACTATGTCAAAACAAAACAAATATTACCTCTATAGTGTAGTCTTTCGGAACTCCTGAGTACACGTCTGAATCATCAACTACACTGAGAATTCCATCACTTGGGTTGCTGCAGGCAGTGAAGAAAAGGAAAGTGTTAAATGCGGTCAGCTCCAACAATCTTATCCACACTTTTCTGTGATGACGTGTTTCTAGAATTATTAAATCTTGCAGAGTTTGCTAGCAAATGCTGTTATGAGGGTGTTTGTAATGCATGTCTGAGGAAATGACAGTCAATTTGACATCTTTCTTTCTTGTCTTCATTTGTCTTCCGTAATCAATCTCTCTATTTTCTTCCTATTTTGGAAAGTCATGCAAATGCTATGTTATCATAGCCTGGCAAGCCAGACCTACATCAGGATGTTAGGTCTGGCAACTCACCATAGACACGGCTCAATCCGAGGGGTGGGATAAACAGTGGTCTTTCAAATTCCCTCTGCACGCAATAGGACAGCGCTTCAACCAACCAGAGCGTTTTCCCAACAGTGGAGCTAACGTTAGTTGATAGATTCAACTTTTGAATCTGGCCGGCAAAACTACGAACACATCTTCCTTTTTTTAAGAATGACTTAAGTGCCGTTCTTTGCTCTTTTTCAAAGAACTTAACTTCAAGTCCTCCAGAGTCGTGGCCAAAGCCGATTCGAAAGACTGTTCTCCAGCAGCAGCAGCAGTTCTTTGTTTTCAAGTAGCAGGGAACCGTCGCAACTCTGTCGTCATATGTTAAGCCCGCCCCCGCCTACTCTATACACGACGTGATTGGCCTGACCCAATTTAGGTTTTTCCAGCACGAAAGTCAATGGAGAGTTGCTAGACTACCCTGGCTGCAAAATACATTTTGCTGCTGCTAGGGTGCGTCTAGATTTCTAGGCTAATGTTATCATGCATTTTTAATCTTTTCCCCCTTTTGCTATTGTGCCGAATGCCGAAAATCATTTACTGTATTGTCTTCCAGTCGTCCCTCTGTGACAACCCTGTTTTGCTTTTGAAAACCCCAGAAATGCAGCTCTGTTACACTGTTGTTCCCGCACTACTAATTAGCAGTATGTTTAGCACAGATGATTGAGATCAACTATGAAACACATGATACTCAAAAGCTTTGGCAAATTACTCACTTTCCATTGCGAGCGATGTCATCATACATCATCACCACAATCTGCTGATCAGGAATCGGCTCAGGATGCTGCTTAAGTATCTGATAATGAAGGCACACATTGGCCTGAAACGCAAATGACAAAGATGATTTCAGTTACTGTCATCATTTAAAAACTGAGGCACATCACACCTTGGGGAATTTATTAGCAATGTGTCTCAAAAATAATGAAAAAAAAAAAAAAAAACACAAACACAAACCTGGTGCTTGTAATTTTCCCAGCCCTTTGAGCCGGCGACAAGGAGAATCCAGTTTTTTCCAGACATTTCAAAAGCCTTTTCCAAGCAAAGTCTATTGGAATCTAAAATAATAATTATAAAACTAACAATTAAAAAACTAAATTAACATTGATCTAATGCTTTTAATTGGGTAACATTCATTTTTTAATGGCTCATACATTTATGATGCGTTTTAAGAAACACATAAAAGAACACAAGTAGGTGATATGTTATAAAGTTTAGGACGATATAACAAGAGTTCAGGTTTTAAACTTAAGTGTTGCTTTCTATTCATGAAGTGCTGAATGTCAATCACTCGTCATGATGTTAAAAATACTGCTCAAAAATGTTTCTATTTTATTATCTACATAATTAAATACAGTTGCTAAAAGTGTTTAGTGATTTAGATTATGTAGATGATTGGATCATATGTCATCATACCTGTGTTGAGTATCAGGTGTTCCTGTGTGCCTGTCCTGTTGATCTCTGATGGTTTTAGTCAGACAGCCTCTGTCTTTATATAGGCAGTTTATCCCTTTCATTTCATCAGACTCATGGGTGTGTATTTCATATTTTGCAATACTTTTCATATTCACTTTAATTGATGGCAGTTGGTGACTTTGTGAATCATCTGAAACCGAGTTTTGAATTAGAATTAAGTTGATTTGGTTTTAAACTTTTGAGGTGGGACACTTGTTACAGTAACAGTTACATACAAGTAATCAAATTGGAAATAAAAATAAGCTGTTCTACAGGTTTTCTCTTTTTTAAAATTATTGAATTATTATGTATTGAAAGTCATTTGCGCGAGTTGCTTCAGTAAAGTTTTGTCAGAAAGGGGAAATACACACAGCCACAATTTGATTCCACAAAATCACAAGTTTTACAGTTTTACAGTAAGACAAAAAACACAGAATTTTTAATAGAAAAAAATTAATAGATTAAATTCCAAGATCGAAGCATCTATTTTACAGAGAGAGGAAAAAATACATTTCATTTGCTTCTATTTTCATTCATTTTAATAAATATGACCTTTATTCAACTGCTCTTTATAATATGAAAATTTAATTAATTTAAAGGAAGTCCAGATATAGTATTTTCAAAATAACAAAAAGATTTTGTCTAAAGTACTCAGTCAAATGATATCTTTAAACAGTTTTTTTTATGTAACAAAAGAATTACTACCAAGGTGAAAAAAAAACTGCAAAAGAAAAACAAATCTTACAAAATTAAAAACTTTTTTTTTGCTGTACTCCAGTATTTTCTTTTGAATCTGTTTCATATACTGATTTTCTATAGATTAAAAGATTAGACAAGGCAATTCCTGTCTTTTAATCTTTAAAAAAAATCAGTAATGGCAACATGTTTCAAAAGAAAATACCAGTGTCACATGCAGCAGTGACGAATTAATTACTTCCTTCAGAAATCACATTTTCTTCAGAAATGTCATTTCAACATATTTTTTGTTCTTTTTCTTTGTTCAACATATTATATGGAAATGGAATGCAAATGTGGGAGTCAGAGGTGTGTGAACATGCAGGCAAGACAAAGATCACTTGAGCAACACACGTAACTGTATGCTATGACACACATATAGAAATAATGCTTTTTTATATGTACAAACTGTATATTCTATCCCCTAATCCTAACTGATGTATTTTATTAATGTGATCTACTAAGTATTTGTTTGTAATTCATATTGACAGCATTATGATATATATATATAATTATTATTATTTATTTATTTTGTGGTTATGTCTAACTTTGGGGATAGGTTTAATGTATTCATAAACATTTTAATGAACTATTTAATGAACTATTATCCAATTGTTAGGTTTAAAGCACTTAATTAATGACATTTTCCCATTTCCCATGACTTTAAGAGTACTTTTTACAGTCAATAAGTTGTTAAAGCATTTCCTAACACTTTACATACCGTATGAGATAATTAAATGATAACACTTTAATTACAGTGACAATGAATGGAAAAACTCACTATTGTCTATTAATGTATCGGTTTATAAACTAAAAATTAACTTCAAACTTATAGTTTGGAAATGATTTGTAAATACTTATAAAGTGTTGCCTTTTTTCATGCTTGGCACTAATTGCACAAGCAAGTCTAAAAAGGAATAATTTCAGCATATTTTCAATTATGTTACTGTATGTGTTTGTGTGTGTACATACTTAACCATATTTTGGGGACAAATTTGTAACCCAGACTTGAGCAAAACCTGACAAAATCTCCAAAAACGTCCTTTTTGGGACGTCCTTGTTTGTAAAAAAGCAAAAATTAATTAAAGTTTTTTTTAGAATTGTAAAAATGCAGAAAGCTTTCTGTGATGGTTTAGGACAGGTTACAAATTTGACATTCAAAATTGAATCAAAAGCAGCTGTACCGCGAACAGCCAGTCTGCAAACAAGAAGCATTCTTATAAATTATTTTAAAATACACACAGCCACAATTTGATTCCACAAAATCACAAGTTTTACAGTTTTTTTACACTTTCGGATTTTTTTTTTTATATAACTTAGTGTAATGTTAAATGTAACATAATGTTTTGACATTAACTTTCTCATGAAACTGAAAAGATTAAGACATGAATGGTGTCACATGAAAGTAAAATCCTGTCCCACACAAATTCATGATGAATGAATCACCTTGTTTCAATTACTTTTTTTTCCGTCAAAATCTTATCTTGTTTCTTT
Source organism: Squalius cephalus (assembly GCF_949319135.1). Taxonomy (NCBI): domain Eukaryota; kingdom Metazoa; phylum Chordata; class Actinopteri; order Cypriniformes; family Leuciscidae; genus Squalius; species Squalius cephalus. The sequence goes on from NC_137130.1 coordinate 5,747,059, forward strand.
GGTGAATTATTATTAATGCATTCAACGATTGTAAATGTGTGTTTGTGTGTGTGTGTGTGTGTGTGTGTACCTGGTAATCCATACATTGTGAGGAACAAATGTCCCTACTGGGATAATAATACAAGGCATGTGTTTAAACTTGTTGGGACTTTTCTTTTAGGAAAACAGCTTATAAATCATACTAAGTGATTTTTCTTTAAATGCAAAAATGCAGGTTTCCTGTGATGGGTAAGTTTAGGGGTAGGGTATAAAAATATAGTTTGTACAGTATAAAAGTCATTTTGTCTATGGAATAGAGGATAACACATTATATAAGTACTTACAAATATATATATATATATATATATATATATATATATATATATATATATATATATATATATATATATATATATATACACACACACATACAAATACTGTAGTCTCTATATGTTAATAGACTATATACAAATAGTGAGTTCTTCAATCATTGTAACTGTAATTAACAAATTACAGTTAAAAGATCAGGACGAGGGTGCCAGGGTGCCCCGTCCCTGAGAAAGCAGGTCCTTCCTCAGGGGAATTAGCCAGGGAGGTGCTGTCGCGAGGAGTACTAGTTCGGGGAACCAGTGACGAATGAATCACTTTCTTCAGAAACGCAATTCAATGTTTGTGTTTGTTTTCTCAACAGATTATGTAGAAATGGATTGCAAATGTGGGAGTCAGAGGTGTGCAAACAAAGACAAAGACAAAGATCACTTGAGCAACACACACATTTAACTGTATGTTATATGTATATAGAAATAATTTTGTTTTATACTGTACAAACTGTATATTCTATCCCCTAATCCTAACTGATGTATTTTATCAATGAATATATTATTACAATTTAAAATAATTGGTTTTCAATTTATTATACTTTAAATTAGTATAGTATCATTAGTATCATTTATTCCTGTGATGCAAAGCTGAATGAATGAATGAATGAATGATTGAATGGATGATATATCACAATATTACTTTTTTTTCTGTATTTTTGATCGAATAAATGCAGGCTTGATGAGCAGAAGAAACTTCTTTCAAAAACATTAAAAATAGTAATGTTTCCAAACTTTTGACCTGTACTGTAGATATAAGATGGGCTGTCATTGGACAGTAAAAACGACCGAAGGCTATACGGTCATTAAAGCGGTCATGTTTGCACTTAGGTTTTATTACGCATTTAGTAGAGTATTGCAAGAAGCTGCTTAACCTTACTATCAAAAAAAAAAAAAAAGCTACAATCATGATTTTTCATGAACATTTAAAATGTAGGCCTAAAATACCTTGGTATCAGCATGTTTTCATCAATGGTATAATTAATACAATTACAATTAATTTGGTTTATCATGATTAATTTGTGTTCATAATCAGTAAAAAAAAAAAAAAAAAAAAATTAACTATCCTGAAACAGGGTCTCTCACATAGGCCTACCAAAATGTGATAACAGAATATATTTAAATTATCCATAAAAATGGTCATTTTCTCCTTACAGTCTTGCGAGTTAACAATAATGCCTGACCAGTAAATTACTTGGTGAACAAAGAAAACATTTTGCCATTAGGCATTGGCATTAGTTAATGCCTAAAAATTTAAAAGTTTTACCTTTCATTAATTTTAAAATTCGTTGCCGGATTGAATGGGAACATGATTTATTGAAAATATTTGAAAATAAGTGGTTCTTAAGTCAATACTTTTTTAATGGCTTTCAACTTTCCATTCCTCCGCTGCATGATTCTAGCCACCACCGGATTGTTGTCAGCGTGAAACACATTTTTGAGCACGTGAATGCTGATTCTTGTCAGCGCTGGATTCTAGTCTGTGCTTGAGCGCTGGTCTATGACTGGAAAAATCGTTGCAAAATAAACGGTACATAGCTTACATGTCACATTAAACGGGCAGATTTTAGAATGTTGTAGGCAATTATTTTGCAAGTATTTACATGTTTAATTGTGTCTTGCATGGATCTTTGGTGTAAACTCGTGAACGCCCCCTTTCAAAAATCTTGCTTCCAACGCCCCCGTTGTTCTCTGAACACCCCCTGGGGGGCGGTACCACCCGTTATATATAACTATCCATGTATAAAAACAACAGAATTCTATGCAATGTACCCATTTAGATAGCTAAGCAAACGTGTGTTTTTTGTTTGTTTGTATTTTTAGTCCCGATGAGGAAAAACATCTGATAAATCATACTAACTGAGGTTTTCTGAAGATGCAAAAAGGCAGGTTTCCTGTGATGGGTAGGTTTAGGGGTAGGGGATGGAATATACAGTTTGTATAACAGTATAACAATCATTATGTTTATGGAATAGAGGGTAGCTCTTTAATAATAATTATACAGTAATAAAGTACTTACAAATCATGTGCAAACTAGTAGTTTATTGTTAATTCATAATTGTAGTCTCTACCTTATATACAAATAGAAAGTTTTTCAATCATTGCCACTGTAATTACCAAAATTACTATTGTTTAATTAGCTCATATTCAAAGAGTTAGATAATGTTTTTTTATGCTTGAACTAATTAACCATAAATAGTTCTCACATTAGATAAGGTCACAGAAAATCAGAAAATGTTATTAGTATTAGGTTTTTGTACAAAAGGCCACTCAATGAGGAGTAAGAGAATGTCAGAGCGCTGTCATACTAATGCTAGTAGGGACTTTTTCTGTATTCATGAGTGCTGAAGACATGCATCAAAGTTATTATCAGCCTCAGATTGGATGAACGGCCTGTGTCTAACGTATTGCACATTGTCACTAAACTTCTGCTGCTTGACTTCATGAAGTAGGCATCATTATGATATTAACATTTGCCACAGAAGAGATGCAGGTTTTGCAATCAATACTTGCCCACAGACAATAGGAAGAGACAACTACATAATTATGAAATATTTCGAAATACTAATATATATAAATATAAATTATATATATATATATATATATATATATATATATATATATATATATATATATATATATAAATTATATAACTATTCCTCAGTCCATCCACAGATGGAAATTGGATAACTATTCTCTTACCTTGCAAGTAGTCTGTGCCAGTAGTTTCTTTTGTAAACTATCTCTTGGAACAGCTGATTTGCAACAGATAGTGTAGGCCAGAGTGTGCCACCATTATAAGTTTAAGGGGCATTTTGCAAATATTACTGGTCCTGCACAGGCCTAATGCATGAATATAAGATATATTCAAGATGAGTCAAGCATGGTGTTTCAATCAGAGATTAGTCTATTGTTAACAAACATTAAAATATCATCATCATTCAAAGAATTCAACAATATTCAAAACAATATGTTAGAAAACAAACTAAATATAGTTAAATATAATGGTAATTATACAAAAATTTATACATTTTACAAAATATTCATTAAAACAACAGACAGTGAAATACTCTCTCAACCCAATTCAACCAGTGTTTTTCATTGTGTCCATTTTCTCAGTGTAGACATCTTTTATCCACATATCATCTTCATTTCATTTATATAGCGCTTTTAACAATGTAGATTGTTTCAAAGCAGCTTTACAGAGATAAGGGTATAATTTAAGGTAACAGAGATTGTTTGGGCTTTATAGCGGTTCTTTAATAAAGTTATTTTCCAGCTAAAGTTAGTTTTGATTGATTTGCTTCCGTCGCAACGATCATTTGTTATTAAATTAGGGGCCGCTAAGACGACACCATTCTCTCTACACAGACTTTAAACGTGAACCTGTGAGAAACGCTGATGGCGTTCACATGCGCATTTAGAATTGGTTCTATAGTTATGTGCGTTTGAATATATGTACGCAGGTTTGGAATTCCCTACAAGCCAAGCCTAAACAAAGTACTTGTCTTTCCTTATAAATTTTGATAAAGAATTTTATTTTATTTTGTCACTTCGGGGTGGGAACGCAAAACGAATTTTCCCGACAACGCCTTATTTGTAGAGTGGTAAAGGGATCCTCCATAGGGAGAGACTAATTGGCACTTCAGCACTGCGTTGTCATCGGTCCAGGCGAAAGTCCATCGGATCTGGATACGGCCTGGATCCGGCAGGCTGTGGGAAAACCTTGGGATAAACACAGACACTAAAATTAGCGTAGATGCCATTCTTCTCATGATGTAACGAGTACTAGTCATCTAGGAGAAGGATCTACCGCCTGCAGTTGATTTTGACATTCTAGGTATTATTAACTGGCCGGAATTTTGAGATCGCAATAGACGTGATGGACTATAATGCGTTAAGAGCTCGCTCAAGTACTGCGGAGCTAAACCATTTAGTGCTTTGTAAGTAATCAGCAATATTTTAAAATGTATGCAATGTTTAATAGGGAGCCAATGCAGTGTTGACAGAACCGGGCTAATATGGTCATACTTCCTATTAAATACAACTTTAGTTGAACTTCAGCACTGCTTTTGGACAACTAAAATGCATTTAGTACAAAATTAGTTGTTCCAATTTAACAGACTTTAAGTATTTAAGTATAATTTATAGCATGTCAAAAATACATTTTGGTACATACGAATAAATTGTGCTTAAATGTACTATTTTTTTCACTAGGGAAGCTAAGGAAAAAAATCTGAGCACATAGTGTGATGTTGATGAGATCTCTTCCAAATCTTTAAAGGAGACCGTTGTGAGAGTGTTCAAGTTTTTGTCCCAGGAGACAAGTGTGAAAAGCAGGAGACGCAAGCAAAAGTCTCAATTTGATGTTAAAGTAACCTCATTTTTGTCTAGGAGAAACATTTGAGATTTATTTTTTCTTTCCTCGGGGTGTGTGTGTAGTCCTGGTTTTCCCTACATTATGGGGACCAAATGCCCTCGATGGCAACACCAGTAATTTGATCTTGTGGGGACATTTGTTTGGTCCCTATGAGGAAAACAGCTTAAATCACACAAGGATCTTTTATAAAAAATGTAAAAATGCAGTTTCTGTGGTGGTTAGGGGATTCAGTTTGTACAGTATAAAAATCATTATGTCTATGGAATGTCCCCACAAAACATGGAAGCCCAATATATGTGTGCATGCACGTGTGTGTGCGCGTGTGTGTACCTACTTAACCATGTTTTGGGGACAAATTTGACTTGTAAAACTGGTATAAAAACTAAGCAACTGAAGTTTTATTAAAATTGTAAGAATGCAGTGAGTTTTCTGTGATGGGTAGGGTTAGTGTAAAGGGATAGAATACACAGTTTGTACAGTATTACAAATCATTACATCTATGGAATGTCACATAATGATAGGAATACCACTGTGTGCGTGTAGGTTACTTATGAGGTCCAATATGTCCTCGCTATTCAATAATGTCATCACTAATATGGGAAACCCATATAAATCTATTGAATCACAAATCTAGTGTTTTGCACAAGTTTCTCTGAGGGTTATGTTTAGGGGTAGGGGATCAGGTTAGATGATAGAAAATTTCATTAATCTGGGAATAAATGGGATGTCCTCACTAATGCAGTGAAACAAATGTTTGTGTGTGTTTATGTTCAGTCGCATATCTCCACCTTTAATTCCTCCCGTAGGCTTGAAAGCTAAAACAAATTAACCTTAAAACAAAATTAACAAAATGAAGACATTAAATGTTTAAATCTTGGTTCCCTTTCAGTTATTCACATTTGACGTATTCGACTGAATGGGATCATGCTAGGGAGCCTGTCCTCTTCGAGTAATATTGAAAGAGCCAATGGAATTGGAGTGCATGATTCGGATCATACACTCCGCCCCCGCAGCGCGGGTATAAATATGGAAGTGGATGCACGCACTAGTTTCTTTTTGCGTCAGAGCCGTTCGTCATTGATGTCTCTGAAGAGTATTGTTGTACACAACGAGCAAGTGTGTCGGTGTTCTTCTGAAAAGACTCTCCCAGTTGCTGTTGATTCCTACATTTTTGAGCTCTCATCTGCTGTTTTAACAGCAAACAAATTTCTCTTTTTGTCTGTGTGTTGACTGTTGGTTGAGGGCGGAAAAGTGAGTGCTTCACTGTTTTCAGTTCGCTGAAATAAGTGTTGCCGCGGTCATTCCCTGTGTGCTCCGGCACTGGTGATGGGTCCCATTTTCTGAAAGAGCAACACGGGTGCGTTGGCGTCCTTCTCAAGATGCCATTCCATCCGTGCGTTTCTGGGTGCTGTAAGGCTCTGTCCCCCTCTGACGGTCACGAAAGTTGCATCACGTGTCTGGGCTTACACGTGATGCAACTTCTTACTGAAGCAGCTTTTGTGGATGACTCATGCTCTCATTGCGGGAACATGACCATCTCGGCATTGAGGTCGAGACTCGCCTTCGTTCGCAATCGATGATTGGTTTCTCGGAGCGGGTCGGTCTGGTTCTCAGCCCGCCGTTCCAGTGCCATTCTTTTCTGAAGTGCATGAGGAGTTGACGAAGGCATGGACGGCACCTTTCTCTGCCAGAAACCGCCTGAGTAGCTCCTCCCCCCTCACTACCCTACCCTGGCAAAGGGTTTCGAGGTGATCCCTCCAGTGGAGCGGTCTGTTGCGATGCAGCTGTGTCCAGCGACCGCTACCTCATGGAAGGGGGATCCTCGTCTCCCCTCTAAGGCCTGTAAGTTTTGAGTTATTCGGTGACGCGGTAGAGAACTTTTCCCAGCAGTTCTCTGCCACCCAGAAGCAGACGGAGGCCATCCGGCACATCCTGCCCCGGCGGCCTGCTGCTGCCTCCACTCGGTCATCGGCCGCAGATCGCCATCCGCTTCAGGCGCTGCCAAGCCAAGTGGCAAGCGACAGCGGAAATGCTGACCCGAGCGGACCGCCCAGGGATGGAGGAATGCTCTAGGAGATGGTCAGCGATCCATTCAGGGCCGGGTGAAGTTTTTTGTTATATGTGTGTGTGTCTGTTACGCCATTGGCTCCCAGAAAGTGGAGCCAGCGGTACCCACATATTCAAAGAAAGAGCAATTTCTGTTCCTGGGCCCTAAGAGGGTTGGTCTGACGGTGTGTGACCCTGCAAAGCCTTACACCCTTCAGCCCCCTCATTCGCCAGCTAGCCAGTTGGGTCTTCAGGTCAACTGGGAAAGAGTAAACTCACTCAAGGATTGAGGATCTCTTTTCTAGTATGGAGATGGTCTCGGTCCAGCGCATCTCTCACATAGAGATGTGTCAGCTCAGTGCTATTCAAGAAGTGAGAAAGGGTCCCACTGAAACTTTTCAGAGGCTCCTGGGGCATATGGCAGACGCAGACACATGGCTTCTTCCATATTAAGACCGCTTCAGCACTGGCTTCACGACCGAGTCCTGAGGTGGCCATGGCAGAGCGACACGCTCCGTGTGATAAACACCGTGGCCTATCGCCAAACCCTCAGCCCATAAACAGACCTTGCGTTTCTCCGGGCCAATGGCAGTGAGTGTCCACTAATACCGGCTGAGGAGTAACAGTAACAGAAGTCTGGGCACCCTCCGACTGCATTGGCATCTACTGCCTCGAAATGCTTACAGTTTCCTCGCTTCGAGACAACGCTGCTCAGCGAGCATGTACTGGTCTGAAAAGACAACATTGCGACCGTCGAGCTACGCTCCCCTCGCATGTTGCAACTCGCCCACCACCTCCTCTTGGAGGCTTCATTCCACTTATTACTGCTGGCCTGCTCAACCGTGCCACTAACAAGCCTCACAACAGCCTCTGGTCCAGACAGAGTGGAGACTCCGTCCCCAGCTAGCCAGCTGTTTGGGATTACTTCGGGGCCGCACAGCTACGTCTGTTGCCCCTCCGGACTTGTCCCTCCGCCAGTTGTTTCTTCTCCTGTCTGAGTAGATATCCCTCGACAAAGAAAAAACTCTGGCCACAGCTGGCCCTGGGGCCCCCGCAGAAATGCACTCCCCAGTGAGCCTTCTTGCACTACGGTGCTAAAATCAGGAAGAGGTGAAGCAGGTCCTGATAGTTGTCCCTTATTGGCCCAACCGACCTCTCCTCTCTACAGCCTTCCTGACTCATTCCTCTGAGTACATTCTCAGGGATGAGGCATAACGGCACCCGCGTCTAGACCTTGGAGAGTTCCTGGTCTGGTTCTAAAAAGAACGGGACGCGGAGATTCTGGTTACTACCGCAATAATTTTTTATGCCGTAGAGACCATCACTTCTGTGAGAGCACCTCTCAAAAAAGAAGTGGAACCCCTTAGAAGTGGAACCTATTCGTTGAATTGAGTCTTCTCTCCGTGAGGAGATGCCGAAGGTGTTCGATCACTTCGGTGAGCCTGCTAGCGCTGCCCTGGAGGAGGCAGACCCAGCCCTCGCTTTTCTCTGTCCGTCCACTCCAGTGCGGTTATACGTGATACAGAAGGCAAAGCCTAGACCTTAGACCAGCTCTTCTGTTACGGAAACAAGCAGAGGTTGGCCCACTACATGTGGTTGCCTTCATCTTGGTGAAAAAATTTCCCAAGATGCACGTGCCCACCTGGGCGGTGAGCTCCTCCTAAGTTAGAGTATTGCTCCCTCCTAGGCGTTGACACAGAGTACCTCGCTGAACAGATATTAAATAAAGTTGGGGGCTGGGCGACGCCTATACATGTTCACTAGAGAACTAGCCTATGTGTTGAACTGCTGCTTACCGTGGGCTCCCTTCACATGAAGCCAGTTTCACTGTAAACAAGTGTTGGCTTGCTGCGCCATTCCCCTCCTAAAGACTGCATACGTGCGCAATTCTTGCTCCAGTAGAGTTCCCCTTATTACCCGAACCCTGTCGAGTTCCTCCATACCCTTCAGCAACGGACGTGGCGGAACGTCCAAAGCCAGGCCTATCACTCGTATGCACTGGTGGAACCTGTGTTAGGCTGGGTCCATATGTTGTGATCCCTACGGCGATCCCATATGTGTATTCTTCCACGGTACGGCTCCCTGCAGCGAGCCAGTGTCACTGTCGGTTGCTCTGTTTAGGCTGGAGTCATCCATCTCCATACTAGAAAAGAGATCCTCAATCCTTGTGTGACATTCCATATGTTGTTCCGCCCGGTCATCCGCAGCTTCCCTTGCTTCCTTGATAGGGTACGCTTCCCAGTGGTCCTGTGGAACAGCAGTTGACATCCCTGGCCTAAGCCTTGTCCTTCTCCGCCTCAAAATTGCAGGGGGTCAGGAGGCTTTCGTCCAGGCACTGGAAGGTGGCAGCTCTAGTGGCGCTTTCCATAGTAGATCCCATTCAGTCGACGTCGACTACGTCGAACCTGAACGACTGAAAGGGAATGTCTCGGTTGCGTATGCAACCCTCGTTCCCTGAAGGAGGGAAAGGAGACGTAGTCCCTAAACCACTATAGCTGGACCACCGCTGACTCTTGAGTTACTCTCGGCTCCTCAGCAAAAAGCAACCAGTGCGTGCATCCGCTTCCGTATTTATACCCGCACAGCGGAGGCGGAGTATGTGATGCGAATCATGCACGCCTATTCCATTGGCTCGTTCAGTAGTACTCGAAGAAGACAGGCTCCCTAGCGTGATCCTATTCAGTCGACGTCGACTACGTCTCCGTTCCCTCCTTCGGGGGGAAGAAGGGTTGCATACGCAACCAAGACGTTTTCTGTATTGCTGCTAATTTTTTATATTTTTGCACATGGGCTTAATGATCCTTGTGCCCTATAGTTCAAAGCAGTGATTTTTTTACACATCACGAACGTGGTTTTACTGACACCTGCAGTCTGTTGTAGCCTGTATTCTTGTAGTCTATGATGTATATAGTTTTGAGTAGAAGAGCAGGTGCAGCGAGTCAGTACTCAGGTGATCTATGGTGATCTGCAGCAGGTGTGGTGATGGCTGACTGAGTGCAGGTGGGGACCAGGAGGGATGCTGGGAAGTGTAGTGCTGACAGGTTACAGCGTTGGTGACTGTGACAGCTGTCTCCAGCCACCTGTGACTCTCTATGGGAGAATGTGTGTATATTAGCTGTGTAAATTCCTACAGCAATACTGTCCAGTCTGTCTGACAATAATAACCAACTAGAAAGTAAATTCTTGTTTCTGTAACTTTCTTACAACACCTTGTAGCCACGACTGTGTCGTCATGTTGTCACAAATGCTTGTTTTATTTCTTTTTCTGGTTCAAACTCTTCTCTCATCCTATAATAACAAAATTATCAAATACTTAGAGAATTGATGTACACTGCAAAAAAAATTATAAATAAAACAAATATTGTTGGAGTACATTTTACTAAAAAATGCTGGAGTTCCTGGAGTCCTGAGTTTTTTGAGTTTTTGTACCTTGTCTGCATGTTACTAATAAATTTCCTCTGCATCTGTATCCTCGTCTCACGTTACTGTTTCGTGACAGAGTCTCAGGACTCCAGGAACGGGGAAACTCGGACAACGAACCAGCACAAGACTACAAAAACAAGGAGGCTAAATAGGGGAACAAACAAAGGAGGGTAACGAGACAGACAGGTGGGACAAATTAACCAATAATCAGATAACAAGATGGGAGGGGCTAGACAACAGACACGAGCACATGGCCCAAAATAACAAAACACCCATGTGCAGCACAAGACAGGACAGGCATGTGACAAGCATGTTTACTGTATGCAGCGTACAAATGCTCTGTATATGCACTGATTGACCTACGACGCCGCCGTACTTTCTGTTGTTGTGGTACTTTTCTACCAAGACTGCTTGTATTCTCCGGCAGTTAACTGAAAGATCAGATGGGTTCACTCTTCCTGAAATTACATTTAGAAACTTCACTTATATAACAATAAACAATAGTATATTGGTAGCATATTTTACTCTTTGACCAACAGAGGGCAGCCTTTGACCATAATTAAATTTAAAGTGACTTTCAGAAAGAATCACTGACTCTTCCAAGTGACTCGACATTTTAACAATAATAAAAATGGTGTCAATATAAAGAGCTTCCCAAATCAGCTAGCAAGGTTCACATCATTCAGAGATTTAGAGGCGGTCTAATTGAATTTTTTTTAATTACATGGACAAAATTACATGGGCAGACGAATTATTTACATTTATAAAGCGATCTGAATCTGCGTCGCTGAACTAATGGATGTTAATTGACTACAAAGCACTACACAAAACCAGCACCAAAAGTAGCATTAATGGTAAGTATAGTATTCAAGTTATTTGTATTTAGTCTATATTGATACACCGTTTTTACCATTTGATGAAACTATCATAGTTTGTTAAATGAAGCCTAAACCTACAGACCTATGTGAAGTGTAGGCTGACAAACAACATGCAAAATGGTGAGTTATTATTTCAACATTTTTGATAATTTTGCAGCAATAGTATAATAGTAGGCTACAGTACTACTGGTCAAAAATTTGCAAACACATTACTATTTTTTTTTTATTTTTTTAAAGAAGTCCCTTATGCTCATCAAGCCTGCATTTATTTGATCAAAAATACAGAATTATTTTTTTTAAAGTAATGGTTTTCTATTTTGATATACTTTAAAAAATCTAATTTATTTCTGTGATGCAAAGCATATATATATATATATATATATATATATATATATATATATATATATATATATATATATATATGTATTTATTAATTCTCTCTCTCTCTCTCTCTCTCTCTCTCTCTATATATATATATATACATACACTGCCATTCAAAAGTTTTGGATCTGTAAGATTTTTAATGTTTTTAAAAGAAGTCTCTTCTGCTCACCAAGGCCGTATTTATTTGATTAAAAATACAAAAAATTGTATTGTAAAATTTTATGCCAATTTATGCCAATTTAAAATTTTATTTTATTTGTTTTCTATTTTGATATATTTTATTCTGATGTAATTTATTCCTATGATCAAAGGTATATATACATATATATATATATATATCTTCTTTTTTTTTTTTTATCACTACGTGGCGATTGTGAAACATGTGACAGTGAGGAAGATTGCATAACTGCTGGACTTTTTGCCAAGTTGTTTAAATACACGTTGGAAAAAGAAAAATACCTGGCTGACATTATATCAGTATCCCACAAAATGCAAAGTACACTTCCAAAACCATCCAGAATGAAGTGATTGAAATTTTGGCGTTCATGGTTCTGAAAAAAATAAATAAAACAGAAATATGACACTGCTGATTCAGCTGCATTCTGTTTAAAAAGTGATGGCACAAGGGATCGGTGCAACACTTAAAATGAGGAACATCTCATTGGCTTGTTAGAACTCCAGCAGCTTGATGCAGATTACATCACTACTGTGTATGCTGATAATATAATGAGCCAGTGTTATGATGGAGCATCAGTGATGAGTGGGGTGCAAGCTGGTGTTCAGGCTTTATTACAACAAAGGTTGGGCAGGAATATCCCCTACATCCACTGCTATAACCACCAGATTCACCTCACTGTCATACATGCAATTCAAAGTGAACCTTGTGCCAAAAGATTCTTTGACTTGTCAGGCTCCCTGCACTTTTTTTTCAGGCATCATTTTGTCTCTCAGAGATACAGTTGCCCGTATCTCAAGAGACTGTTGGAAATCCGCTGGACAACTCATTATGAAGTCACAAAATGTGTTGTGGATAATGAGGAAGTCATTCTTAACATTCATTTTAAGGTTTCCAATGATGACAATGCATCAGCTGACCTTTTTACATTGGCAAATTTCTGATATATCTTCTTGCCATTTTAAAACCAGCAAATGCCATCCTACAGTCTCAGCATGTTGATTTGTGCAGTGCAGCTGAAGTTGTGCAGGGATGTTTTGGAGCACTGAAAAATCTCAGAGAAAATGACAGTGAATTTCAGCAGTACTCCGCTGACATGTCTACTGTTGAGCCCTCACCTAAACGTCCAAGGACTGTGAATCCCTCCTATGGTGACTCTGTCATTTTTTCACCTTTAGGGCAAGAAGGGCAGTCAGGTCACTGAAGCTCTAAGATGACAGATCTGCAGAAAAATAAAGAGAGCTTTGGTGATAACTAAGCATATATTAATTACTGCAATACTTATGACTACTTGCTCGCTAGAAATTATATCAGAAGTGGAAAACGTTGGTCAAAAATTTACATTTACACACAAACTGTCCAACTTTCAGACGCCATCTTTATTTTTCTAGCTCAACTCTTCACTAAATGGAACACGATTGTGAGATATTAAAAGCAGTGAAGGAAATATCTATAATGCCTTCAAACATCAGTCTCAGGAGACAGGCAGTGAAGCTGACATTGGATTCGGACGGGCCTTGATGCCCTGTGCTGCTCTGAATAAGGGCTGTGTCCGAAAACGTAAAAAAAAAATGCTAAGAAGTCCTCAAGACATGTTCGAATCCAATGTCAGCTTCACTTCCTGTCTCTATGAGATACCTTCATCTGATCGATTTTTGAAGGCAGCATTTTTAAGTTTTCGGACGCAGCCCTTATTCAGAGCAGCACCATGACAGGTATGAAAGTGAGGCTGTGAGTCTGAACTTAAACAGGTGAAGCTGCCAGGATTCTGAGCAGAACCAGAAAAAATGAACATATCACACCAGTCCTCAGGTCATTACATTGGCTCCTAGTTACATTTAGGATCGATTTTAAAGTATTAATACTGGTATATAAATCATTCAATGGCCTAGGACCTCAATACATTGCAGATATGCTCACTGAATATAAACCCAACAGATCACTCAGATCATTAGGATCACATCAGCTAGAAATACCAAGGGTTCACTCAAAGCAAGTTAAGTCCTTTTAGCTACTATACCAGCTGCAGCTGGAACCAGCTTCCAGAAGAAGTCAGATGTGCTCCTACAGTCACATTCAAATCCAGACTCAAAACACATCTGCTTAGCTACAGGTGTATTTACTGAATGATACAGTGGCACTCACGTACGACTGATTACACTGTATTTTATTTTTGCTTCCTCCTTTTGATTCTAAACTGAAGTGAAATGGCACTGAGAATTGGGTAAGAGAGATGAAACCATGCTGATGACGTGGGTCTGTGGTGGAGTAGTGAGTTTGACGAGTAATTACACTCAAGGTTCTGTGGGGTGCGGACTGGATCGATCCCATTCCTAGAGCTTCCGAACAAATCTTTGGGGTGTGGACTGATGGGGCAGTGAACCTGAGGTTACCCCATGAGTCATTCCTACAGCTCCTCCTGTCCGATTTTAGGGAAAAATCGGATCCATCGGAGACCTCCAATAGATTTCTTAGGCGTGCCAAGAGAACACCACAGACACAGTGAAATCAGAGTAAAACTGGGAGTTGTGAAAAATATGGTACACTGGTGTTTTGCCAGATGAGAAGTTTATTTATGTATCATCTTTTTTACTCTTTCAATTCATTTTATAATTGTATCATTTATCTCTTTTAATTCATTTTATAACTGTTTTAATTTTCCTTGCTTTTTAATTCCTTTCTGTGTAAAGCACTTTGAATTGCCACAGTGTATGAAATGTGCTATATAAATAAACTTGTCTTGCCTTGCCTTAAACTTAAGGAGGTGAACGTGAATCAGGCAATGTTGTATTATGTTGGTTGTTGTACATCATACCATTTGGAAATGAAATGTTCGCTGAGTGGCGCTAAAAGTTTATGCTCTATCACGTTTGCAATACCTATATACCCCCCCCCCCCCCACATTTCGAACACCACACATTTCAAATCCATGCATATAATTATCCCAAATGTGTTCAGTGAAGTTCAGGTCTGAAATTTGTACAGGTCAGTCAAATAAATCACTTCTATCTACATGTGTGCACTTTGTGTGATTTTCATGCCTGATTTTTCTGCATCTGTTTGTAAGGAGTGAAACTTAAATAAGCAAATTAGAAGGTGAAGTCTTCATCCTTTTGACGAACCATTCTTTCAGCCGTTTGCACCGTAAGACAATGTAGAATTAAAGAAGCTGTCAAAACCATTCACATACATAAAATAACACACACAATCACTGGATTTTTAACCTTATTCCCAGTTTTATTGTTTTTTTTTTTTTTTGGTACAATATTTCATAATATTACTTTTTAGGCGCTATTTTTGATCAAACAAATGCAGCCTTGGTGAACATAAGAATATAAGAAAGAAGAACATAAGAAGAAGAAAAAAAATAAACCCCAAACCAGAAACCTTTAAATAATAGTGTATGCTACTTTGCAATCAATTTAATTTTAATCATAAAGCTATAAGTCTGAAACAAGAAACTAGTACAAAAGGTCATCACAATACTCTTAATTACTCTGGTCATTTGCTTGAGCCTCAGCAGGATGTTTTCTTGAACAAGGGTTGAACAGCTTGTAGGGAGTTCATTGTTGCAGAAATTCACTGAGGTGACAGTTAATGTAATCCTACAGAAAGAAAGAAAAATGAACAGAAACCAATTTAGAAAAAAGTACAAAATTCATGGATCTTGTGAATATATACAGTATATATGTGTTCATATCCTGTTACATTTAAATAATGAAAATAATAACTTAAGTTCTTATTGTTTAAAGTTTTGTAATTGTTAATAGGCTACCTTGTTCCCAAACTGGCAGGGGCAGGGTCCATCAGAATTTTCTTCAAGATATTTAGATTGTCTAGCCATTGTTATGCGCTTGAATGTTGCTGTAGTAAAGTCAGCCTGTGAATACAAAGACAAAAACACACATTTTTCATGTTTACTTTGTGGCTGTAATGAGATCAGAATGTTAACCTTCAAATGCAATTTGCAGTTTAAAGTTCACTGGCAGAAAACACATACCGTGTTAAGGTCCTTCAACCAAGCACTTGAGAATTGATCAGAGAGGTAGACGTCCCTCTCTTTATTGAAATTAGAGGGACAGAGTGGGACATCTTTCTGACATGAAGCTAACGCATAGACTGGGTGACAGATTCAGAACAGATCAGTTCAGATTTTTGGGGGGAAAATAGATTATGGACACATAACTTTCAAATAAAAACCAGTGTGAATAAGGCAGGACCATTAGTTGTGGTTTTCGTATAGCATCTTACCGTTTATATCATCGGGAAGGTCTTCAAACATCCTTGCAGAGTAACTACACTCCATGAATATCACCATCTGCAGCACATATACATGATGAGGAAATAGTACGATATTTACAGCCCACTCATTCTCTTTACTTAAGCAGTTTTATATCACTACAGGTTGTTGTTGCCCCTTTCAAAAGCTGGCAGTATCAGTAGGTCTACTAATGTGACTGTAGGGTAAGATGGACCTGCTAGAAATAGAATGATGCTCAAAAAACATTAATTTTTCATCATTATCAATGTTGAAAACCGTTGTGTACAATTTTTTTATGTCTTTTTAGGTTTCTTTAATGAATAGAAAGTTCAAAATAACAGCATTTATCTTAAATAGAATCTTTTGTAACATTATAAATGTCTTTACTGTAACTTTTGATCAATTTAATTCATCCTTGATGAATAAAAGTATATTCACTTTTATTTCTTTCCCCCCAAAAATAAAATAAAATTCTTACTGGCCCCAAACTTTTGAACGGTAGTGTTTAATGTTACAAAAGTTTTCTATTTCAGAGAAATGCTGTTCTTTTAAATCTTCTATTTCAAAGAATCCTGAAATAAAAATGTAAAAAACTATTTTCAACATTGATGATGCAAAATGTTTCTTGAGCATTAAATCATATTAGAATGATTTCTGAAGGATAATACTATAATACGTAAAAATCATGTGAACATTACTGAATACATACCTTTGAAAATTTTCCTTCATCATGCATGTTCTGGAGCGCTTTAATGAGATCTTTAGGATCGAGCTGTCATAAAACACACTGAATTAATGGTCTAGAAGTCAGCAGGTTTTCAGATTAAACACAACAGTTCCTATGCCCTTATCAGTGTAGTTACATGCAAAATCTTGAATTGTTAGTTTTATTCCCTGTAGTTACATGGTAAATTCCTACTGGGTAAATAGTCATTTTTAAGATGATCGCTTGTAACCATTAAAAGCAAATAAATAAATAATAAATGTAAAAAATAAAACAAAATTTTTGTATGTTTTGTTGTCAAACGTATATCCATAGTTACACTTATAAATGAGTGATGCAAATTTTCGGTTTCTGCTATAGATTAGTATTATTATTATTATTATTATATTTTTTCCTGCCCATTTATTGTTTTACTGCAAATTTTTGGGTTGGCAGAATGTCTTTCCATTAGGAATCCGTGCGATTGGGGTTTTGCATTAGGGTGAAAATGTTCCCCATAGATTTTGCTCATATTCAAGTTTGTAGACAGAAAACTGCTTGGTTTAAAAGTGAATTATTTGAGATCTGTGAGCTTCATTCACTCTTGAGAGTAGAGAATTGGCATTTTTATATCATAATATTTTGGCTCATCATTATAAATGTACCGTATATCATGTCTATTCTGATAATCTCTTGAATCTTTTTATACTTACTGCGTTCTCAAGAAACTGAAACGGGCCTTCTTGAAATTTTTCGTCTTCTTGTCCCAGACCGGACATGTAGACGTAGATGTTGTCATTGGGTCCACTGCATTAAATGAAAATAATAACTTCATTTTAGCTGCAAATTCACATTAGCTGCAAGCAGCAATTACAGGGCCAATCACTGAAGCGGCAGATCTGTTACAGTTATTTCATTGTACAGAGCATCCCTGGTGATAATTGTAGGCAAAGTTGTTTCCAAAATCCACATGTAGAAATATTTATAACGTGAAACAATTGCTTTTTGACCAGTAGGAGGTGCGGTCACCTAATTCATAGAAAATTGTGTATTTTGACGAACATATTGGCTGCGTCCGAAATCGCATACTCTCCTGAGTAGGTACTTTTGAATAAATGATTACTTTTCGACTGCTAAAAAAGTAGGATCTATATAGTATGAATGACTTTTTTAGTGGTCGTGAAATAATTACTTATTCAAAATAAGTACCTATTCAAGAGAGTATGCAATTTCAGACGAAGCTAGAATCTTGCCGGAAGAAATAGGTAATCTGAGTACTTTTTGCCAACTCTTTTATGAGAAATTCGGACATGCTTCTTTTGTCACATACTGCTTTTTGCCTCTTTAGTACTGGCCTTCTGTCTGGGGTGCTTTCCCCTGACTCTGGCCTAGGAAACTGGGAAAGGCTCCAGCACTATGACTTAAGGTCGTATAAGGAACACACACACACACATATACATATATATGTATATCGGGAAGTATGTGATTTCAGATTCAAAGCTACATCTCTAAGGAGATGTAGCTTTCTCTAAGGCTACATCTTAGAGAACATCTACATCTCTACACAAAGCTACATCTCTAAGGATGCAAAGCTACATCTCTAAGGATGTAGACGTTCCACTAGAAACAAACATTGATGTATTGTTTTAATTTATTACTGTGAAGCTGCTTTGATACAACCTATGTTGTGAAAAGCGCTATATAAATAAACTTGACTTGACTTGACTTAAGCACTTGTGCTGCTTCCTCACATTCAGTGGTTGGCCCTTAATTAAAGGCACAATATGTAACTTTTTTGCTTTAAAAATAGCAAAAATCACTATATCTATGTTATATATTTTTTTTAGTTGTGTACTTTATCCCGACTGTTTCCAACAACTTTCAAACCAGGAGAAATTTTAATTTAATTCGAAGATACGGCACGTTTCTTTATTTCCGTTTTGTCGCAGTCAATGGCGTCATATCCGCGTTCTCCCTGATTTCCGCTCGTATTGCCATAGCAACCAGAGCTATGAACCAGAGCTCTCTGATAGTAACCAAGGCGACAGACGTGGACAACTGTGTAGTTCGCAATGTCTATCTGCACGCTGTTGTTGTTTCGTTCAAACATTATGGACCATGGCAAGCAGACTCTGGATAAAAAAGGAGAACTAAAACGAGAATCAATATCAGCGCGGTGTTTTCAAGA